>NC_136263.1:31350589-31558089 GCF_964187855.1 Myxine glutinosa | reverse complement strand
AAAGTTAATCCTCCTGCCCCCACCCCATCACCACCCATTGAGTAGTTAATTTGTGAAAAAACATATCGTACTTATTATCACCATGGAAGTGACATTGCACAATCACCATATGACACTCTATATAACATATCCAAGTATTTAAATTGATATATGTGGGGAAATTCACACCCAGGCCAAGAATTGACCCAGGTCCTCTGGCGAACCGTACCAGTGCTCTGCCGTCTGAGCTTTCTGGGCGACCCTGACCAAGCATGCCGTTTTCCCACACATGTAGAATTACCACTCTCTTTCCGTCACTGCTTCCGGGGCACTCGCCGCCAACCATAGGAGCAACAACGGCCTGATCACGAGAGGGTCTTCCTCCAATGGGTGGACAAATCCATGTCCTCTATTATAAACACCACTGGGGGCGTAGTGAAGCAATTATATTAATGAACAGGATTATTAAAACAAAATTGGGGAAAAAAATTTCATTTCTCAATTTGTGGTATGTTCACTCATAATCTCAGAACTGTAGCCGTAAATTTCAGTTATGGTGGCTGAATTTCAAAAATCCAGCCACCATAACCGCACAGGTTCTGGTTGGAGATACGCTTTCACCTGTAGCCCAAAGAGGTGTTAAGCTTGAGGAGAGTTTTATCCATAAATGAGAGTTGAGAAGCATTTGGTTCAAGTCCTCGGGGGATCTCAAAATGGTATTGACATAAAAGGTGCTGGTGCTCGTGTGTGATATCCCACCTGCAGAGCATCATCACGATGACCCAGCACTCTGTGAATGGTCCCAAGAAGTAGCCACTTGACACCTGTGATTGTGACTTCATTCACCATATGGCAGACTGTGTGGACAAATGTGGACAAACTTTTCAGTGGACCAAAGCAGCAGTGCAATTTTGGTGATGAAACAACCATTTTTAGGAGAATACTGCTCACCTCCATGCTTAAGGTAGGGACAATAACAAAACTGCCCTTAATATTGTCTGCGCCAACAACACCGAATAACAAAGATGGTCAACCTGAATGCAAATCCACACTGGTTGAAAGAAAACCGGGTGAATACGAGACCGATAGAGTAAAAGACGTTATGGATGAGGAAGGCCAGCTCAAAAACAAAGGAGGCAGTTACATGTTTAGTCTGTTACTGGCTTAGTTGTATAAAAAAAATTAGCTTGGGAAAGGCAATGCAACCATAGTCTCTGACAGCAAATTAAGCTGAATTGAAGAACTTCCTGGAAGCTGTCCATTCTGCAGCACTCAGGGACATGCACACCGGAAACACCAAGACTGATTTAATTGAAGCAATGCTGAGACTCAACACCTGCTCGAGGAGACGTACGTATAGCTGGCAGCAATGGGTGGAGCGAGAAAGCAGTCAAAATTCAGATAAGCACCAAATTATGGACAGAAGAGCCAAATACATCAAGAATCTTCACAACAGTTAAACTTGTGTCGATCACTAAATAGTTTATCACATTTCCCTTGAACATCTGCCTCGGTACATCATTAAGGAATTCCCTGCTGAGTATAATCCAGTCTGCCTGAAGACATAAAGGCAACAAGGCATCATCCACACTCGATATACAAAAATTGGGGCCACCATCTTGCCCAGCTCCCGAACATAACTTTTCCAACATTTACGACCCAAAGGAACGATCCCCTGGATTATCTATCTATAATTCCAGTAATCTCTGTGTGTATGTTTGTATGTTTGTATGTTTGTATGTTTGTATGTTTGTCTGTGACCGCTGTTTCTCGACAACCACGGGTCCGATATACTTGAAACTTGCCAGGTATATTGCTGGGGACCTGAGGATGTGCCTTTTCAAGGTTTCATATTAATCGGACAAGTAGTTACCGAGCTATGGCGATTTCTTTACCAAACTCCGCAAGCCGTTCGCTTTGGACCAAACCATTTCATGTAAATAGAGGGGGGGGGATTGTCACCGTACTCGCAAGCCGTTCGCTTTGGACCAAACCATTTCATGTAAATAGAGGGGGGGGATTGTCACCGTACTCGCAAGCCGTTCGCTTTGGACCAAACCATTTCATGTAAATCGAGGGGGGGGATTGTCACCGTACTCGCAAGCCGTTCGCTTTGGACCAAACCATTTCATGTAAATAGAGGGGGGGGGGGATATAATTTTAGATATATATATAGTACGGGCATGCCCTAGTAAGGATAATCTCATCATTCATCTGTCCAAGCGGAAAGGAAACAGCTATTCGTTTTGTGACACAACCATAGGGAATACTGGTCACTGCTGGAAGGATTCCTGCCAGATTCATCCAAAACTTTCATTCATTCATTCAAAATTCATTCAAACAAAACCTGCACAGAGAATTTCCTATCAGATAGCCAATGCAACTTTAGGAAAAGAAGATGTTAGAAGATTTGTAGTTTAGTTGTTCCCTCTATCTGAGATGATCTTTGCCTCCACAGCTTCAAAAGGGTCATGAACAAAATATGGATCTCTACCTTGTATTTGCAGATATATAACTATACGCCTTTAACTCTGGAAGTAAGGAGGCCCTGTGGAATCTTCTGGTGAAAGCTGGCTGTCCGGACAAGTTCATTACCATGATTTGACAGTTTGATGATGGAGAAAAGGAGAATAAATTTCACCTCCATATTCGAGAATAAATTTCACCTCCATATTCGAGAATAAATTTCACCTCCATATTCGAGAATAAATTTCGCCTCCATATTCGAGACAAAGCTGACTGCCCCATCTGTTTTCAGATTGTGAATATTGAAGATCTCAGGGATCTAATAAAAACAATATCCTGGTCAAATACGAGCTACATAATTAGCAATACATGTTCGAGGTGGGAGTCTTGGGATGTCGATATGATATACTGTACATGAGAAAGGTTAAATTGCCATAATTCCCATTTACAGTGCACCTTTAGAAAGTGTATTCACACACCTTGACCTTTTTCACATTTTGTTGTGTTACAGCCTGAAAATAAAATGGATTCAATTGAGATTTTTTTTGTCACTCATCCAGACATAATACTCCATAATGTCAAAATGGAATATATTTTTTAGAAATCTTTACAAAATAATTAAAAATAAAATACAGAAATAATCTAATTGACGTAAGTATTCAACCTGCTGAGTCAATACTTCATATAAGTGAGTTTTGCAGCGATTACAGCTTGAAGTCTCCTTGGGTATGTCTGTATCAGCTTTGCACATCTGGATTTGGGGAGTTTCTCCCATTCTTCCTTGCAGATTTGCTCAAGCTCTGTCAAGTTGGATGGGGAGTGTCAGTGGACAGCAATCTTCAAGTCTTTCCACGGATTTTCAATGGGATTCATGTCTGGGCTTTGGTTGGACCACTCAAGGACTTTCACATTCTTGTTCTCAAGCCATTACAGTGTTGCTTTGGCTGTATGCTTGGGGATCATTGTCCTGTTGGAACATAAATCTTCGCCACAGACTAAGGTCTTTTGCATTCTGAATGGTTAAATTGCTTCAGTATTTTGCACTCTGAAGCAGGTTCTCGTCAAGGATTTACCTGTATTTGGTAAAAGACCACCACCATGCTTTTTTTTGTCATTAATGTTAGCTTACACGAGACTCGATCTTGTATACCCTAAAAAAATTTTTTTTTTTAAATTATTCCCTCTATCCTTACAAGTCTCCCAGTCCCTGCTGCTGAAAAGCATTCCCATAGGATGATGCTGCCACCACCATGCTTTACGGTAGGGATGGTGTTAGATGGGTGGATGAGCTGTGCTCTGTTCCCACCAGACCTAGAGCTTTGCATTCAGACCAATGAGTTCAATTTTCGTTTCATCGGACCACAGAATATTTTGCCTCATGCTCTCAGAATCTTTCACGTGCCTTTTTGCAAACTCCAGGTGTGCTGTCATGTGCATTTTTCTCAGGAGTGGCTTCCATTTGGCCACTCTCCCATAAAGCCCAGATTTGTGAAGGCTGCAGAGACTTGTCCTTCGAGCAGGTTCTCCCATCTAAGCGAAGACACTCTGCAGTACTGTCAGAGTGGTCATTTGGATCTTGGTCAGCTCCCTGACCAAGGTTCTTCTTGCCCAGTTGCTCAGTTTGGTCGGACGGCCGGCTCGAGGAAGAGTGTGGATAGTTCCATATTCTTTCCATTACCTAATGATGGAGCTTGCTGTGCTCTTGGGAACTTTAAACACTCTAGGAATTGTTTTATGCCCTTCCCCAGATCTATGCCTCCTCACAATTCAATCTTGGAGTTATACAGACAGTTCCATTGACTTCATTGTAGAGTTTCTGCTCTGACATGCACTGTCAACTGTGGGACCGTATACAGAAAGGTGTGTTTCTTTCTAAATCAAGTCCAATCAATTGAATTGGCTGCAGGTGGACTCCAATCAAGTTGTAGAGACATCTCAAGCATGGTGAAAGGAAGTTGAATAGTTATTGACTCAAGTCATTTTAGCTTTTCAATTTAATTTTTTTGTAATTATCATCATTATGGGGTATTATGTGTAGATCAGTGATAAAACATCTCAATTTAATCCCTTTTAAATTCAGGCTGTAACACAGCAAAATATGAAAGAAGGGAAGGGGTGTGAATACTTTCTGAAGGCACTGTGATTATAATAACTTGTGACAACACTAGTTTAACTGTATTGTTGCTGCAAATATGAATCTTTTGTTTCATTTGTTTTCATTTTTCTAATGCAATTAATTGAACACCAAGGATACAACCATAAAGCTTTTACCGTAATCCATGAACACATTTATCAAAGTAAACACCACACCATATAAATTTTACGACTACAGTTCTAAGATCATGAGTGAACATACCACAAATCATTTGTTGTAGATGGTTCGCAGTGCAATTAGGTAGAGCCCTCCATAGATAAAGAATTTCAAAAACTGCGAGCATGCACAGTTGCTCACTGGGCATCTGCTTACAGAGGTGATCCGCCTGTGAAAAGAGAAAAGTGGAAGCAAAAGCTAACGACCAGGAAATCACTCGATATTCGAAGAGGTAAAGCAAAGGATCCATACAAGCGTTGCAGATGGAATTTAAAAAAAGAAAAATACCTTTCGAAGAACAAATTGCTCAATCTGGTTGTGCTTGCGCTTGAATAGCTTCTGCACCTCTTTGAATACAACTTCAGATTCATCCAGAGCGCCTGAAGCTCCAATGCAAACTTCAAAAGTGGAAAAACACATTACAAAGCTCAGTGGGGTGACAAGTGTCCGTATAAAATGATATTCATACAATCCAATTACAGAAGTCAATCTCATGAATTTGCTGTAATAGAAATAGCATACATCTTAAGATTTATACCCACCATGGATGGAACAATTATTCACTGTTTATTTTGTGAAATAATATTTAAAAAATTTTGAAAATTTTAAAATTAATTTTGTGAAAAATTAAATTTAAAAACAACATCAACTAGAACGGCACTTGGTAGAGAGCATACCTCCGCCAGATGAACAGTTTACGCTTTGTATCCCAGAGTAGACCAGAAAATCACAATACAGAATCACATTTAATCAAAATAATCCGTCCACAACTTTTTGAGATATCCTGCTGTATATCGTTTTTGGCCCTCCGCTCCCAATGGCGAAGAATCGCTTAAAAAATTCTACCAGCTGGATCCGGATCCGGATCTTCACCAAAATTGAATCGATTCTTCCTTGTCACAAACAAAACCTGTTCACCAAGTTTCATCCAAATCCATCCATAACTTTTTCAGATATTCTGCTATATGTTGGTTTAAGCCCTATCTCTCAATGGTGAAGAACCACTTAAAAAATTAAATAATTCCCATATCCGAATCCATATTCAGATCTTTACCAAAATTGAATCGATTAGTCCTTGTCACACACACAACCTGTCCAACAAGTTTCGTCCAAATCCGTCAACAACTTTTTGAGATATCCTGCTGTGTATCGTTTTTGGCCATATATCCCAATGGTGAAGAATCACTTCAAAAATTCTACCAGTCGGATCCGGATCCGGATCTTCACCAAAATCTAATAATTTTGTCCTTGTCACATACGCTGCAGTAATTTCGTCCGAATCCGTCCACAACATTTTGAGATATCTTGTTCACAAACAAAGAAACAGATAGACAGACAGACAGACATGAAAACATAACCTCCATCCACCTTTTGTGGTGGAGGCAATACACCCCTCCTGCAGTACACAATAATGTAAACAACAATTTGTACTTTTATGGCATCTTGCTGCAGACATGCTTTTGGTAATGCCGCACGCTAAAAGTAATTAATTACATTAAGAAATAGCAAATCGATCACAAAAATCATATATTTGTCCTGGGAGATGACGCACTGGCTGAAAGGTAGGCATAGTAACACTGCGACCAGCGTGACTCGGACTTGAGGCGGAGGAAGCAAGCAGCGGCTTCGTCAAAAGTCATCTGTATCATGCTGCACCAGCCTGTGCGTGGTCAAACACAACAATGAACCCAGAGGTTGTCCTTGCCCATTTTTCAACATTTTATGCTTTTAAAATTAGCTAGTTAAATATTCTTTGCAAGAGATGTTGTGCAATAGAGTTGGATCAAATGCATTTCAGAGCACCCTGCTATTAATTTGCAATTGCTCACTGGTTTTGAAACCAATATAACATTTTATTACGGTCCTGAGGCATCAACAAGCGACATATATCAAACATAGTTTCAAATGGAGCATCTCGCCTCCATTAGAGCATTTAAATTGCATCAGATGTGGCAATAAATGCGAATTGTTGCTCCCTGCTTGCCGGCTCGATGATAGAAGACGCCATTTGAATTTTTGACGCCTCCATCCCTACCCCGTTTAAACTCCCATGTGGGCACGGGCAACTTGCAAGTAAAACAATTTTAAATTTCCTTTTTTTTAAATTTTATTATTTATTATTATTATTATTTTTTTATAATTTTATATTTTTTAATTAAATAATTTATATTAATTAATATTGTATTAATATATTAATTAATAATATTAATATTAATAATATTAATATAATATAATAATAATATTAATAAAAAATATTCATTAATTAATTTTTTTTTTTTTTTTTTTAAATTTACAATTTACAATTGCTCACTGGTTTTGAAACCTATACAACTTTTTATTATGGTCCTAAGGCATCAACAAGCTACATATATCAAACAGTTTCAAATGGAGCAACTCACCTCCATTAGAGCATTTAAATTGCATCAGATTTTTTTTTTTTTTTTTTGTATACTGAATCGAGGCTCGTGAAAGAGCTGACATTTACTTCACAAACAAATCAACCAGACAAACAAAATATATAAAAAGAGGGAGCGGAAGACAAGAGAAGGGGAAGCACACAAACACTTGAGAGCAGGGAGATGTGTGGTAGGGAGAGGGCTTGGAGGGAGGAGGTGTGGGAAGGGGAGGGGGGGGGGGGGGTGGGAGAAGTATAAAACACAAGGACACCAAGGACTTCCAGGACAGAAGTTGGTATTTCAAAAAAGTGGCATTGGGGTGCAGCTGCCGCCGGACGGATAAAGGAAGTAAGCTTGTAGATGTATATTAATTAATTGTATATTTATTAATTGTATATTTAATTGTAATTGTAATTTAATTGTAATTATTGTAGTTATTGTATTGTAGTGTGTTATTGTAGTGTAATTATTGTAGTTATTGTAATTGTAATTGTAATTGTAATATTGCATATTTATTAATAATATTAATATTAATAATATTAATATAATATAATAATAATAATATTAATAATATATTAATTAATTAATTTATATGTGGCAATAAATACGAATTGTTGCTCCCTGCTTGCCGGCTCGATGATAGAAGACGCCATTTGAATTTTTGACGCCTCCATCCCTACCCCATTTAAACTCCCATGCGGGCACAGGCAACTTGCAAGGAAAATATTTTTAAATTTTAAATGTACTTTTTTTTCTTCTTTTTTAAAAATAATTTTATATATTTTAATTAAATAATTTATATTAATTAATATTATATTAATATATTTATTAATAATATTAATATTAATAATATTAATATAATAAAATAATAATAATATTAATAATATATTAATTAATTAATTTTTATTTTTATTAAATTTTTTTTTTTTTTTTAACAATTTACAGTTGCTCACTGGTTTTGAAACCTATACAACTTTTTATTATGGTCCTGAGGCATCAACAAGCTACATATATCAAACATAGTTTTAAATGGAGCAACTCGCCTCCATTAGAGCATTTAAATTGCATCAGATGTGGCAATAAATACGAATTGTTGTTCCCTGCTTACCGGGTCGATGACAAAAGACGCCATTTGAATTTTTGACGCCTCCATCCCTACCCCGTTTAGACTCTCGTGTGGGCATGGGCAACTTGCTAGTAAAAAATTTTTACTATACATAAAGCAACTTATCACTGGTAGGGAAAAAATGCCTACAACAAACAGATCTGCCTACCTGCACTCAATAATTTGTGTATAATTATTTTTAGTTTTTACAAAGATTCAATACTTTGTGTAATATTTGCCATTGACATGTGACAAGCAAATGATTGAGGTATGTGAGTTTACTTATAGTGTAGGAGCTGCGCCAAGATACCAAGCAACATAACCTGGTATCAAGGTATATCCAAGAAGCTCAGACCACTTGTGATGGGCAATTTAAGCAGGAATTAATAATTTGTTTGGGGAGCTGATGAAACCTCGCCAACTCCTTGCAACAGACACTGTGGGGTCTTTAACATCCGCCAATCAACCAGTGCTAGCAGATGGGTCCTCCGGCTTAACATCCATCAGATGGATGGTGTACACATTGAAGGGATCAATCTTTATTCTACCATGGTGCAAATGTATTTCTCAACATCATCACCACTGTGGTCCACACGTTTCTTTCATTCAAATATCCTTACCTGTTTTGGAGAAAAGATTAGGAGGCATTACTATTCAATACCCGCTCGTAAATTTTTTGGCAAACTAATTTTCATAGTTTGACGTAGATTTTTGCGTTGGCAAATATTTGCATACAAAATAGTCAGTTTGCATAGAGAAAGGCAGGTCCTTGCATGATTTATGAGATACGACAATAATAATTGGTCACTCCATGGGATCCATTTTGAAATACTTATGGGATCCATTTTGAAATACTTCTGGGATCCATTTTGAAATACTTCTGGAATCCATTTTGAAATACTTCTGGAATCCATTTTGAAATACTTCTGGAATCCATTTTGAAATACTTCTGGAATCCATTTTGAAATACTTCTGGAATCCATTTTGAAATACTTATGGGATCCATTTTGAAATACTTATGGGATCCATTTTGAAATACTTATGGGATCCATTTTGAAATACTTATGGGATCCATTTTGAAATACTTCTGGAATCCATTTTGAAATACTTATGGGATCCATTTTGAAATACTTATGGGATCCATTTTGAAATACTTCTGGGATCCATTTTGAAATACTTCTGGAATTCATTTTGAAATACTTATGGGATCCATTTTGAAATACTTATGGGATCCATTTTGAAATACTTATGGGATCCATTTTGAAATACTTATGGGATCCATTTTGAAATACTTATGGGATCCATTTTGAAATACTTCTGGAATTCATTTTGAAATACTTATGGGATCCATTTTGAAATACTTCTGGAATCCATTTTGAAATACTTATGGGATCCATTTTGAAATACTTATGGGATCCATTTTGAAATACTTATGGGATCCATTTTGAAATACTTATGGGATCCATTTTGAAATACTTATGGGATCCATTTTGAAATACTTATGGGATCCATTTTGAAATACTTATGGGATCCATTTTGAAATACTTCTGGAATCCATTTTGAAATACTTCTGGAATCCATTTTGAAATACTTATGGGATCCATTTTGAAATACTTCTGGAATCCATTTTGAAATACTTATGGGATCCATTTTGAAATACTTCTGGGATCCATTTTGAAATACTTATGGGATCCATTTTGAAATACTTATGGGATCCATTTTGAAATACTTATGGGATCCATTTTGAAATACTTCTGGAATTCATTTTGAAATACTTATGGGATCCATTTTGAAATACTTCTGGAATCCATTTTGAAATACTTCTGGAATCCATTTTGAAATACTTATGGGATCCATTTTGAAATACTTATGGGATCCATTTTGAAATACTTATGGAATCCATTTTGAAATACTTCTGGAATCCATTTTGAAATACTTCTGGAATCCATTTTGAAATACTTCTGGAATCCATTTTGAAATACTTATGGGATCCATTTTGAAATACTTATGGAATCCATTTTGAAATACTTCTGGAATTCATTTTGAAATACTTCTGGAATCCATTTTGAAATACTTCTGGAATCCATTTTGAAATACTTATGGGATCCATTTTGAAATACTTATGGGATCCATTTTGAAATACTTATGGGATCCATTTTGAAATACTTCTGGGATCCATTTTGAAATACTTATGGGATCCATTTTGAAATACTTCTGGAATCCATTTTGAAATACTTATGGGATCCATTTTGAAATACTTCTGGAATCCATTTTGAAATACTTATGGGATCCATTTTGAAATACTTCTGGAATCCATTTTGAAATACTTATGGGATCCATTTTGAAATACTTCTGGGATCCATTTTGAAATACTTATGGGATCCATTTTGAAATACTTCTGGAATCCATTTTGAAATACTTATGGGATCCATTTTGAAATACTTCTGGGATCCATTTTGAAATACTTATGGGATCCATTTTGAAATACTTCTGGAATCCATTTTGAAATACTTATGGGATCCATTTTGAAATACTTCTGGAATCCATTTTGAAATACTTCTGGAATCCATTTTGAAATACTTATGGGATCCATTTTGAAATACTTATGGGATCCATTTTGAAATACTTCTGGAATCCATTTTGAAATACTTATGGGATCCATTTTGAAATACTTCTGGAATCCATTTTGAAATACTTATGGGATCCATTTTGAAATACTTCTGGGATCCATTTTGAAATACTTATGGGATCCATTTTGAAATACTTCTGGAATCCATTTTGAAATACTTATGGGATCCATTTTGAAATACTTCTGGAATCCATTTTGAAATACTTCTGGAATCCATTTTGAAATACTTATGGGATCCATTTTGAAATACTTATGGGATCCATTTTGAAATACTTATGGGATCCATTTTGAAATACTTCTGGAATCCATTTTGAAATACTTCTGGAATCCATTTTGAAATACTTCTGGAATCCATTTTGAAATACTTCTGGAATTCATTTTGAAATACTTCTGGAATTCATTTTGAAATACTTATGGGATCCATTTTGAAATACTTCTGGAATCCATTTTGAAATACTTATGGGATCCATTTTGAAATACTTATGGGATCCATTTTGAAATACTTATGGAATCCATTTTGAAATACTTCTGGAATTCATTTTGAAATACTTATGGGATCCATTTTGAAATACTTATGGGATCCATTTTGAAATACTTATGGGATCCATTTTGAAATACTTATGGGATCCATTTTGAAATACTTATGGGATCCATTTTGAAATACTTATGGGATCCATTTTGAAATACTTATGGGATCCATTTTGAAATACTTATGGAATCCATTTTGAAATACTTCTGGAATTCATTTTGAAATACTTCTGGAATTCATTTTGAAATACTTATGGGATCCATTTTGAAATACTTATGGGATCCATTTTGAAATACTTCTGGAATCCATTTTGAAATACTTATGGGATCCATTTTGAAATACTTATGGGATCCATTTTGAAATACTTATGGGATCCATTTTGAAATACTTATGGGATCCATTTTGAAATACTTCTGGGATCCATTTTGAAATACTTCTGGAATCCATTTTGAAATACTTCTGGAATCCATTTTGAAATACTTATGGGATCCATTTTGAAATACTTATGGGATCCATTTTGAAATACTTATGGGATCCATTTTGAAATACTTCTGGAATCCATTTTGAAATACTTCTGGAATCCATTTAGAAATACTTATGGGATCCATTTTGAAATACTTATGGAATCCATTTTGAAATACTTCTGGAATTCATTTTGAAATACTTCTGGAATTCATTTTGAAATACTTATGGGATCCATTTTGAAATACTTCTGGAATCCATTTTGAAATACTTATGGGATCCATTTTGAAATACTTATGGGATCCATTTTGAAATACTTATGGGATCCATTTTGAAATACTTATGGGATCCATTTTGAAATACTTATGGGATCCATTTTGAAATACTTATGGGATCCATTTTGAAATACTTCTGGAATCCATTTTGAAATACTTCTGGAATCCATTTTGAAATACTTCTGGAATCCATTTTGAAATACTTATGGGATCCATTTTGAAATACTTATGGGATCCATTTTGAAATACTTATGGGATCCATTTTGAAATACTTCTGGAATCCATTTTGAAATACTTCTGGAATCCATTTTGAAATACTTCTGGAATCCATTTTGAAATACTTATGGGATCCATTTTGAAATACTTCTGGAATCCATTTTGAAATACTTCTGGAATCCATTTTGAAATACTTCTGGAATCCATTTTGAAATACTTCTGGAATTCATTTTGAAATACTTATGGGATCCATTTAAAAATACTTATGGGATCCATTTTGAAATACTTCTGGAATCCATTTTGAAATACTTATGGGATCCAATTTAAAATACTTATGGGATCCATTTTGAAATACTTATGGGATCCATTTTGAAATACTTATGGGATCCATTTTGAAATACTTCTGGAATTCATTTTGAAATACTGGAATTCATTTTGAAATACTTATGGGATCCATTTTAAAATACTTCTGGAATTCATTTTAAAATACTTATGGGATCAATTTTGAAATACTTCTGGAATCCATTTTGAAATACTTATGGGATCCAATTTAAAATACTTATGGGATCCATTTTGAAATACTTATGGGATCCATTTTGAAATACTTCTGGAATCCATTTTGAAATACTTCTGGAATCCATTTTGAAATACTTCTGGAATCCATTTTGAAATACTTATGGGATCCATTTTAAAATACTTATGGGATCCATTTTGAAATACTTATGGGATCCATTTTGAAATACTTCTGGAATTCATTTTGAAATACTTCTGGAATTCATTTTGAAATACTTCTGGAATTCATTTTGAAATACTTATGGAATCCATTTTGAAATACTTATGGGATCCATTTTGAAATACTTATGGGATCCATTTTGAAATACTTCTGGAATCCATTTTGAAATACTTCTGGAATCCATTTTAAAATACTTATGGGATCCATTTTGAAATACTTCTGGAATCCATTTTGAAATACTTATGGGATCCATTTTGAAATACTTCTGGAATCCATTTTGAAGTACTTCTGGAATCCATTTTAAAATACTTATGGGATCCATTTTGAAATACTTCTGGAATCCATTTTGAAATACTTATGGGATCCATTTTGAAATACTTATGGGATCGATTTTGAAATACTTATGGGATCCATTTTGAAATACTTCTGGAATCCATTTTGAAATACTTATGAGATCCATTTTGAAATACTTCTGGGATCCATTTTGAAATACTTCTGGAATTCATTTTGAAATACTTCTGGAATTCATTTTGAAATACTTCTGGGATCCATTTTGAAATACTTATGGGATCCATTTTGAAATACTTCTGGAATCCATTTTGAAATACTTATGGGATCCATTTTGAAATACTTCTGGGATCAACTTGCATTGTATTAAAGCCGAAGTTTTGAAAATGCTTTTAAAAATTCAATTTCAATCTAATACCTAATTTTCTCACACATTTTCAGACATCAATATCTACAACATTTCAATTTCCGAGAGTGGATTCTCACCGATCTCGTACAGACACACGTGCTGCAGCTCCCTTTGTTGTTGTGCGCACTTCAGTGACAGGCGGAAAGACTCCAACGCTCCATTTGTCTCACACTGGGCCAACAATGCAACGTTTTAAGTCAGTGACAAACAAATGAATAACTCGAGAGCTCATAGAACACGATACCCCACGTAGTATTTTTATTTTGTATGCAGCCTGTGGCTGCTGGTTACATCATTGCTGAGAGAATGGCTGTGCGGCTGATGCAGTGCCCCCTGTTTCCAGTAAGCTGATTGGGGGCTCAACCTCAAGACCCGAAGATCTTAAGCCAGCCATCTTAACCCTTAAGCCAACACCTGGAGTGTGTTCAGTTACCACGTTTCATGTAGAGCGCTCGCCAAGTGGCTTAAGCACTCAAGCAAGCACTCCATTCAAACACATTGATAAGGAATGGTTAGCTTGGCAAGCGCTAACTAGCTGCTTGGTAAGTGGTAACTGAATACACCCCAGGCCTACCCAGTGTTTAAGTATAATACTTCAATTTTAATAAAATAATGATTATTACAGATCGTTAAATAAATCAGACTGAAGTGACTGAAGCAGTGTTATATACCTCAGCCTTGAAGCAGTGTTATATACCTCACCCTTATTATACACTGCAATAACACGGCATCGAGTCGCAGTTTGGGAGATGGAGGCGTTATTGATCACTATCAAACATAGCATAAATTGGCATCTTCTTCACCCTAACCCTCACATGCCACACCCTCTCATGCTATCTGTTGATATATATATATATATATATATATATATATATATATATATATATATATATGTATATATATATATATGTATATATATATATATATGTATATATATATATATATATATATGTATATATATATATATATGTATATATATATATATATGTATATATATATATATATATATATATATATATATATATATATATATATATATATATATATATAATATATATATATATATATATGTATAGCTTGGTAATGTAGCAGCATAGCAAACCTGTTGTGCATTTTGTGATACAAGCACCAAATTTGGCACAAATGTACATTAATATGTTGCGAACATTTTCAGATATTGGGCCACTTGAAATTCTCTCTTTATGTCCGCCATATTGGATTTCAAAATGGCCGCCACTTGAAATCTACATTTGCTATTATCTCTGGACGTAATGCAGCTATTGACTTGATTCTGGTATCTAAATGTATGTTTTTGGGGGCAAGGAATCCAATGGTACCAATTTCAACTTAATATTATCCATCACAGTCCGTTATATAATTTTATTTGGAAATTATCTAGGCAAATATTGGATTCAACACAATACTTTGAAAAGAATGTCTTAGTTCTGTAAATGTCTTAGGTATAATACTGACATGCTACATGGTCTAGTATTTGAGGCTAGGTGTACTGATATCTGAGGCTAGGTATATACCGGTACTGAAGATACGTGTATATAAAAAAGGTGAATACAAAAAAGAGAGTATACAGTAAAGAGAGCTCTTGGACATGGTGGAACTGTCTTCTGAATCTGCAACGATACAATGATATAATGTTAACATTTTGTTATATATATAATAGAGGGGTTTCCTCCGCCATACTAATGGAGAGGAGGATAATTCCTCTATATCGTAGAGCATTTAGCTTGGCACACTTAGGGAATTAGTTTTGTGAGATTATGCCGGAATTAAATTTTCACCCATACCGGAGGCAAGAAGAGAAATAAAATCACATGAGATTCTTTAGTTAAAAAATATTCCCAAATTTATTGAATATTTACAAAACATTTGAATTCATAAATTCTTACAATATTTACACAGCCAAGATTTAAATATAAATCAGTCTAAACTCTTATTAGGTTGGACAGTACATTTTCCAGACATACCCCGTTCTGTTAATTACAGCCTTCGTGTTAAATTCAGAACATGTCAAAACTGTCAGTGTGGAATACACACTTCACTCAAAATACTACTTTATATAAAACATTTCTAATTTAAAGCCTTATAGTAAGAATTTCAGATAAACCCCAAAAAAGTAAGACCAGGTTGGCTATTAGACAACCTGCCTCTGTCGTGCCCACCAGACAAGTGGTTTTAGCCAGCACACATGTGTATCAGGTAAGCTTGTGCTGAGTACATCATACCTGAACAACTCAGTGAGGCAGAACACAGCAGTGCACACCAGGGTGACCCCTTCAGTGCATAAACCAATTAACCTGTCCACTGCAGGGCATATAGAAATGAAGTTATTTTCTGCATATAATAATAATATAAGTTCAGTTCTATATAACAATTTCTGTTATCACCACTACCACTACAACTACCACTACTACACGCTTTGTCTGGAATTTTGTGGACTAACAGACAAACAGACATACAGACAAGCTGGGATCAAAACATTACCTCCTTCCACCATTGAGTGTCGAGGTAAACATCATGGAAATTATATCATGCCCTAGATTTAATTCATGCTTACCCGTGTATTTGCTTCACTGGTTCACAAGGTCTTTTGCATACATGTAATTCAGACTCTCATCTTCATTGCTGACCACACAATGTTGTCTAGCTGAGCCCAGATTGTATGTAATTAACTCATTTATGTGGAGTCACAAGGTGATTTAAACACAGCCACACACAAAGAACACAGTTGATGTGGGTCAACACACATGCAGCCTCTCTACTCTTTTATTTGGGTCAGGGCTGTGATTAAAGACATGTAGTGGAGTCATGTTTGTAAACATTGTTAAAGACATGCTACAGTGCATTGTTAAGGAAACAAGACAGATGGAAGCCTATACAAGAAATTTCTGTACTCTAGAAACACAAAAGATGGCTTAAAGGGTCTAGGAAAAGGGGATTATGCATGTTTGGTATTTATTGACAATATGAATGTAATGTTACATAAAATATGCATATGAAAAACACAAATGAATGGGTCACTTTGTTTCCTAATGGGATATGAATTTATATTTTAGACTGCCAGTATATATGAGCTTGTCTGAGTTGTTACTAGTGATTTAGTATAGTTTTATTTATTTATTTTATTTACAGAACTAAGACATTCTTTTCAAAGTATTGTGTTGAATCCAATATTTGCCTAGATAATTTCCAAATAAAATTATATAACAGACTGTGATAGATAATATTAAGTTGAAATTGGTACCATTGGATTCCTTGCCCCCAAAAACATACATTTAGATACCAGAATCAAGTCAATAGCTGCATTACGTCCAGAGATAATAGCAAATGTAGATTTCAAGTGGCGGCCATTTTGAAATCCAATATGGCGGACATAAAGAGAGAATTTCAAGTGGCCCAATATCTGAAAATGTTCGCAACATATTAATGTACATTTGTGCCAAATTTGGTGCTTGTATCACAAAATGCACAATTCTTTTGAATATTTGGGCTAAGCCGCCCCACTATGGCTGGGCTCGCTGCGCTCTCCTCACCAAGCGTCGTTACTGAGGTACGGGCTTATTTTAGCTGAGGCTAATGACTGTACCTGAGTTGCTGTGTTGTCATGATTTACACCAATCATAATACAAACAATTATTTTGCACAAATGTATTTGTTGTGTTTGTGATATTACATTTTTATTGGCAATTTAGGTTGAAGATTTAGGTTGAATGTTTTGTTTTTTCAAGAAAGAACCCCTCAGCACGTACATAGGGGAGGGGTAGGTGCAGACTGGAAGTTCGAGACGATTACACCTCACCACCACGTAATTTAAAACACCTCACCACCACGTAATTTAAAACACCTCACCACCAAGTAATTCAAAACACCTCACCACCACAAAATTTAAAACACCTCACCACCACAAAATTAAAAACACCTCACAGCCATAAAACACGTAATAAAAACACCTTACAGCCATCAAACACGTAATAAAAACACCTCACAGCCATAAAACACGCAATAAAAACACCTCACAGCCATCAAACACGTATTAAAAACACCTCACAGCCATAAAACACGTAATAAAAACACCTCACAGCCATAAAACACGTAATAAAAACACCTCACCACCACGAACTTAAAAACACCTCACCACCACGAAATTGAAAACACCTCACAGCCATAAAACACGTAATAAAAACACCTCACAGCCACGAAATTAAAAACACCTCACCACCACGAAATTGAAAACACCTCACAGCCATAAAACACGTAATAAAAACACCTCACAGCCACGAAATTAAAAACACCTCACCACCACGTCATTTAAAAACACCTCACCACCAAGTGATTCAAAACACCTCACAGCCATAAAACACGTAATAAAACACCTCACAGCCACGAAATTAAAAACACCTCACCTCCACAAAATTAAAAACAACTCACAGCCATAAAACACGTAATAAAAACACCTCACCACCACGAAATTAAAAACACCTCACCACCACGAAATTGAAAACACCTCACAGCCATAAAACACGTAATAAAAACACCTCACAGCCACGAAATTAAAAACACCTCACCACCACGTCATTTAAAAACACCTCACCACCAAGTGATTCAAAACACCTCACAGCCATAAAACACGTAATAAAACACCTCACAGCCACGAAATTAAAAACACCTCACCTCCACAAAATTAAAAACAACTCACAGCCATAAAACACGTAATAAAAACACCTCACAGTCACGAAATTAAAAACACCTCACCACCACGTCATTTAAAAACACCTCACCACCAAGTGATTCAAAACACCTCACCACCATGTAATTCAAAACACCTCATCACAAACTAATTCAAAACACCTCACCACCACATAATTCAAAACACCTCACCACCACGTAATTAAAAACACCTCACCACCACGTGATTTAAAAACACCTCACCACCATGTGATTTAAAAACACCTCACCACCAAGTCATTTAAAAACACCTCACCACCACATAATTCAAAATACCTCACCACCACGTGATTCAAAACCACCACAGCGTTATTAAAAACACTTCACAACCACGGAAACAAAAGTTTGAGGGAGTCGTTAAGTGACAACACAGACACTGCCCAGATGTGGAGATATACACAAAGAATTAAGTTAAGCACCCCCCCCGTTTTTTTACAACCTCGCACATTACAAGTTTGTTGTCGTCAAAACAGTGTAATATACCCATGATATTGCTATATTTTCTGGAGAAGTGATATTATGGTCACATAAAAACATAACAATCATGCCGTTTTCAATATTTTATTCTGAATAATTTAAGGTGAAATTTTTTGGGAATTTTAGGCATATTTTCACCTCAATTTAAGTATGGAGCTATAGGTCCATCACGGACAGTGTGGATGACGTTTATGTTTTCTAACGTACAGTCATTGTTCTGAGAAGACCTCTAGCGATCTTTGCGTCAATAACGTGTGTAGGACCCACGTGATCGGATCACTGACTCAACCCTACGTCTCATAGACCCTGTAAGCCGTCGTATGCGTTGCTGTGGCAGGTTGTTCCATTCCCGATGTAATGCACGTTCCAATTCATCCAGATTGGCTATTGGAGGGACCATCTTCGCAATTTGTCGTCCCAACATGTCCCAAACGTGCTCGAGGGGGTTCAGGTCAGGACTGTACGCAGGCCAGGGGATGGTTGTCACAGCACCTTGCTCCAGCAAGGCTCGGACGCGTCTCGCACGGTGAGGCCTGGCGTTGTCATCCATGAAGATGGGTCTGCTGGCGAGGGTGTGGTCATCGAAGTGCGGGATTACGGTGGTATTCAGGATTTCCGGACAACGCCAGGCCTCACCGTGCGAGACGCGTCCGAGCCTTGCTGGAGCAAGGTGCTGTGACAACCATCCCCTGGCCTGCATACAGTCCTGACCTGAACCCCCTCGAGCACGTTTGGGACATGTTGGGACGACAAATTGCGAAGATGGTCCCTCCAATAGCCAATCTGGATGAATTGGAACGTGCATTACATCGGGAATGGAACAACCTGCCACAGCAACGCATACGACGGCTTACAGGGTCTATGAGACGTAGCCGTAGGGTTGAGTCAGTGATCCGATCACGTGGGTCCTACACATGTTATTGACGCAAAGATCGCTAGAGGTCTTCTCAGAACAATGACTGTACGTTAGAAAACATAAACGTCATCCACACTGTCCGTGATGGACCTATAGCTCCATACTTAAATTGAGGTGAAAATATGCCTAAAATTCCCAAAAAATTTCACCTTAAATTATTCAGAATAAAATATTGAAAACGGCATGATTGTTATGTTTTTATGTGACCATAATATCACTTCTCCAGAAAATATAGCAATATCATGGGTATATTACACTGTTTTGACGACAACAAACTTGTAATGTGCGAGGTTGTAAAAAAACGGGGGGGGTGCTTAACTTAATTCTTTGTGTATATATAGAAAAATGACTGTACCCGAGTTGCCGTTCTGTCATGGTTTAAACCAATTATAATTCAAACAATTATTTTGCACAAATGTATTTGTAATATACGTGATATCACATTTTATAAACAATTGAAGCTGAAAATTTTTTTTCTTTCCCAAAACAATTCCAAAAAATAAAAATAAAAATTGGAAATTTTTTCAAAAGAATACCCTTAGGACATACCGACGGGAGAGATATGTGCATACCAGAAGTTTGGTACGATTTCACAAAAGTTTGAGGGAGTAGTTCAACAACAACACAAGACAAGACAACACAACACAACACAGACACTGCACATATATATATATATATATTTAAATTAAACCAAAGAAGCACACTGGCCCAATGACATGACGCTGACGTCATGTGCATAAATTATACCAACGTCAGCGTCATGTCATTGGGTCAGTGTGCTTTTTTGGTTAAATTTAATATTCCTGACTGTAAACCTCCTAACTGGTGATGAGCAGGGCAGAGACAATGTGTTTGCATGGCAGGTGACACTTGTTGCTAACAGGTTGTGTAGTAATTTCCGGGGTGAGACTCAATCTGTGCCTTGCTTCCCAATCAAGTTAGGGGGTTCATGGAATGGCCAGCACAGTCTCCAGACTTAAACCCCATCGAGCTGGTTTGGGATGAACTGGACAGAAGGGCGAAAGCAAAGCAAACTACAAGTGCAACACGTTTGTGGGAACTTCTGCAAGTGTTGGGAGGAACTTCCCGAACAATATTTGATTTCCATTGTAGAAAGAATGGCACGAGTGTGTTCGGCGGTTATATCTGCAAAAGGTGGCGACTTTGCTGAGTCAAAAATTTAAATTAAATTTTGTTAAACAAAATGATTCTAAGATTTCTTTTTTATCTCCAATTGTTTATTTGTTCTGTGCTTAATTTCAGAGTACATTGAGACATTAAACTGCGTAAATTTCAATAAAAACTGGAAAAATTAAGGTGTTCTAAAACTTTTGACCGGTAGTGTAAATATGGAATAAAACGTTTTATACTTCAACATACCCGCAGCCTCTGGATACGGCCCTTAAAGAAGAGGAAGAGTGAAGAGTTGGGGTAAAGTGCTTCTTTGAGTTGTAGCATCTTCTCAGCCTCATCAAGACCAGCCTGAATATCTCCACCGTCCAAAGCAAAAAAGGGCCGGACAACTGTGTGGTACCACAGCAAAGCAAGTCTGTGCAAGGAAAACCAAAAGGCACAACCTTTAGCTCAGCAAGTTACTCTTATGTAAACATAATTGTGAATTTTGTGAAAATCAAGTTTCTGACTTCCAATTCGATTAATGAAAAGATATGTTCATTAACTTGATAGTGAATCAAACATTCCTTATAGGACGTATGATTTGTATATAAATAAAAAGTTTTTGTCACATTACTTATAGCGAGGTAGCATTCAGGGTAGAGAAGCATGACCCAGCACCGTTTATAAATAAAATTTCTGGTGTTTGTTTCCCTTCCATCCCCTCTCTTACCTCAAACGGCTACACGGCTGCCACTGCCCGTGAAAAAGCCGAATACCTCAACTCTGTGTTTGCCTCAAAATGTTGTGTCCCGAACCCATCCCTCTCTGTACCCACCGTACCCAGTCGAACCCAGCTGCTCCTGGACTCTGTGTCCTTCTCTTCTGACAAGATGGAGAAGTTTTTGTCAAACCTCGACTCTGATTCTGCAACTGGACCAGACGGCATCAGCCCACGGGTCCTAAAATCCTGTTCTTCTGCTCTTTCACTCCCTCTCTCTGTTCTCTTCACCCTCTCTTTCGCTCAAGGTCATCTGCATCTGCTTGGAAATCAGCCAACATCACCGCTTTGCACAAAAAAGGTGCAAAAACAGCTCCTTGCAACTACAGACCAATCAGCCTGCTCCCAATTATCAGCAAAGTCCATCATTGGAATCCATCATTGCTTCGGATATGAAATCTTTCCTCTTCTCCAATGGCTTGATCTCTGATCATCAATTTGGATTCAGACCAGGTCACTCCACTGTGGACATGCTGCTTCTGCTGTCTCAACAATGGATGGAGGTCCTCAATACCAAACAGGAAATCAGAGGCGTCTCCCTTGACATATCCCGTGCCTTCGATATGGTCTGGCACCCCACTCTGCTCACCAAACTCTCATCCTGTGATATCCATGGAAATCTCCACGCGTGGCTCGTGGACTTCCCCTCCTGTCATGGTCAATGTGTGGCTCTAAATGGAACTATCTCATCTCCTCTTCCTGTCCAGGCTGGAGTTCCTCAAGGCAGTGTTCTGGGCCTTGTGCTTTTTATGGTCTTCACAATGATCTCTCTGACTCTCTGGAAAATCCTCTTTATCCTTTTGCTGATGACTCCACTCTCTGCCGCTCCATATCTCATCCCTCAGATCAGCAGTCTGCAGCCTCTTCACTCTCTGCAGACCTGGACAAAATCACAAACTGGTCAAACAAGTGGAACATGTATTTCAATCCTGACACATCTCACACTCTCACTATGTCTCTCCGAAAAGACCGTCTGGAAAACCCTCCCATCTACTTACTCAACAATCCTCTCCAAGAAGTTCTGAGAGCATCGGCTACATCTCAGTGGAATATCCACCTTTAGTCCCATTTCGCCATGTTTGTCTGGCGTAATGGAGACGGAGGATTGCCAGCAAGCATCTAACCACCGTATGACCACACGTGAGTAGAACTTTACACATACATAATTTCTGCAGTGGTATATGGCGTGTAAAACAAACACGACATTAGTTTATAGTGAAACAAAAGTAGGCCAAAAATAAGGGAAGGTAAATCAGATTGAAGAAAAATTTGTCGTCCAGCTGTGATATAGGCATAGGCAAGCAAGCTGATTTGATCATGCATATTAAAGGCAAGCTTAGGTGAGATAATGTGTGGGAGGAGTTCAGGATATGATCTACATCGAGGTTAGACAGAATGTAAAAGGAAGCAGCAACAGCAGTTAGTGAATATAATTAGTGGTGTGAATTCATATACTGACGTGGCAAGTGGAGCCTTCATGTCGGAGCTGCGGCTGGCTTCAGACAGTGCCTCCAAGCCACGTTGACGGTTGCCCGGAAAGCCCAACAAGTTGACAATCCTGAGGAGGTTTGGTGGCACCATGGAAACACAGAGGTGAAATAAGCCATAGCCAAAGCCAACAGCACCCATAAGACGCTGAATAGCAGCTTTGGACATGTCATTCTTCAGTGTGGAGCCAGGAGCATTGTGTCGTGACGACAGCTGCTTGTTCAAGTTTCCATCGGAGTATTCGTGGTCTCTTTCTTCTTGTGCTGCTTGTATTACAGAAAGTTCTCGGTAGCAACGCTCATACACTTTCCATGCCTTTCGCAGAATCCAGCCACCCTTTATGTAAGCTGGAAAAAATGAGACCAGGGCAAATAGAACAAAACATGTTTTGGTCAA
This sequence comes from Myxine glutinosa, assembly GCF_964187855.1. Classification (NCBI taxonomy): domain Eukaryota; kingdom Metazoa; phylum Chordata; class Myxini; order Myxiniformes; family Myxinidae; genus Myxine; species Myxine glutinosa. The sequence goes on along the minus strand of NC_136263.1, from coordinate 31,534,380 downwards.
AAACGAGTGCAACATGTTTAAGTAAAATTTAATGAACTTACATGTTCTGAGAAATGTCATTACTCTGGAGGTATGCCAAGAGGTATGCACTCTCGTGTCTGAGCTATCTAGCCTGGGATTGAATCTCGGCCCAGCTAAAAACTGTCATCCTGGTTTTTCACAGGCAGGGCAACGCATCAATGTGTGTGCCGATCATTGGATAGACTCTCTCTGCTCACCATAAGGATCACTCTCTGCTCACCTTCACTCCTTCATTCCTCTCTTCTCCCGCCTCTGGAACAAACTCCCTCACTCTCTTAAATCCCACTCCACCCTCCAGGTCTTTAAAACTGCTGTTCACCACCATCTCTTATCTTCCCCCATCCAAAACCTTGATCTTTTCTACCCCCGCTAATTTCACCCCAATTCCACTTTTTTGAAATACCAACTCCTGTCCTGGAAGTCCTTGATGTCCTTGTGTGTTATACTTCTCCCACCCCCCCCCCCCCCCACTTCCCCATACCTCCTCTCCCCAAGCCCTCTCCCTCCCACACATCTCCCTGCTCTCAAATGTTGTGTTTGTGTGCTTCCCCTTCTCTCCCCATCTTGTCTTACGCTCCCTCTTTTTATATATTTTGTTTGTCTGGTTGATTTGTTTGTGAAGTAAATGTTAGCTCTTTCACGAGCCTCGATTCAGTATACAAAAAAGACATTAAACTGGGCATCTCGTCTGCTGGCATTAGATAGTGGGCATTGAAGATCTCGTGCTTTCGGAATGTCATTCTTCAGTGCAGAGTTTTCACAAAGAGTCTGTGAGCTATTGCTAGCACCCAGGCCTAATTCAATATTCCTGCCTTGATTACCATTGGGAAGGCAATGGCAAACCACCCAGGGTAATCCTTGCCATGAGACTGCGTTGACAGTACTGAACCTGCCTTTGGGCACAACATCCGAAAGAAGAGGTATACAAAACATCATAAGCCTAAAGGAAAAATAAAGTTATGTATGATGGAATCAAAGCAATATTTGCATTTTACTCCCAAACTAGCAATGAAGTAAGGATATATGGAACTGAAAGAGTGCCAAAAAATATGCACATGAAGAAAAGCACTTATCGTCTGTATAAGAGCTATCTATTTAATATGTATGCAAATATGGCGGCCATTTTGATCCAAAACAGGTAGCCTGGTGTTGGCTTAGCGGTTAGGGTGCTGGCTTGGGATCCTAGGATCCTGGGTTCGAATCCCGGTCGATTGCTGAATTAACGCCAGGGGGGTTTACTCAGCCTGTCATCTTTCCAAGGTTGACAAATTGAGTACCAGTTCACTGGTAATTCCCTGTGTGTCGCAAAAAGGCGACCAACAGGGTTGGCGGCAGGAAGGGCATCCGGCCATAAAACATTGCTTCAAAAAGGTGACCACGGTGCCCAAAAAAGGCCAACCCCTGCTCTGCGGGGAAAAATGGCCTCTAAAGGTGGTTCTATTTTGATCCAAAACATGCTTCCCTTCGGAGTGGCTAAATGGTGGAGTAGAAAAAAAAATTGTTGCCTTGCCATTGTTGGTATTTGATTCCCATGGCTGATGAGCAGAATTTTTCACACCCTTATAAAGAGTGGTGACCTTTCCAGGATTGGTTCTTCGTCATGAAGATGATCACAAGTTGTTGTGAGCATGCCGATGCGTTGTTCAGAGTATTGTTACGTGCTCCTCCCCGAACCCCGGTCACGGTGTACCTCCGAGCCCCGAGAGGAGTCACGGCAGAAAGATGTGTTATTCTGTATGTCAAAGATCAATGGTGAAACCACACCAATTGTTACCAACAAACAAGTATTGTATTAAGGTCACACAAGAATAACAGTACAATAACAATATTAATCAATTGTACAACCAATATATTGTTACGGGACCGCGGCGAGGATGTTGTTTGCCGAGCGGATGGCCGCCGTGCCCGAACAGTTACCCCGACTAACCCGATTCCTGAACGTTGGCCGAATCGCGCCACAGATATTCAATGGGGAAAAGACTAAAGCGAAGGATGTGAAGAAGAAGAACACCAAAGCAAAAAGGTTGGAAATGCTACTAAATTTATTCCTACTATTTACACAATCAAAGAAACCAAGGAGAAGGAAGGATAATAAAATAAAAACAGAAGAAGAAGAAGCGGACACAGTGAAACTTAGCTTATCTATGGCAGTCTTACTTAGAACCCTGGACAGAACAAACGAAAGACGGACTCACACGAATGGGGAATGGAGGCAGGAACGATTGGCTGGACCGGGAGGAAGGTTCAGCTCGGACCACAAGCTGGAAGGCTTTGCAGGGCGCACAGCAAACCAGGCCTCGTCAGGCTGGGAGCGAGCAGGGTGACGTCGTGCACTTCTCTCAAGGCTTCCCCTGCGCTTCTCTCGCGCCATGATTGCCCGCACTTGTGTTAAAGGCTTCCCCCACGCTTCTGTCGCACTTGTCTCAGCGGCTTCCTTCTCGCTTCTCTTCCCTCCTCGCGCACTTCTCTCTGAAGCTCGTCTCTTTGCAGAACTCAGAACTCATCTGAGGTGGGGGCGTCTCCCATGGGTTATATATAGCCCCACCCTTGAACCTTTTCGAACCTCCCCGATCGCTCTTCCTCCGCCCTCTCAAACCAAACCCCTCGTGCTTGGTTGGTTGTTCGGGGCTGGCTCACTCCTCCCCTCTATGACGAGGTGGAGACACGCCCTTCTTCTCCGAGCCTACCTCGTGGCGAATGGAGTCGCGGAGGGAACAGTTGGCAATTGCGGCTTTGGGAATGGGAATGAAAGCGGATCTACTCTTATTTCACTTGGTGCAATGGAGTATTTAAATTAATGGAAGACACAGCCTTACACTAATACACATAATAAGGATATAACTACTGAACAGGGATATATGGTGTCCTTCGTGTATGTTTTATGGAATTAACTACGGGAACGCCCTTTGACCTTTATACAACAACAAATGCAGGAAGGAGGGTGACATTTTACAACAATTCATTACACAACAATAAAAAAAACAACATTCTCATATCCACAACAATATCATTCCCATGATGGTACCATCAGTTTCGTACAATGTAACTCACTGTGCTCCAAGTGAGCGAAAATAACATTCCCAATGTCTCGGTCCCAGCTTTAAGCCAAAGTCGATCCACGCTCCAGTGATCGTCAGAACGATGTTGTATCGAGACCAGAATCCCGCTCGGTTGACAGTCACACAGGTTAACGTCTGGATGCGGTGAAATGGTTGAAGCGAGGTGAAAAACCTGGAGCGATGTGAAAATCCAGCGCGAGGCAAAATGGCCAACGGTCTGTTCTTGAGACGTAACGGCACTCCAATGATTCTCTTCGGAATCAACCGCAAAACCTGTCACGCAGGTTTATCTGTCACAGCGATAACAACTCTGTCGCAGGAATTCCCTTTCCCAGGAAACCCCAAAGCTCGCTAGTGACCCTCGTTCACCAGCGTTTGCTCAAAACCTCAACGCAGCTTGGCTCCTTCTCCGACCTCACTCGCTCCGCCTCCTTTTCTTCCTCTTCTTCTTCCTTTTCTTCATCCGGTTCCCGATTTCTTTTTAAAACACTAACTTTTTTTTACCTTTTGAAAACAGTTATCTCCAATTCACTTAAACGATAACAATAATAGTACATGCAACCAAAAATGTTTACAGTGGATGAGAACCACAACAACGGAAGTGACGAATCCGTAACAGTATCAACCTCCACCGCCAGCAATTATTTATTTTCAGCCGATTAATGATCTCTCAACAAAGTTGAGATGATATGCTTCATGCAGGATGTCACAAATAAAGCTTTACCTTGGGGCCTTGGCATCAATTCCAGATAATAGTTGAATGTTCTTTACCTTGGGACTTCCGTTTCCGGTCTTGCTGGCGAGGGTTCGTTTATTCTCAGCTCTCCATGCTATCCATCGAAATCGAAGTTAAGTAATTGTTCCCATTTGTATTTTCGTTATAACTATTTATTTTATGGTGTATATATTGTCTCCCGACGAAGATTTTCGGTGCAAATCTTTCATACCTGTATTGAAAATCGTGTTAATTCGGGTCGTGTTTTGAGGCCTTGTAGTTGTACAGTGAACACTGTACAACCTTGAGGCTTTGTTTTTCTCTCAGCGGTCCGTGTTTTTGTGATCCAATAACTTTCGTTCTCTGTTTTCCCAATCGTTTCACCCCATAGCCCTCTTCCTTGTGTAAATCACAACTCAAAAAAATCCAAAAAAAAAACATTTTCCTTCTCTGTTCTCATTCGTTTATTCATTCTTATTCGTTCGTTCGTTCGTTCTTCGACCACGTGTTTCTCCCCCATTTCCCCAGATAGATTGTCAAATTTGAACTCGTTATTTTATCGTCCATGCGTTATTGTTTTGATTATAGTTACTTTTGGTTTGAATTTCCTGTAACTTGTAATTATTTAATCGTGTTCTGCTCCTCGTGTGCGGCCTTGTAGTTGTACCCCCGTCGGTGTTTGTTATCTTAATCGTGTTTTGCTTGGCTCTTAGTTTTTTTCCCTTCTACCCCGAACATAATACTCTGTCTAACGTTCTAAATCCCCACCTCCCCAACCCCCACCCCCAAAAACCCAAAAAACAAAAACATTTATTTTCCTTTCTCCATGTGTACTGTTACTCATCCTGTATTTTCTGTCCAGGTGTGCTGTTCGCCCCGCCCCCATTAACTCCTTGCCATCCACCGTTTGCCTTTCACGTGACTCGTGGTGGTCCCTCTCGGCTCTCCCCCCGTTGGTATTTTTGTGCACATAAGATTGTTCACGGTTCTGTTCAAATATTATTTAAATATGTATAACCTTTCCCCTTCAGTGTTTTACTCAGTGGTATTTTACAACACGCTGTTTTTCTTCCTATTTAAAAGGCTTTTCTCAATTTCCTCTCCAACTCATTCCACCTCAAAAAAAAGAAATTCAATATCTTATACGTCTCCCTCACTACATGGTCTAAATTCACATTCATTCCATCCCTCCATCATTCTGAACCGGATTGCTAACTTGAAAATCACAACAAACCCAATTTGTTTTCAATGTTCGTCTTTCATTAATCATCCACTTTCTAAACTCCCCTCTTGCCCCTCCCATCCAAATCCCTCCCCTTGCACCTACACTCCTAAACTCCCCCCTTGCCCCGCCACTCTTAAACTCCCCCCCTACCCCTCCACTCCTGAACTCCCCCCTTGCCCTTCCACTCCTGAACTCCCCCCTTGCCCTTCCCCTCCTAAACTCCCCCCTCACTCCTCCCCTTCAAAACTCCCCCCCCAACCCCTCCCATTCAAATCTCCCCCCATACCATTCCTCTCCAATTCTCCCTCCTCCCCCCTCCTCCTCAAAGCTGCCTCCTCCCCACTTCGTCTCCCTTCTATCTCATACCTCCACCCCCCCCAACCTTCTTCTTTCCTCTGCCCCCCCTCAAACAACCCCTCACTGTGCCTCATCCCTTCACCTTCAAACCTTTCATCCTCCTCATCCTTCCCTTTCTTGGAACTCTTCTGCAATCGCTGACACACTAACAACTGCTCTCCCTACCTCCCCCTCTCATCCTTCATCTTACCCTACTCCTCCCCTCCCCTGTCCTGTACCCGATGCTCCCCCTCTCTCTTCATTAACGGTATGGACCTCAAACATCCGGGGCCTTCGCTCAAACCTGACTGATCTCTCCATACAGGTTGCTTCTGACAATCCAGACTTGATCTGCTTAACAGAGACTTTCCTCCTTCAAGATGTCTCTGATTCCTTAATATCTCTTCCTGGTTACTCCCTCCTCCGGTATGATAGACCTGAGCCTCGGCCTGGTGGTGGGGTGGCTATCTTTATCAAAAACTCTCTTCCTCACTCTCCTTGCACTGCCCTCTCTCCTCCTTACCCCCAGGAGTACCTCTGGCTACGGCTTCCTCTCCGCTCCCACCTTTTGTTCATATGTGTTCTGTACCGTCCCCCAAACAGTGATGACTCCATCTACATTTCACTGTCTGACAACATGGACCAACTTCTATCCACTCATCCCAACTCTCTCTTCCTCATATGTGGTGACTTCAATTGTCATCATGCCACCTGGTTGGGTGTGGGTTCCTCTCTCACCAGTCATGGCACCTCAGCAAAGGACTTCTGTGACTCACTGGGATTGACACAATCTGTCAATTTCCCGACCCAGATCTCAGCCAATGGAGTATCTTCTCTTCTAGACTTGGTTATGACTAACTTCCCTGCTAATGTCTGCTGCTCTTCTTCTGCTCCAATCGGTTCTTCTGATCATGTGCTTGTCAAAGTGGACATCTCTCTGGCCATTCTCAGAGAGCCTCCTCAGCGTCGACGAGTCTGGCATTTCACTCAGGCCGACTGGGACGGTCTTCAAGCAGCCATCAATCGTCTGGATTGGTCTCCCATCTCCACTGCCTCTGACATCAATTCTTCCTGGGAATTCTTCCAAAGCAAACTGATCTCTCTCATGCACAGATTTATCCCATCTCGCCTTCAGTTGTCTTACCCTTCCTCCCGTCCATGGTACACTGAATCTTGTGGTGAGGCAGTTGCCCTGAAACAACTTGCCGTTGCCTCTTGGAAGGCTAATCCAACTGAAGGAAATCTCAGTTCCTTCCACCAAGCTCGGAACAAGTGTGTGTCTACCCTCAGGAGTGCCAGGAAGCACTATCTCTCCTCACTCAAGAATGAACTCTCAAACCTGTCTCCTTCCTCCAAATCCTGGTGGCGTCTGGTCAAATCCGTTTCTGGTGTTTGTTCCCCCTCCATCCCCTCTCTTACCTCAAATGGCCACACAGTTGACATCGCATGTGACAAAGCCGAATGCCTCAACTCTGTGTTTGCCTCAAAATCCTTAGTCCCAAACCCATCTCTCTCTGTTCCCACCTTTCCCAGTCGAACCAAACTGCTCCTGGACTCTGTGACCTTCTCTCCTGACAAGGTGGAGGAGTTTTTGTCAAACCTCGACTCTGATTCTGCAACTGGACCAGATGGCATCAGCCCACGGGTCCTAAAATCCTGCTCTGCCGCTCTATCTCACCCTCTCTCTGTTCTTTTCACCCTATCTTTTGCTCAAGGTCATCTGCCAGCATCCTGGAAATCAGCAAACATTACTGCTTTACACAAAAAAGGTGCAAAAACAGATCCTTGCAACTACAGACCAATCAGCCTGCTCCCAATTATCAGCAAAGTCATGGAATCCATCATTGCTTCGGATATGAAATCTTTCCTCTTCTCCAATGGCTTGATCTCTGATCATCAATTTGGTTTCAGACCAGGTCACTCTACTCTGGACATGCTGCTTCTGCTGTCTCAACAATGGATGGAGGTCCTCAATGCCAAACAGGAAATCAGAGCTGTCTCCCTTGACATATCACGTGCCTTCGATACGGTCTGGCACCCAGCTCTGCTCACCAAACTCTCCTCCTATGGTATCCATGGAAATCTCCATGCATGGCTTGCGGACTTCCTCTCTGGTCGTAGTCAACGTGTGGCCCTGAATGGATTTCTCTCATCTCCCCTTCCCGTTCAGGCTGGAGTTCCCCAAGGCAGTGTTCTGGGCCCTGTGCTTTTTCTGGTCTTTATCAATGATCTCTCCGACTCTCTGGAAAATCCTCTGTATCTCTTTGCTGATGACTCCACTCTCTGCCGCTCCATTCCTCTTCCCTCAGATCGGCAGTCTGCAGCCTCCTCACTCTCTGAAGACTTGGACAAAATCACAGACTGGTCAAACATGTGGAACATGTCTTTCAATCCTGACAAATCTCACACTCTTACCATGTCTCTCCGAAAAGATCGACTGGACAACCCTCCCATCTACTTTCTCAACAATCCTCTCCAAGAAGTTCTGTCGCTCAAGTTTTTGGGTCTCACCATCTGCCATGATCTTTCTTGGGAAAACCACATTTCCAAGCTGGCCTCCAAAGCCAGTCGCCGACTGGGCATCCTCCGTCGTGCGAAGTCCTTCCTAGGCACACCTGAGCTCCTCACCACATACAAGGCTTTCATCCGCAGCTCAATGGAATACTGTTCTCCCCTATGGGCTGGTGCTCCTGCATCACACCTGGCTCGGCTTCACGCTGTTGAATCCAAAGTTTTCAGAATCATTGGAATCTCCCGCGATGAAGCTATCTCTGAGGGCCTTTCACTCACTCACCGCAGGCAGGTAGGTGGTCTTTCTGTCTTCTACCGACTCCTCTCCGGCCTTGCTCCCCCAGCTCTCTCTGTGCTCTGTCCCCCAAATATTCCTACAGGTCGCACAAGATCTGCCAGCCACCCTCTGATGGTTAAACTGCCGAAATCTCGGCTCTCTGCTCACCTTCACTCTTTCATTCCTCTTTTCTCCCGCCTCTGGAACAAACTCCCACACTCACTTCAATCACACTCCTCCCTCCAGGTCTTCAAAACAGCTGTTCACCACCATCTCTTATCTTCCCCCATCCAAAACCTTGATCTTTTCTACCCCCACTAATTCACCCCAGATCCACCTTGTTTGAAATTCCAACTTCTTTCCTGGAAGTCTTGGCAGTGTCCATATGTTTTATACCTCTCCCACCCCCCCCCCCCTTCCCATGCCTTCCCCCCAAAGTCCTCTCCCTCCCACAGTTCTCTCGATGTCTCCATGTCTCTCGGTCCCTGCTCTCAAATGTTGTGTTTGTGTCCTTCCCCCTCTCTCCCCATCTTGTCTACCGCTCCCGATGTTATTTGTTTTGTGTGTCTGTTTGTCTTTCTGTGTGATTAATGTTCGCTCTTTCACGTGCCTCGATCTTGTATACAAAAAAAAAGAAAGAAAAAAAAAAAGAATGTTCACAGAACCAATGCCTCCGCATACTCAAACCTTTTACACCAGATTTATGCTCGTCTCAGAAGATGATTCAGGCTTTCAGAGAACCATGGAAATCCACAGACATGTGGAAATTTCTCATTCCAAAATACATATATTAATAAACATTTTCGGAAGCAGCGTATGTATGCCTTTGAGTATACCTGTAAGCTCCTGCCTGACGAAGGAAAGCACAGCGAGATAAAGCTGGCAATCGGCTGCAATTATCTGTCGCTGGAAGCGTTGCTCAGTCGTCAGCAATGGCTTAGTATCCTCTGTCTGTGAAGAACGCATAAAATCCAATAAAAAGCTATAAAGGATATAATACAGGTGCTGCATCTAATGGAACATTGACATATATCATTAGAGCATTGTATACCCAATGCCCATTGGATTTCAAGAGATTAATACTTGCTGCGGTTTAGCAGAGAGAATGGCAGAATTCCTTTACAACCATTTGCTGATCACCCGAAAATTATGATTCTTAACAAGTGTTTGTGTATGTGGTGTGTATGTGTGTGTGTGTGTGTGTGTGTGTGTGTGTGTGTGTGTGTGTGTGTGTGTGTGTTGTGTGTGTATGTGTGTGTGTCTATGTGTGTGTGTGTGTGCATGTGTGTGATTATATGTGTGTATGTGTGTGTGTCTATGTGTGTGTGTGCATGTGTGTGATTATATGTGTGTATGTGTGTGTGTCTATGTGTGTGTGTGCATGTGTGTGTTTATATGTGTGTATGTGTGCGTATAACTCTTCTATTAACACGGCTGCACTTTTATAAGGAGTAATTTAATACCTATGGAAAAGCGTATAGACTTGAATGGTAGACACTAGCTTCGACATCGAACATGGGATTTTAATCTGGGATCCAGCATCAAGAGCTACAGTCGTGGCCAAAAATATTGGCACCCTTGCACTTTTTTCAAATAACTCACATTTTTCTCTAAAAATAAGTTGTAATTGATGAAAGTATTTGGTCTCCACAATTCTTTATTTCACTGCTAATATTACAGAACCTTTGTGTTTCATTCAGAACTTAATATATCCTTTTAAATCAGAAAATAAAAAGAAATGACACTGACAAAATAACTGCAGTCAAGCGCTTCCTATATCCATGAATGAGCTTCCTACACCTCTCCGCTGGCAGATAACCCACTCTTCTTGTGCAAACTGCTCCAGTTCTCTCAGATTTGAAGGGTGTCTTCTCCCAACTGCTGTTTTCAGATCTCCCCACAGGTGTCCAATGGGATTTAGATCTGGACTCATTGCTGGCCAATTCAGAACAGTCTGGCGTTTTGTCTTGAACCATTCCTGGGTGCTTTTTGAAGTGTGTTTGGGGTCATTGTCCTGCTGCAAGACCCATGACCTTCGACGGAGACCCGACAGAGACACTGGGTTGAGCATTGCGCTCCAAAATGCCTTGGTAATCTCCTGATTTCATGATGCCATGCACACATTTAAGGCACCCAGTGCCAGAGGCAGCACAGCAACCCCAAAACATCACTGAACCGCCTCCATATTTGACTGTAGGGAAGGTGTTCTTTTCTTTGAAGGCTTCATTTTGTTTTCTGTAAACATAGAGATGATGTGTGTCATGAAATAATGGTTGTGATCTCCCTGGCGGTTGAGATAAGCAATGCTTTATATGTGGTTGGGTATGCGTGCAAGGGACTGCCTGTATTCTGTGACGATCAGAGCTGGTAAGTATAATTGTCGCTCCTTTATACGGCTTGCTTTTTATAGGGTTTTTATATGGCCGTTTGCTAATAATTGCTTAATCTCTTTGTAGATGACATGGAAGTTTTGATTTCAATAAAGATCACTATTTGGAAGGAGTTTTGTGGATTCATATCACCACATTTTTATTGAAATCAAGTTTTCTCTTGCCGTCACATCCAGGGAGGTTGGCTACAGTGCCATGGGCCTTAAACTTCCTGATAACATTGCGTACGGTGGACACAGGAACATCAAGGTCTCTGGAGATGGACTTGTAGCCTTGAGATTGTCCATGCTTGGCTACAATCTTGTGTCTGACCTCATATAATTCTCTGGTTTTCTTTCTTTTCTCCATGCTCATTGCGGTACACACAGTGACACAAGACAACAGAATGACTCCTTTTCTCTTTTCAAACTGATTGAATGAGTGATTTTTATATTGCAGACACCTGCAACTCATCACAGGTGAGCTCAATTCCAAAGTAAAGAAGGATCACCTGCTTGAAATTAATTATTTCTAACTTCTAAAAGGTGCCAATAATATTGTCCGGGCCATTTTTGGATTTTTGTGTGGAATAAGCTAAGATTTAGTATTTTTTTCAGCTTTTTTTGTTTTCTTCCACTGCAAACCAAAGGAATACATTTGTCGATACCAAAAGATTTTTTAATTTAAAAAAATTTCTGAAAGAAATAGTGCATTATTTGAAAAAAGTGCAAGGGTGCCAATATTTTTGGCCATGACTGTATGTGTGTTTGTCGTTGATTGTTATCGCCATATTCAGAAGGTGGAACACAGAGCTCTCCCAGGTCTCAAGAGTATCCACCTCCATGTGTGCATGCCTTGTGGGCGTATATATATATATATATATATATACATATAAACATATATGTAAAGTATGTAAAGTTTTGTAACATACCCCATGTTATGTATGTAACATACCCCATGTAAAGTTTTGACTTTTTCAACATATTTCAACATACAGCTATTTTTTATTTTTTTAATTTTTTTATTTTTTTGTATACAAGATCGAGGCTCGTGAAAGAGCGAACATTAATCACACAAAAAGACAAACCGACACACAAAACACAAAAAACAAGGGGAGCGGCAGACAAGATGGGGAGAGAGGGCGAAGGACACAAACACAACATTTGAGAGCAGGGACATCGGGAGGACTTGGCGGGAGGTGGGAGAGGAATAAAACATATGAACACTGCAAGGACTCTGGGGTGAATTGCCGGGGGTAGAAAAGATCAAGGTTTTCGATGGGGGAAGATAAGAGATGGTGGTGAACAGCTGTTTTAAAGACCTGGAGGGAGGAGTGGGATTGAAGGGAGTGGGGGAGTTTGTTCCAGAGGCGGGAGAAAAGGGGAATGAAAGAGTGAAGGTGAGCAGAGAGCCTAGACTTTGGCAGTTTAACCATAAGAGGGTTGCAGGCAGATCTTGTGCGACCTGAAGGAATATTGGGGGGACAGAACACAGAGAGAGCTGGGGGAGCAAGGCCGGAGAGGAGTCGGTAGAAGACAGAAAGACCACCAACCTGCCTGCAGTGAGTGAGTGAAAGGCCCTCGGAGTTGACTACATCGCAGGAGATTCCAATGATTCTGAAAGCTTTGGCCTCAACAGCGTGAAGCCGAGCAAGGTGTGAGGCAGGAGCACCAGCCCAGAGGGGGGAACAGTATTCCATTGAGCTGCGGATGAAAGCCTTGTATGTGGTGAGGAGCTCAGGTGTGCCAAGGAAGGACTTCGCACGACGGAGGATGCCCAGTCGGCGACTGGCTTTGGAGGCCAGCTTGGAAATGTGGTTTTCCCAAGAAAGATCATGGCAGATAGTGAGACCCAAAAGCTTGAGCCGACAGAACTTCTTGGAGAGGATTGTTGAGAAAGTAGATGGGAGGGTTGTCCAGTCGGTCCTTTCGGAGAGACATTGTAAGAGTGTGAGATTTGTCAGGATTGAAAGACATGTTCCACTTGTTTGACCAGTCTGTGATTTTGTCCAGGTCTGCAGAGAGTGAGGAGGCTGCAGACTGCCGATCTGAGGGATGAGGAATGGAGCGGTAGATAGTGGAGTCATCAGCAAAGAGATAGAGAGGATTTTCCAGAGAGTCGGAGAGGTCATTGATGAAGACCAGAAATAGCACAGGGCCCAGAACACTACCTTGGGGAACTCCAGCCAGAACAGGCAGGGAAGATGAGAGAAATCCATTCAGGGCCACATGTTGCCTACGACCAGAGAGGAAATCCACAAGCCATGAGTGGATCTTCATTTCAACAATATTGATAGATAAAGGTGATATAATATAACAAATATCATGAAACATTTACATTTTGTAGTCCATTGTATAATTTAAAGACAGAAATGCAAATTTCGCATGTGGAAAAAGTAAGTACACCCTTGGCTCAAATAGGTGGTATTGCCCACTTTGGCAGAAAACCTCAAGTAGGCGTTTCGTATAACTGTCTACCAGTCTCTGACATTGACTGGGAGAAATTTTTGCCCACACCTCCATGAAGAATTCTTTCAGCTGTGCGATGTTTGAGGGGTTTCTTGCATGCACAGCTCGTTTCAAATCCCCCCCACAACATCTCGATGGGATTTAGATCCGGGCTTTGACTTGGCCATTCCAGAACCCTCCATTTCTTTCTTTTCAGCCATTCCTTGGTGGATTTACTGGTATGTGTAGGGTCATTGTCATGTTGCAAGGTCCATCTTCGGTTGAGCTTCAACTTTCCCACAGATAGCCTCACATTATCGTCATGCACCCTCTGGTACAATGAAGAATTCATAGTGGATTATTTGATGGTGTGCTGCCCAGGCCCTGATGCAGCAAAGCTGCCCCAAACCATAATATTTCCACCACCATGCTTTACAGTTGGTATCAGGTTCTTGTGGTCAAATGCTGCCTTTGGTTTTCGCCAAACATGTCTTCAGGTACTGTGGCCAAATAGCTCTACCTTTGACTCATCTGTCCAGAGCACATTGTTCCAGAAGTGCTGGTCTTTGCCAAGATGTTCATTGGGAAACTTTAGTCTTTCCCTGATGTTCTTTCTGGACAGCAAAGGTTTCCTCCTGGCACACCTCCCATGTAGATCAAATTTGTGTAGCCTCTTTCTGATGGTAGACCCGTGCACTTTGACATCAACAGTGGCAAGAGCTACCTGTAGGTCCTGTGATGACATTCTGGGGTTCTTAAAGACTTCTTTCAGCATCTTGCGGTCTGCTCTCGGGCTGAACTTGCTGGGGCGGCCTGGCCTGAACAAGTTGGCAGTTGTTTGGAATCTTCTCCACTTGTAGATGATCTTCCAGACAGTCGAATGATTGATTTCAAATTGTTTGGAGATCTTTTAAAACCCCTTCCCAGACTTGTAGGCATCTATAACCTTCTTTCTGAAGGCCTCAGAGAGCTCTTTTGATCTAGGCATGGTGACGCCGCACACTTCAACAACAAAGAGCAAACCAAACGAAATGTCTGAGGTTTAAATATGACAGGTTCCTCCAAGATCCTCTCTAATGATGTTCTAATCATTTGCACCTGAGCTGGTGCACCTGATTCTAATTTTAGGTATTTGAAGTAGTGATAAATGTAGGAGTGTACTTACTTTTTCCACATGTGAAATTTGCATTTATGTTTATTTAAATTATACAATGGACTACAAAATGTAAATGTTTCATGATATTTGTTATATTATATCACCTTTATCTATCAATATTATTGAAATGAAGATGAAATAGCTGTATGTTGAAATATGTTGAAAAAGTCAAAACTTTACATGGGGTGTACTTACTTTTTCACATGACTGTATATATATATATATATATATATATATATATATATATATATATATATATATATATATATATATATATATATATATATATACACACACGTGTGTGTGTGTGTGTGTGGGTGTGTACGTCATTGGCTGTTATCTTCATATGCGGGTTTCAGAAGGTGTAAAGGAGTCCTCCCAGGATTTCAAGTTTTTGGTATGACTCGGCCGAGTTTACAACCCAGAATTGGAGCGGATACTCTAACCATTACCCAAATTCTGTGTGGGACTTTTTAGTTTTAAGTCCTGTTGGGCAAAATTTGAATAATTGCAACACTTTATTGACACAGAATGCTCCATGAGTCTATGGTGTACATAGGCTGATAGTTACTTTGCAAAGATTGGAAGAAGAGGACATTCGGCCATCCAGGCTTCCTTTCAAATAGTGCAATAACTCTTAATCAGATTTGTTTTTCTCTTTATAAAATAAATTTCTCAAAGAAAAGTCATTTGGAAATAATAAGGGGAAAAATATTACTTACACTGCGACGGATGCGGCTCTTAATGGAGTCAAACATTCCTGGGTCATCAGCAAGGCAGAAACGCTCTGTGCTGCGCAGGTCATCTGAGGCACTCTGCATCTTTTCTTCTTCAAATGTCATCAGAGCTTGCTGTAGACACAATGACCGGAAAGGGTAAGGTGAAAAACACTGCTAAAGGTCAAAGGAGATCCAGAGATATATGGCTGCTCACCAAAAACAATATTGCATGATATCTTGGAGAAATTAAAAAACTTACATCAACTACGACATGAAAACTTTGCAACTGTGCAAAAAACATTTGAAATCTTAAGATTATTGATCTTTCAAGAACTTGTGCATTGCTATGTATTTTTAATATTCCCACATGCAAAACGTTATCACCATCAATCATACATGTAAAAATGACACATCACACTCTTACAAACAACCCCATTAGTGCTTTTGCATATACTGTACATTATTTTTGTAACTCATATTATCACATTTATTACAATGAAGGAAAGGTTACAATAAAGACATAATCAAAATACCTTTTCAAATGATGAGGATTGAAAAGAAGATTTATTTTACTTATCATGTACTAGCAGGGGTACCCAGTGTTGCCCGGTGATGTTCTAATCCTGTTGGCATTTTGAAGAAATCAAATTTTGGCTTTTTTCTATTTTTCTTTATGGGGGGCTAAAACACTTCCCTACACCCACTAAGGACTGGGGTCGGGAATCATTTAATATTACCTTTTACATAGCTACAAACGCTTTGGCACTAAAGAGCGATTTTAAAACTAATCCAAAAAAGTTGTTTTGGCAAAAACACTCCCCGGCACTCTCTGATGAACCCCTGATAGTTTGACAAGGATGTTTGTCCATCTCTGAGAAAAAATGGTGACACAAAGACAGACACACAAACGGCTCTCTTATAGTATAGACGGGACCTTTTAGTTTTTCGTTTTATATCATGAATCATGATGGGTGAAAATTTGAACAAAAACACTTATTTGATGCAAATGCTCCAAGGAGTAGAGGATGAGAGTTACTTTACAAGGAATTGGAAGAAAATTCTGCAACTGGACCTGACGGCATTAGCCCACGGGTCCTAAAATCCTGTTCTTCCGCTCTTTCACTCCCTCTCTCTGTTCTCTTCACCCTCTCTTTTGCTCAAGGTCATCTGCCATCTGCTTGGAAATCAGCCAACATCACCGCTTTACACAAAAAGGTGCAAAAACAGATCCTAGCAACTACAGACCAATCAGCCTTCTCCCAATTATCAGCAAAGTCATGGAATTCATAATTGCTTCGGATATGAAATCTTTCCTCTTCTCCAATGGCTTGTTCTCTGATCATCAATTTGGTTTCAGACCAGGTCACTCTACTCTGGACATGCTGCTTCTGCTGTCACAACAATGGATGGAGGTCCTCAATGCCAAAGAGGAAATTAGAGCTGTCTCCCTCGACATATCACGTGCCTTCAATATGGTCTGGCACCCCGCTCTGCTCACCAAACTCTCCTCCTTTGGTATCCATGGACATCTCCACGCATGGCTGGCAGACTTCCTCTCTAGTCGGTCAACATGTGGCCCTGAATGGGTTTCTCTCATCTCCTCTTCCTGTTCAGGCTGGAGTTCCCCAAGGCAGTGTTCTGGGCCCTGTGCTTTTTCTGGTCTTCATCAATGATCTCTCCGACTCTCTTGAAAATCCTCTCTTATCTCTTTGCTGATGACTCCACTCTCTGCCGCTCCATTCCTCATCCCTCAGATCGGCAGTCTGCAGCCTCCTCACTCTCTGCTGACCTAGACAAAATCACAGACTGGGCAAACAAGTGGAACATGTCTTTCAATCCTGACAAATCTCACACTCTTACGATGTCTCTCTGAAAAGACCGACTGGACAACCCTTCCATCCACTTTATGAATAATCCTCTCCAAGAAGTTCTGTCACTCAAGCTTTTGGGTCTCACTATCTGCCAGGATCTTTCCTGGGAAAACCACATTTCAAATCTGGCCTCCAAAGCCAGTCGCCGACTGAGCATCCTCCGTCGTGCGAAGTCCTTCCTTGGCACACCTGAGCTCCTCACCACATACAAGGCTTTCATCCGCAGCTCAATGGAATACTGCTCTCCCCTCTGGGCTGGTGCTCCTGCCTCACACCTAGCTCGTCTTCACGCTGTTGAAACCAAAGCGTTCAGAATCATTGGAATCTCCCGTGATGAAGCTACCTCCAAGGGCCTTTCACTTACTCACCGCAGGCAGGTTGGTGGTCTTTCTGTCTTCTACCGACTCCTCTCCGGCCTTGCTCCTCCAGCTCTCTCTGGGCTCTGTCCCCCAAATATTCCTACAGGTCGCACAAGATCTGCCTGCAACCCTCTTATGGTTAAACTGCCAAAATCAAGACTCTCTGCTCACCTTCACTCCTTCACTCCTCTTTTCTCCCGCCTCTGGAACAAACTCCCTCACTCTCTTCAATCCCACTCCTCCCTCCAGGTCTTTAAAACAGCTGTTCACCACCATCTCTTATCTTCCCCCATCCAAAACCTTGATCTTTTCTACCCCCGCTAATTTCACCCCAAATCCACTTTTTTGAAATACCAACTTCTTTCCTGGAAGTCCTTGGTGTCCTTGTACTTCTTCTCCCACCTTCTCCCACCCCTCCCCCCTTCCCACGCCGCCTCCCCCCAAGTCCTCTCCCTCCCACACATTCCCGATGTCCCTGCTCTCAAATGTTGTGTTTATGTGCTTCCCCTTCTCTCCCCATCTTGTCTACCGCTCCCCTTTTTATATACTTTGTTTGTTTGTCTGTTTGATTTGTTTGTGTGATAAATGTTAGCTTTCACAAGCCTCGATTATGTATACAAAAAAAAAAAAAAAAAAATTCTGCCCTTGCAGATGCGGTCATCCACACTGATCCGAGAGCACGACACATGCAACAATTCAGAACACCAGCACAACCACCATGGGGAGGAGAAAATTGTCCCCAGCCCAAATATGGTTTCATTATAAAACATTTGATTTTCGGGGCTTTTATATATACCCTAACCTGTAAGAGAAGACCCATGTACATGCAAGATGCATATTTTGCATTTGAGGTGCAAGGATGCATACCAGCTGGTTTTGAAAACCCCGATATTGTAAATTACTAGGGCATTGCCCGTACTATATCTATATCTAAAATTATATCCCCCCCCTCTATTTACATGCAATGGTTTGGTCCAAAGCGAACGGCTTCCGGAGTTTGGTAAAGAAATCGCCATCGCGTGCACAAACGCGCAGGAAAGCGAATGAATCGCAAATTCGGTTTTATTAGTTTTAAAACATAGTTTAACGCCAACATAGTTTGCAAACGTGAAATAAATGAATACGCTCTCAAATGTGCCATCCGAGGCAGAGTGTGTCCTCCACGTTCGGCACACGCGATCGTTCGCTGCTCTCTGATTGGTTGAATCGTTTTTTGGACATAGCTCGGTAAGTAATTGTCCGATTAATATGAAACCTTGAAAAGGCACATCCTCGGGTCCCCAGCAATATACCTGGCAAGTTAAAAGTATATCGGACCCGTGGTTGTCGAGAAACAGCGGTCACAGACAAACAGACGTACAAACGTACAGACGTACAAACAGAGATTACTAGAATTATAGATAGATACTGGTGATTCTTTGCAAATCCACAAAAAACACCTTGTATTTTATTCCACTAGGAATTCAGTGTAGCATAAATTAACATAATATCCTGGTGAATTGCACAGGTATCCTACAGAATATATAGAACTTACGAGATCCTAAAACACATTGCCCCACACAGTATTGAGAAAAAGGAAATGGGAAGGGTCTTTTAAACTCTTGCTTTGCATTTCTGAGGACAATCCATATTTCCTACGAACCACGATTTTGTCTGAATCTCGATATTCCCCAACACTGATAGTGCAAGCAGCAAATTTGATTGGTCGAGATGGCGTAAAATGGAGTAATATTTTGTCCAAGTACTGTATAACTGGAGCTTTTTGGAAGTGCCAACAAGGCGATTTGTGTTCTTCAGTGTTCAAGTATACAATTCAATTTAAATAAAATAGAGGTTTTAAACGCTGTAGAAAAAAGATTTTTTTTCCGGAAGTTTGCCGTCGTTGATGCAACATCTTTTGCACCACCTTGTTTAACACGTTAAATTAGTTATTCGTGCCTGTTGTTGTTCAAAAACAAAATATGTTGTTGTTCATAAGTTGTTCTATAATGTTCAAAATATAAAATTCAATTGAAATTGCGTTGCTCTGTAGACATACAATAACATATTGTTACGTTTGTGGGGCATAGGGATACCTTCATCCAGGTAGATTGTATAGATTAGTGTGCTCCGACTGTCATGAAGAAGAAGAAACTTCAAGGTACCATAAGTAGGAAATTCGTGTAGACTGGATGTCAGGTAAGCTTGTATCTTTGTCCCCATGAGAGGGGTGGGGCTTTTTAATTATTCAGGGATTATGGGTAATTGATTCTCTGTTTGTAATTGCCTCTGTAATTTATTCCTCTGTTCCTTATGACATCTGTGTACACCGATTTAGGATAGGTGCACTGTATCCCTGTGCATCGTAAGAGGCAACTAAGGGTTGGCGTCAGGAAGGGCATCCGGCCATAAAAAAAAAACATTGCCTCAAACAGGGAACTATGATTGTCAAAGGGCCCGCAAGGCTAACCCCCGCTCTAGCGGGGAAAAATGGCCTTAAAACAATCATTCATTCATTCATTCCTTATGACACCACACTAGACACCTATCCAGAAATCGCACATTTAAACACTAATTAAAAACCTACCGGAAACCAGGCATGAAGGATTGTCGTGGATAACACCGACTTAGTGAGCGCACAGGACAGGCAGCTCCGTGGAGACACGCCCAAAGAGTGGTGATTGGGCGGGGATTTGATTGGCACAGAGGACTGGTATGATGGAACTTGCTGATAGGGTCAGACACGATGACGGGTTGAGATGACGTCAGAGCCTGGATGATAAAAGAACACTGACCGACATTTTGTCCTCTTGCGCCTTCTCGTTCTGGACACAATAGCGCTCGGAACGACATCTCGTGCTACTTCTCGTGTGGGGGATTCACAGCGAGCATTGCTTCTCGTGTCATTTATCGTGTGGCCCTCTTTCTCGTGCCAGGATCCTATTGCAAATGGCCGCTTGTTCTTGGCGCTTCTCGTTTGGGCATCGATAGTGAACAGAATATTTCGTCTCTCCCAGCATCGGCGTGCTCTTGAATCGGGATTTTGTGGTGAACGGTCGCACGTTGCTCTCTTGCGCAAGAAGGATTCATCATGAACGGCCGTGTTCTGACATCTAGCTGGTGATCGTGAGGACAAGCATGGCTGGAGGAGCGAGCTGCACGCCTGCTCGTTTGCGTCACGCATGGAGCCAGGAGTGAGCGAGACACACAGCGAGGCTTGGCTTCCCGCCCACACACTGCGTGCCAACGAACATGTGTTTCCCGCCAAGGTCTCCGACAATCCCTGACAAGATTTTGGAGATGCTCAGAGATAAGTGCACACAAACACATATTTATTTTCAGTTATCTTCCCCCTTTGTCCATACACAAGTCTGTGTGGAGGGTCCCTCAATTTAGGAATTTAGTGATATCGTGTTTCATTTGGTTATCGGCATTTCTTATTAAAGCCGGCATTTATTTGTACATTTTAAATCCTGTGTCGTTTGAGTTGATTTATTGCAGGTTTGAGGACTGCCGGTGGGATCGTCAAGGTAAGCTCTTCAGCCTCCTCCCCCCTGCGCGTATTAACTCCGCCATTGAACTGAACGCCTTGGAGTTTAAAGCTTGTTTGGCAATCCGTTTCCTTGGACGATTTTAATCACCAGGAACGCGACAATATTCTGGTAATAGACAAAAACCGAGACAAGCCAGAGGAGGATATGAGAGTGATATGGCAAGGAATATATTTTTTATTTTTTATTTTTTTGTATACAAGATCGAGGCTCGTGAAAGAGCGAACATTAATCACACAGAAAGACAAACCGACACATAAAACATATAACATCGGGAGCGGTAGACAAGATGGGGAGAGAGGGGGAAGGACACAAACACAACATTTGAGAGCAGGGACCGAGAGACATGGAGACATCGAGAGATCTGAGAGAGGGCGAGGGCTTTGGGGAGGGGGGCATGGGAAGGGGGCGGTGGGAGAGGTATAAAACATATGGACACTGCCAGGACTTCCAGGAAAGAAGTTGGAATTTCAAACAAGGTGGATCTGGGGTGAATTAGCGGGGGTAGAAAAGATCAAGGTTTTGGATGGGGGAAGATAAGAGATGGTGGTGAACAGCTGTTTTAAAGACCTGGAGGGAGGAGTGGGATTGAAGGGAGTGAGGGAGTTTGTTCCAGAGGCGGGAGAAAAGAGGAATGAAAGAGTGAAGGTGAGCAGAGAGCCGAGATTTCAGCAGTTTAACCATCAGAGGGTTGCTGGCAGATCTTGTGCGACCTGTAGGAATATTTGGGGGACAGAGCACAGAGAAAGCTGGGGGTGCAAGGCCGGAGAGGAGTCGGTAGAAGACAGAAAGACCACCTACCTGCCTGCGGTGAGTGAGTGAAAGGCCCTCAGAGATAGCTTCATCGCGGGAGATTCCAATAATTCTGACAGCTTTGGTTTCAACAGCGTGAAGCCGAGCTAGGTGTGAGGCAGGAGCACCGGCCCATAGGGGAGAACAGTATTCCATTGAGCTGCGGATGAAAGCCTTGTATGTGGTGAGGAGCTCAGGTGTGCCGAGGAAGGACTTCGCACGACGGAGGATGCCCAGTCGGCGACTGGCTTTGGAGGCCAGCTTGGAAATGTGGTTTTCCCAAGAAAGATCATGGCAGATAGTGAGACCCAAAAGCTTGAGCGACAGAACTTCTTGGAGAGGATTGTTGAGAAAGTAGATGGGAGGGTTGTCCAGTCGATCTTTTCGGAGAGACATAGTAAGAGTGTGAGATTTGTCAGGATTGAAAGACATGTTCCACTTGTTTGACCAGTCTGTGATTTTGTCCAAGTCTTCAGAGAGTGAGGAGGCTGCAGACTGCCGATCTGAGGGAAGAGGAATGGAGCGGCAGAGAGTGGAGTCATCAGCAAAGAGATACAGAGGATTTTCAAGAGAGTCAGAGAGATCATTGATGAAGACCAGAAAAAGCACGGGGCCCAGAACACTGCCTTGGGGAACTCCAGCCTGAACAGGAAGAGGAGATGAGAGAAACCCATTCAGGGCCACACGTTGACGACGACTAGAGAGGAAGTCCGCCAGCCATGCGTGGAGATTTCCATGGATACCAAAGGAGGAGAGTTTGGTGAGCAGAGCGGGGTGCCATACCGTGTCGAAGGCACGTGATATGTCGAGGGAGACAGCTCTAATTTCCTGTTTGGCATTGAGGACCTCCATCCATTGTTGAGACAGCAGAAGCAGCATGTCCAGAGTAGAGTGACCTGGTCTGAAACCAAATTGATGATCAGAGATCAAGCCATTGGAGAAGAGGAAAGATTTCATATCCGAAGCAATGATGGATTCCATGACTTTGCTGATAATTGGGAGAAGGCTGATTGGTCTGTAGTTGCTAGGATCTGTTTTTGCACCTTTTTTGTGCAAAGCAGTGATGTTGGCTGATTTCCAA
This sequence comes from Myxine glutinosa, assembly GCF_964187855.1. Taxonomy (NCBI): domain Eukaryota; kingdom Metazoa; phylum Chordata; class Myxini; order Myxiniformes; family Myxinidae; genus Myxine; species Myxine glutinosa. The sequence continues at coordinate 31,511,912 of NC_136263.1, read as the reverse complement.
GCAGATGGCAGTTGACCTTGAGCAAAAGAGAGGGTGAAGAGAACAGAGAGAGGGTGAGATAGAGCAGCAGAGCATGATTTTAGGACCCGTGGGCTGATGCCGTCGGGTCCAGTTGCAGAATCAGAGTCGAGGGTTGACAGAAACTTTTCCACCTTGTCAGGAGGAAAGGACACGGAGTCCAGGAGCAGCAGGGTACGACTGGGTATGGTGGGTACAGAGAGGGATGGGTTTGGGACACAAGATTTAGAGGCAAACACAGAGTTGAGGCATTCAGCTTTTTCACGTGCGGCGTCAGCTGTGTAGCCGTTTGAGGTAAGGGAGGGGATGGAGGGGGAACAAACACCAGAAACGGATTTGACCAGATGCCACCAGGATTTGGAAGAGGGAGACAGATAAGAGAGTTCGATCTTGAGAACGGAGAGATATTGTTTCCTGGCTCTCCTGAGGGTGGACACACACTTGTTTCGGGCTTTGTGAAAGGAAATGAGATTTCCTTCCGTTGGATTTGCTTTCCAGGAGACGAAGGCAAGTTGTTTCTGGGCAACAGCCTCACCACAAGATTCCGTGTACCATGGATGGGAGGAAGGGTATGACAACTGAAGACGAGATGGGATAAATCTGTGCATGAGAGAGAGCAATTTACTTTGGAAGAATTCCCAGGATGAGTTGATGTCAGAGGTGGTAGAGATGGGAGACCAGTCCAGATGATTGATGGCTGCTTGAAGACCGTGCCAGTTGGCCTGAGTGAAATGCCAGACTCGTCGACGCTGAGCAGGCTCCCTGAGGATGGTCAGAGAGATGTCCACTTTAACAAGGACATGATCAGATGATCCGATTGGAGCAGAAGAAGAGCAGCAGACATTTTCAGGGAAGTTAGTCATAACCAAGTCCAGAAGAGAAGATGTTCCGTTGACTGAGATCCGGGTCGGGAAATTGACAGATTGTGTCAGTCCCAGTGAGTCGCAGAAGTCCTTTGCTGAGGAGCCATAGCTGGTGAGAGAGGTACCCACACCCAGCCAACTGGCATGATGACAGTTGAAATCACCACATATGAGGAAGAGAGAGTTGGGATGAGTAGATAGAAGTTGGTCCATATTATCAGACAGCGAGATGTAGATGGAGTCATCACTGTTTGGTGGACGGTACAACACACATATGAACAAGAGGTGGGAGCGAAGGGGAAGCCGTAGCCAGAGGTATTCCTGGGGGTGAGGTGGAGAGAGTGCAGTGCAGGGCGAGTGAGGAAGAGAGTTTTTGATAAAGATAGCAACCCCGCCTCCAGGACGAGGCTCAGGTCTATCATACCGGAGGAGGGAGTAGCCCGGGAGAGATACTAAGGAATCAGAGACATCATAAAGGAGGAAAGTTTCTGTTAAGCAGATCACGTCTGGTTTGACAGAAGCAACCTGTATGGATAGATCAGTTAAGTTTGAACGAAGGCCCCGGATGTTTGAGGTCCATACCGTTAATGAAGAGGAAGGGGGAGCATCAGATACAGAACAGGGGGGAGGAGGGGTAGGGTAAGATGTGGAAGAGGTGGAAGAGGTAGGGAGAGCTGTTGAAGGTGTGTCAGAGATTTCAGAATAGCTCGGAGAAAGGGAAGGATGGGGCGGACAAAAGGTTTGATGGTGATTGGGTGAGGCACAATGAGGTGTTATTTGAGGAGGGGGAAGAGCGAGGCAGAAGGTTGGGGGAGATGGAGGTGAGAGTTGGAAGGGGGAAGAAGCGGGGAGGACGCTTTGAGGAGGGGGAGTGAGAGGGGGGAAATTGAGAAGCAATGAGGGTGGGGAGATTTGAAGGGGAGGGGTGAGGGGGGAGTTTGGGAGGGAAGGGACAAGGGGAGGGATTTGAAAGGGATGGGATATGGGGGAGATTTGGAGGGGAGGGGTGAGGCAGGAGTCTAGGAGGGGAGGGGCGAGGGGGCGTCTTGGCGGGGAGGGGTGAGGGGGTAGTTTAGGAGGGAGGGGGCAAGGGGGGAGATTTGAAAGGGATGGGTGATGGGGAAGATTTGGAGGGGAGGGGTGATGGGGAAGATTTGGAGGGGAGGGGTTATGGGGAAGATTTGGAGGGGAGGGGTGAGATTGGATTTTAGAAAGTGTACGATTTATGGGAAACGAACATTTATTGCAAAATGAGTTTCTTGTGACCTTCGAGTTAAAAATACGTTTAAGGACGCTGGATGGAGGATGGAGTGCAGGAGAGTTTAGGGAATGTAGAAAAAAGGCACTATAGGAGATGGATATTTTTTTTGGGATGAATTGATTTGGTGAGCAAGTCAAAAGCAGCCTTTTAAAGAAGAAGAAGAAAAAGGTGTTATAAAATATGACGGAATACATAACTTGAGGGGAAAGTGTAAACATTGAAGGTTAATAACAGTGAAAACTATCTGGGGAAATGGGGGAGAAACACGTGGTCGAAGAACAAACGAACGAATAAGAATGAATAAACGAATGAGAACAGAGAAGGAAATGTGGTTTTTTTTTTTTTTTTTTTTTTTTTTTTTGAGTTGAGTTGAGATTTACACAAGGAAGTAGGCTATGGGTGAAAAGACTGGGAAAACAGAGAACGAAAGTTATTGGATCACAAAAACACGGACCGCTGAGAGAAAAACAAAGCCTCAAGGTTGTACAGTGTACACTGTACAAGGCCTCAAGACACGACACGAATTAACACGATTTTCAATACAGGTATGAAAGATTTGCACCGAAAAATCTTCGTCGGGACACAATATACGTACAACACCATAAATAAATAGTTTTAACGAAAATACAAATGGGAACAATCACTTAACTTCGATTTCAAATCGTTCGCGATGCGGCAAAGGCCTTGCTCGTGACACGGCAAACAGACGATCAATTTATGAAAGATAAACACCGAGAAACAACCAAAGTTGCACACAATAACTTCACACACCGAAAGATAAATACAGTTTCGACAAAATACAATTGTGAACAGACTTAACTTCGAAAAACGTGGAGACCGTGTGGAGCTTCGAAAATCCCTCCCACCGTCTCCGAGATCTCGCGAGACTCCCAATATTAATAATAATAATAACAAGACCTTGTTCAAACATATTGTTACGGGTTTGCCAGGCATGTCACGAGGGGCTTTTCAGACCTGCTTCCCAACCTTTATCCTTGAAGCCGACCAGCTGCAGATAACTGCGTGGCATAACAGGTTGCTAAGCAACCATGGATGCCATCTGAGACGATTAATTTAGGTAAGGTCCTCATGTCCAATTCCCACATTACCTTCCTGGGAAATTAATCCCCCCATATAGGGAACCGTGCTCTCGACGCCCCACTTCTATAATCAAGAACGGTCGAGTGCAACCGTAAGTGAGACATTGCTTATTCTGTTATCATAGTAAATCAGCTGTTTAAAAGTATCTAACAAATGTAGAAAGAGACAATCGGGCAGGTTGGAAATGAATGGTCATGTTAACCAATAAACACATATTTACAAGCAACGCATTGTCACAAGAGGTCTTACCATTATACACCAATGCCCTTTAGACAATCACGTTATCATGAAACGACAGACATAAGGCACCTCATTCACTCCTGGAAATTAGACGAGAAGGGTGATAGACAGAGAGATAAAGAAGGGTAGAGCTTGTTGGTGACCTGCTAGGAAAATTTGGCCTTAATTCCTGGCCGATTAAAGCATGTATAAACCTTCGTGCAGTAACCCCAAACTATTGAAACATAATATAAACATGCGTTCTGGTATTCTAAAGGAGTCAAATTCAGATCGTGTTTAAATAAGGGCTCTGAGATGCCTACTCTAAATTTTCGTCACTGCTATATTTAAAGCAACTAGGACGTGCCCGTACGTGGGTGCCCGTACGTGCGTGCAAAAAAACATGCGTGCAAACAACAACAACAAAAAAAAACTTTGAAACCACGTGGCAGTAACGACCACAGAACCCCCCCCCCTCTATTTACATGAAATGGTTTGGTCCATTCGCAACGACCACAGAACCCCCCCCTCTATTTACATGAAATGGTTTGGTCCATTCCCAAAGCCAAAGCGAACGGCGAACGGCTAAATCGCCATAGCTCGGTAACTACTTCTCCGATTAATATGAAACCTTGAAAAGGCACATCCTCAGGTCCCCAGCAATATACCTGGCAAGTTTCAAGTATATCGGACCCGTGGTTGTCGAGAAACAGCGGTCACAGACACACAGACACACAGACACACAGACACACACACATACACACAGACATACACACACACATACACACAGAGATTACTGGAATTATAGATAGATAATAACAAGACCTTGTTCAAACATATTGTTACGGGTTTGCCAGGCATGTCACGAGGGGCTTCTCAGACCTGCTTCCCAACCTTTATCCTTGAAGCCGACCAGCTGCAGATAACTGCGTGGCATAACAGGTTGCTAAGCAACCATGGATGCCATCTGAGACGATTAATTTAGGTAAGGTCCTCATGTCCAATTCCCACATTACCTTCCTGGGAAATTAATCCCCCCATATAGGGAACCGTGCTCTCGACGCCCCACTTCTATAATCAAGAACGGTCGAGTGCAACCGTAAGTGAGACATTGCTTATTCTGTTATCATAGTAAATCAGCTGTTTAAAAGTATCTAACAAATGTAGAAAGAGACAATCGGGCAGGTTGGAAATGAATGGTCATGTTAACCAATAAACACATATTTACAAGCAACGCATTGTCACAAGAGGTCTTACCATTATACACCAATGCCCTTTAGACAATCACGTTATCATGAAACGACAGACATAAGGCACCTCATTCACTCCTGGAAATTAGACGAGAAGGGTGATAGACAGAGAGATAAAGAAGGGTAGAGCTTGTTGGTGACCTGCTAGGAAAATTTGGCCTTAATTCCTGGCCGATTAAAGCATGTATAAACCTTCGTGCAGTAACCCCAAACTATTGAAACATAATATAAACATGCGTTCTGGTATTCTAAAGGAGTCAAATTCAGATCGTGTTTAAATAAGGGCTCTGAGATGCCTACTCTAAATTTTCGTCACTGCTATATTTAAAGCAACTAGGACGTGCCCGTACGTGGGTGCCCGTACGTGCGTGCAAAAAAACATGCGTGCAAACAACAACAACAAAAAAAAACTTTGAAACCACGTGGCAGTAACGACCACAGAACCCCCCCCCTCTATTTACATGAAATGGTTTGGTCCATTCGCAACGACCACAGAACCCCCCCCCCCCTCTATTTACATAAAATGGTTTGGTCCATTCGCAAAGCCAAAGCGAACGGCGAACGGCTAAATCGCCATAGCTCGGTAACTACTTCTCCGATTAATATGAAACCTTGAAAAGGCACATCCTCAGGTCCCCAGCAATATACCTGGCAAGTTTCAAGTATATCGGACCCGTGGTTGTCGAGAAACAGCGGTCACAGACACACAGACACACAGACACACACACATACACACAAACACACACACATACACACACACATACACACAGAGATTACTGGAATTATAGATAGATTACAAAAAATAGAAAAATCTCAAAATGCAAAGCACACCCATGGTTGCTTTGTACACAAACTAAACTTGATGAAAGCAATACCAAAAAAGCAAAAAAAAGTAAAATTTATTCATTCGTCTTCTCCTCTTCTCATAATAAAGGTTTGTTGAAAATTTTATGACAAAAGCTCAAATGGTAAACAAAGAAATGCAGAAGCGATTACAAAACCCGACCCTCTCACGCTGCATGGCGGACGGGCTAATAAGGCCAATTTATACAGTATTTATTGTGGCTTGGCTCTTTAATGAATAATTGGGTCAAAATGTCAGTCTTCTCCAATTTTCATAATGAGGGTAGTTGAAAATTTTACAACAAAAGCTCAAATTGTAAAAAAAAGTTATGGACTGGGTGCGCACGCGCACACACACTCTCACACACACACACACACACACACACACACACACACACACACACACACACACACACACACACACACACACACACACACACACACACACACACACACACACACACACACACACACACTCTCTTTCTCTCTGAGTCCGTATAGGTCTCCATTCCATCTCATAAACCCACCCACATGTGGAGATAGCAGCCAACAACAGCAACTTGCATGCACGCACACATACACACACACACACACACACACACACACAAAACCCCGTCGCCCGCTGTGCATGGATGGGTCAACTAGCACAGCAGTATGGCAAGGTGCAATGCCATGATGGCAGCAATAAAGCCCCTCACCACGGGATATTGTCACAGTATAGTGAAAATATCACATTAATGACTTTATGAAGTATATGCTGCTTTTATTTGTATTGTGGGGAAAAATATGCACATGAGATTTGTCGGGTTTATTTCAAGTTTGGCTCTGCTGTCTCAATAATAAATTTGGTTACTACAGTATGTATACATACAGTATAATTAAAGACATACATACACACATGAACAAACATTTACATATTAAAAATCCAACACACCCTGCAACTCACCTTCAATCCCAAATGATAAATTATACATCAATGCCCATTTCTCACATCCCTCAGATTATTACGGACAATGCAAGTGATATTGCAAACATCATGTGCCAATGTGCCATACCAAGAAACTGACGCAGCTTGCACCAAAACTCATCATTGGACCCAGCGTTCTGCAACAAAGGTAAAATTTACACAGTCAGTGTGGTATTAACCAGAAATAGGAGGGGCAAGAGAGGGGCAATACTATTATACATATTAAGAGGGGCAATAACTGAGAAAACATTGAATTTGAGAATTTAATAAACTAAAGAAGATTAATAGAAACCTCACATTACTTCATGAAACTCTCCTTAACGACTCAATGCAGGAGTTTGTGCAAAATCTAGTAACGTTTTGGAAATTTACAACATACACACACACACACACACACACACACACACACACACACACACACACACACACACACACACACACACACACACACACACACACACACACACACACACACACACACACACACACACACACACACACAATAAAATCCGATCTAAATACAACAAGACAATAACTAGAGAACTCATCATCATACAAATACCTCGGAGTAGAAGAGGGCCAGCAAATATGTCAAAACAAATGTGCAAAACTATACAACAACAACAACAACAACATGCATTTTAAGGCCATTTTCCCTGCTAGAGCGGGGGTTAGCCTTGCGGTCCCCATGACAATCTTCTCCATCTTGCCCTATTTTCTGCATCTCTCCTTGTTAGCCCCCTTGCCCGCATTTCTTCTTCCACCATCTTTGGCCAAGTCTTTCTCGGTCTTCCCTGTCCTCTACTTCCTTCTACATTCATTTCCATCACTCTTCTCAACCAGTCACTTTAATCCTTCCTCAGCACATGACCAAACCATCTCAACCTGTTCCTCTTCACAACATCAATCACAGGCTCTATTCCCATCATTTTTCGCAATTCATCATTTGTCTTCCTCTCTCTCAACGATACTCCGCACATCCATCGAACCATTCGCATTTCCACCCTTTCCAACCTTCGTTGCTGCTCTACGTTCATTACCCATGTCTCGCTCCCATAAATCATAACACTTCTCACACATGCAGCATACACCTTTCCCTTCAGCTTCAACGACACTCCCCTCCTCATCAGCACGCCACTCAGTTCCCGAAACTTCTTCCATGCACATCTCACTCCAGCAACCGTTGCAGAGTCTGATCCACCTTCTCCATTCAGCATGTCTCCGAGGTAGCAAAATGTTTTCACACCTTCCAGCTTCACGCCGTCTCCAAGATCCAACTCAACATTTCCTCCATCTGCAGCTCCCTCTGTGCACACCTTACATTTGAATGTAGCTGCCACACTGGTTAATGACCCTCTCAGACCACTACATTTTTCATGAACCCACTCAGCGCACATTGTACATTGAATGGAGTTCACTCCGACATCCTTCCTGCACACAGCACATGGCCACTTCCCAGTTCTTTCCACCTCACCACATGCTTTACCACTTGCCATCACCTTCGTCTTTCCGATATTCACCTTCAGACCTTTTGTCTCCATACATTCCTTCCACTTGTTCATCTTTTCCTTCAGTCCATCTATACTTTCCGCAATCAACACCAGATCATCTGCATACAACAACTCCCATGGTAAACCCTCCTTTACGTTCTGAGCCAGCACCTCCATCACAGCTACAAATAGTAGTGGACTTAGTACCGACCCCTGATGCACTCCCACCTTCACCTCAAACTCACCACTGTTCCCGTCCTTCGTCCTTACAGCTGTGCGCGCTCTTTTGTACATTGCCATCACTACTCTGATCAACCATTCCTCCACTCCTTAGTTCCCTCATTGCCCATGTCAATACTTTGCGTGGAACCCTATCGAATGCTTTCTCCAGATCAACAAACCCAAGAAACAACTTCTTCCTCTTCTCCATGTACTTCTCCTGCAACTGCCTCACAATAAAAAGCGCGGCTGTCATTCCTCTTCCTGGCATAAATCCAAACTGCATTTCGTCGATCTTCACTTTCTTCCTTATCCTCCTCTCCAACACCCTTTCCAATACCTTCATTCCATGCTCCAATAACTTTATCGCTCGGTACGAGCCACACTCTAGAGGGTCACCTTTCCCCTTGTATAGAGGGACGAGGGTACTCAGTTCCCAACCCACTGGAATGCGGCCTTCTTTCACCGCCAGATTACAGATCTCTGTCATTCTCTTCACACCCCAACTTCCTGCTGCCTTCAACATATCTCCCACAACTCCCGTCGGCCCTCCCGCTTTTCTACTCTTCATTGCTTTTATCTCTTCCTCAACTTCCTTCTCAGTTATCTTCTCTGCCGGTCCTAAAACTGGGTTACTCTCGATGTTGCCATCCCATTCATTCTCTGTATTCAACAGCATTTCCATATATCTCTTCCATCTTCCTTTAATTCCATCTGGGTCCACAACGATTTGTCCCACTTCATCCTTCAAGCAACTCACCCCCATCACATCACACCTCTCTTTCGCTATCTGCTTTGCAATCCTGAATACTGCTCTCTGACCCTCTTCCGAATCCAAGCGCTCTCCGAACATTTTCCTACATGCCTCCTGTGCCTTTGCTACCTCTTTCTTTGCAGCCTTCTTGGCTGCCTTATAACTTTCATGCTCTGCTGTTTCTGGTCCCGTACCCTTCGCCTTCTGCCACTCCTTGAACTTCTTTATCTTCTCGTCAATCCTCTTTCCAACTTCATCATCCCACCACCATGTTTCCGAGTGCCTCGGTGGTCCTTTTGTCCATCCACATACCTCACCAACGGCTCCCAACAGACTAGCTTTCATTGACATCCAACCACTTTCAAGATCAACCACATCATCCTCTACCCTACTCAGCCTCTCTTTTAATGCCTCCCTTACTGTCACCTCTTTCAACCTCCACACCTTCATTCTCGGTTGGTACTTCACCCGCCGAGCTCTCCTCGCACCTTTCACCCTTATGTCGCAGACAACCAAGTGGTGCTGTGAAACAGCCTCCTCCCCGGGATCACCTTTGTGTCCCGGAGGTGCCCCCTATCTCGCCTACGCACCATCAGGTAGTCAACGGTTGTCGTCTACCCACCTGACGTGTATGTAACAAGCTTATTATCCTCTTTCTGGAACTGAGTATTACAAATCAACAAATCAGCTCCATCAGCAAACTCCAAAATCCTTTCACCTTCTCCATTTCTCACACCATATCCATAACCCCCATGAACTCCCTCAAAACCATCCATACTCCTTCCCACATGTCCATTTAGGTCTCCTCCTACCACAACAACTTCCTCATCTTTCACGTTTTCCATCAGCTTCTCGATCGCACACCAGAACTTGTCCTTCTCTTCATCGCTCCGACCAACCTGCGGAGCATATCCCGAGATGACGTTCACCAAGAGCTTTCCAAATCATCATTTTCACCATCATCAACCTATCACTCACTCTCGTCACACTCACCACACTGTCTACAAACTCCTCAGAAAACAGGACACCAACACCATTCACGCCCTCCAGGCACCCTTGCCACACAAACTTGTATTTCTGTCCCTGCCTACCCTTCACCATTCTCACACCACTTCCCTTCCATCTCGTCTCTTGCACACAACATATGTCCACTCTTCTTCTGACCAATACTTCCACCACTTCTCCTGATCTCCCTGTCATTGTCCCTACATTCCATGTCCCAAACCTCAGAAACCGATCTCCACTTCGGGCTGTACCCTGCCCATATGTAGTTGTAATTGTCATGGTTCTCTTTTTGAGGCAATGTTTTTATGGCCGGATGCCCTTCCTGATGCCAACCCTCTTAGTCGTCTCTTACGACACGCAGGGATACGGTGTACCTATTCTAATCCAGGGTACACACTGGGAAACGTTTAAAAACATGGAAATTCTGGGGGGGGGGGGGGGGGGGTGGAGGGGGGCATCACGGCTGCGGGGGCCCCATCAGCACCACGCTACGTTTGCCCGGTCAGCACCACAGCGGCCCAGTTAGCACCAGACCCTTGGAAAGGACTTCGATGCACGTCGGCCCGGTCGGCCCAGAGCCTGGCGCAAAGTCCAAGGACATCAGCACGTCATCCGAAAACAGCTCCGAAAAACTCTTCCCTCCGAGCTGCTCTTGAACCTCGTCAGGAATCGTCCCGGTTCATCTCAGGCCTCCACGTCCTAGCGCAGGAAACCGCAAGTGTTGGTGCAGAGGTGCCGTGAACCATCAATCGAACATCCAAGGTTCCTCGGGAGTGGCATTCCACAATAAAACTCCAAATTGCTTTCGCTGTAACATGAGAAAGCCCGACAGAGAATCCACAATTGTTCAAAGGCTGGATACGGGAAGGATAGTTATCCTCCGGATAAGGCCTGGAAAATGTGCAAAACAATGAACAAAGAATATCTGCGTAGAATGAGGCTGATCCTGAAAACATACCTTTCTCCAAGAAACAAAATCAAAGCCATAAACCAACTCACAATACCAGTATTCCAATACAGCTGTGGAATAATGAACTGGCCACAATCAGAAATCAATAAACTGGATATCAAAACAAGGAAACTCCTCACCATCCACAAAATTTTTACAAAAATCAATGCACCCCAACAATGTACCTGTCGAGATGTGATGGAGGTAGCAGCCTGATGGAGCTCAACCAAGTCCACAGATTTACAACAGTAAGATTGGCTGAATATGAGAAAAGTGCAACAGACTACCGAATCCAATTTGTAAGCGAGCACGAAGACAACAAACCAGAGAATGCATCCCTAACCCACCTAGCAAACAAATTCCAAAAACAAGTGCAAATGGAAGATGTCATACAAGAAACCAAAACAACAACTAATACAGCCACAACTATTGCAAAAAATACAAAATAAAACTATAACGGCACTTAGTAGAGAGCATACCTCCGCCTGGTGAACAGTCTACATGTTGTATCTCACTGATAGGCCGGATCTGGATTCGGACCTGAACCAAAATCCAATCGGCTTGTTCTTGTCACCTAATAAACTCATCCACCAAGTTTATTCATAACTTGTCCATAACTTTTTTAAATATCACGTTATATATCACTTTTCACCCGATCTGTCAATGGTGAAGAATCACTTTAAAATTAAATAATTATTGTAGCTGAATCCATATTCAGATCTTCATCAAAATCGAAACGATTAGTCCTTTTCACACACACAACCGGTCCACCAAGTTTCATCCAAATCCGTCCACAACTTTTTGAGAAAAATCCTGCTATATTTCATTTTTGGCCATATTACTCAATGATGAGGAATCACTTAAAAAATTATACTAGCCGGATCCGGATCCGGATAAAACCACCATTTAGAGGCCATTTTTCCCCGCAAAGCGGGGGTTGGCCTTTTTCGGGGACCGTGGTTGTTGTTTTTTTTTTGGTCCCCTTTTTGAAGCAATGTTTTACGGCCGGATGCCCTTCCTGCCGCCAACCCTGTTTGTCGCCTTTTTACGACACACAGGGAATTACCAGTGAACTGGTACTCAAATCCGGATCTTCACCAAAATTGAATCAATAAAAGTTGGGCAGATTTGGAGTAGACAAAGAAGGCTCTTTGGAATGGCTAAGAAGAGGTCAGCTCAACTGGTATGGAAAATGAATCATTATAAATGCCCAAGACCCTGGTGTTGGGCTAGCGGCTAGGGTGCCGGCTTAGGATCCTAGGATCCTGGGTTCGAATCCCGGTTGATCGCTGAATTAACGCCAGGGCGGTTGACTCAGCCTGTCATCCTTCCGAGGTCGGCTAATTGAGTACCAGTTCACTGGTAATTCCCTGTTTGTCGTTAAAGGCGGCAAAAAGGGTTGGCGTCAGGAAGGGCATCCGGCCGTAAAACATTGCTTCAAAAAGGGGACCGAAAAACAACAACAACCACGGTTCCCGAAAAAGGCCAACCCCCGCTTTGCGGGGAAAAATTGCCTCTAAAGGTGGTTTTTTTATTTATTTATATAAATGCCTAAGACCAAGGACACTACACCAAAGGCTTTAAGAAAATAGGAAAACTGAGTCAATCGGACAAGTGTAGGTTCTGCAAGGTAGAAACAAAGTATGAGCCACCTCCTATCAGGATGTAAAAAAACTCATATCAGAACAGTTGTACACACAAAGGCACAACAAGGTATGAAGAGTAATCCACTGGCACATCTGCAAAAAATTCAATATCGCAGTTCCAGAAAACTCATGAGCCAAAAGCAACCACTGAAAACAAGGAAGGAATGCTCACATACGACATATTGATCCCATCAAGCATGAACATAGAAAACAAAGCATTGCGACCATTGTACTGATGTACAAAAAAGAAAAGAATGTATTGCTAATTAAGGGGTCAGTACCCAGCAATTTTGCCCTAAACAATGCAGAATTCAAGAAAATGACCAAACACCAAGATCTCAAAAATGAAATAAAATTAGATCCTGGAAGCTGAAGAGCGCTGAAATTTTACCAGTGATTATTGGAGCAATGGTTAGGATGAAAAAGAACCTTATGAGATTTTTTAAAACCATCCCTAGGACAAACGAACTGCAGTTGGAAGCTGCTCAAGGCTCAGCAACAATCCACAAATGAGTCCTCGGAACAAACCTTTGACCAAGAAAACTTCATAATTTGGTCCATGAATCGTGATTCCTTGTAGACTGCCAGGTGTTCCAATTTTTCATTTCATTTCGTGACCTGAAAATCGGGTGGGCATCAAATTGGCATGATAATATAGAAAAAATTAAGAAATAATGTTCATGACTTTTCACAAGTCAGATTCTGGTACGTTAGTCTGTAATATAATGTTGAAATTTATAATTTTATTTCCAAAATCTCCGTTTAGCCTCGAACGCATTTCGATGTATTGACCAATGAGGATCGCGCTTATTCGCGCTACGAACGATGTCTGGGCGTCCGGCTGCGAGTAAACAAAATGGCGGCCTCCAGTAGCAGCGACGGTGACGAGTGTGGGAGCGAGAAACGCTGTTATATGTGCATTTCTCCGGCCAAAAGATCAAGTTTAATACCTTTTAGTGATAGAACATGGCCGCGATATATGCAATTTGTTCTTACGTGGCAGAATTTAGAAGGTGATCAAGCTGAAATTGCGAGAAATTTCGTGAAGAACCACGCTGACAAATTCGGCGAACGTGGCAACAGTATGGTAACAATACCTGCTATAGCTATACCGCATGATGCAGCGTTTCATCGTGTGTTATTCACGATTTACCGATAAACAACGAGTGAGCAGGGTGCAAAGCAGCATGAAAAAGAGAGAAGAAAATGCAGCCAATACTGGTAGGTTGAATAACTTGAATAATAAATCATGACAATGCTTCAAAAACTTAGTTTGATTTTTTTTTTTGTGAGGTATATGTAAAATGATTTTGTGTGTAGTCTTGAACGATTTTGAATTGAAGGAACTGTCCAATATTTATGCAAGGAGGTAGGGCCGAGGTGAAACAAATAAATTTTTAAAAGGAAGTCTGAGGAAGGGGGGGGGGGGGGGGGAGGGAATCTAGTCGGGCTAACCATGACGAGGTCTAGACATTTTTAACTCACATAATTTTAATTGTTTTCTTTTATGTGTATTTATTGTAGCTTCAACATGCAATGACATCAACGTCAACATTGACAAGGTGCATAAAGGCCCACAACCAGTCAAGAAACGTGCTCTACGCTCCAGCTTAGGCAAGCCCAAATGTTCAGCCAGATCCCAATATGTGTTGCCTAATATATGCATCCTTTGTCAGAAAGAGAGAACAATCAATACAGGCAAAAGGGGACGAAGAAAAGAGCCTCTAACAAGGTGCTCAACAATTGAGGCACCAAGACTGCAGCAAGCCGCTAAAGACAACAACAATACAAACCTGCTGCTTCAAATTCAAGACCGCGATTGTGTTGCGATAGAGGTAAAATACCATGGTCGCTGCGACAAGGAGTATACCCGGTATTTAGGCAAGCTAGCAACAACACCTAATGCAGAGCAACAAGGAGACTCCAACTACTCAGAAGCATACACATTATTTTGTGCAACAGTCAAGGATCTTATAATAGACAACAAGGAAATCTACAGACTGAAACGACTTAATGACATGTTCATGAAACAAATCAAAGCAACACACGGAATAGAATCAAACTACAAAAGTGGCTTTCTCAAGGCAAGACTGATGAAAACATTTCCACAACTATGCTTTCTAACCCCGTATATGCGCTGCCAAGGACACCTTGTGTATGTTAATGACATCTCCACTGAAGTGCTGGTTGAAGAAAAGAAAGTGTTGCAAGAAACCATGCATGGTTCAGGTGATGACACAACAGAGACAAAACAAACATCCGACTCTGAACCAACCCCACCAAAGCAACCTGGGTATACTGAGAATAACCTTCGAGAACACTACTTCACTGCGCTACAATTGAGAAATGCAATAGATGAGATCAAGCCAAATATGCCATGGCCCCCAACCTCTGAGCACCTGACAACAAATGCCGCAGAAGCAATTGTACCTGCCTGTCTCTATAACTTTATTGCATGGATGGTGGGAGTGTCAGACGAACCTGATTCTGATGAGTTTGTAAAGATAGAATCTACAATACATAGAAGAATTCTCACAATTGCACAGGACATCATATACCTCCAATCAAAGGGAAGGAAACAGATGCCCAAACATTTGTCACTTGCAATGACAGTACGTCATCTCTCAGGTTCAGCCCAATTAATCAGCCTACTGAACGGGTTTGGTTACTGCGTCTCAAACTCTGTCGTCTTAAATCATGACACTGCACTGGCTAACCAAGAACTACATCGTGGACAGGATGCTCTTCCATCAATCATTCAGGCGGGCAAGCATGTCACACTCGTATGGGACAATAATGACTTCGGGGAGGAGACATTGTCTGGGCGCGGAACAACGCACAATACCAATGGGATTATAATACAGCGACCAAGTCAATCCCATGAAGTAGTACAACCAGCACCAGTCACTACAGTTAAGAGGACGCGGGAGAGATCGATGCAGCCATCTGCAGTGAACCTTGCCACATATTATGGAGGGAAAAAAGAAGGACCCGCTCCATTCGCAACCAGCGTTCCATTGGATCGAGCAACGTACTTCCCATTACTCCAGCACCCTAAGACGATAGACCTAGCATACCACATCACCAAGTACAACATTGACGGGACTCTGCCATCTTGGACAGGATTCAACGAACTACTGTCTTGTGTTGAAGTTCCACCAAAGAGCGTGATAGGGTATCTCCCTGTCATTGATGCCACTCCGACTGAAATGAATACGGTACTAACAATACTGCAGAGAAGTGTTCAGATCGCCGACAAGTTACAGTTGGAAGCAGTCGTCATTGTCGTTGACCAAGCCATCTATTGCAAGGCACAGCTCATTAGATGGAAGAATGCACAGTTCATGAAGAGACTGGTAATTCGACTTGGGGCATTCCACACTGCAATGTCCTTTCTTGGCTGTATTGGAAAGAGATTTCGAGATGGTGGTCTCCAAGACATCCTGGTTGAGTCAGAGATTGTTGCAGTGGGGTCTGTGAATGGAGTGTTCAGCGGCAAGCATTACAACAGGGCAGTTCGAGCCCATAAGCTGATGTCAGACGCGATGCAGCAGATGCTCCTGGATGCATATTTTGAATCTATTCCAGAACATGAGGCGGGTAGAGTGAAGGAACTTTTGTCAAACTTAGCTGAAGCTTTCCCACATCCAAACTACCATGTCATTCTCAACAGCGACAAGTTCAAAGACTTCAAAACCTCCTTTGACAAATTCTTAGAAGCAAGTGACACCAAACCAACATTTCGCTTCTGGAGTTCATACATTGAGACGGTGGAGCTTCTCTTGCTATTCATTAGAGGGACACGAGAAGCCAACTGGGATGTTCACCTCGCCAGCATACGATGTATGCTTCCATGGATATTTGCCTATGATCACATTAATTATAGCAGATACCTTCCAGTATACTGGCTGGAAATGTCAGATGTTCAGCAGACCCATCCCGCCATTCATCAGAAATTTATGGAGGGTGAATTCGCTACCCAGAGAAGCGACAAAGCTTTTGCCCAAATCGCCTGCGACCAGACCATTGAGCAGACAGCAAACAGGGATTCCAAGACCAAGGGGGGCATGACCGGTTTCACTACCAGCAAGGGGACAGTTAACCGATGGATTTGGTCACACCACGCGAGGGGGTCAATTGCACGGGAATGCGAGGTTATGGCAGGGAAGTCCAGATATGAAGAGCACAGCTCAACACGCTACGATCTACTACAAAGTCGCATGCTACGTGACAAAGCTGATGTTGACAAAATAATCGAGATGACAAACAGCATGATTAATCCATTTGAATATGATGGAGAGGACTTGGTTCATGTTACATCTGGTGTGGTGGCTACGAGAGAAGTTCAGGAAGATCTAAACACAGCATATGAAAGAGGAGAAACAGAGTTCACCACCCTATGTAAAGAACGACTTCAGACGGAGACAGTCGACCTGTTTGGCTCAATGAAGAAACTGAAACTTAAGACATTCACCAACATGTCTAAGGCTGTGAAAAAGAAAATTCGTGGAAAGGATGTGTCTTTGAAGGCTGACAGAAATCTCTTAGCAAGGCTTGTTGTCATCGGGCAGTTCCGGAAAATTGATCTTCAAGAGTTAATGTCCTATTCTCTTGGCCCACTACCTCTTCCTTTGGCAAGTGTGCAAGGCTGCCTCGTCAAGACCAACAAAGCCAACCTACTTCATGCACTTGAAAGTCAGGCAGAGAAACCTGTGGTTGATATTCCAGTAGGAGGCATGTATGTAATGGATGGTATGGCAATGATACAGAAATTGAATATCAACAAACTCACCGGGGAAAGGACATTTCTCAATCTGGCCCACGAAATACTGTCGCGCCTTGTCAAGGGAGCAGAGGGCAACAAGTCCAGTGAGATCCATTTCGTAACCGATACTTATCGAAAGGTATCGATTAAGAACGCCGAGCGAGAGAAGAGAGCAGCCAGAGGGTCTCAAGTGATGCGAATATATGGCCAGTCCCTTCCTCAACAATGGAAGAAGTTCCTCTCCAACGGTGACAACAAGGAGTCGCTAATCGAATACTTGTTTGAGACGTGGAGTAAGGTCAAGACAGCATACCTCAGAGGAATTACAGTGTTCTTGGCACATGGAACCAAATGCCATATCTTCACAGGAAGCAGCACTCCAGATCAGGTAGTTGAAGTGAAAGAAGAGCCATCACTAAATTCGACGCATGAAGAGGCGGACACACGGATGTTCCTCCATGCCGCGCATGCAGCACACACAAGCAATGACGTCATCATCGTTAGTCCGGATACAGATGTGTTCGTAATCGGCATAGCCTTAGTACCCCAAATCTCTGCACATCTATATTTCCACACAGGAAAGGGAGTCAACCTTAGGACAATTGACTTGAAAGCAATCTACGATAGCATTGGGGATGATGTCAGCCAAGCTTTGATAGGCCTACACTGTTTTACTGGCTGTGATAGTGTAAGCGCCTTCTATGGCAAAGGCAAAAAGAAGGCCTTAAACATCATACTAAAGAATCCAGAGCTGTGCGGTGCCTTGAAGAACCTTGGAGAACGGTTTGACATACATCCAGACATGATGGAAGCACTGGAGACATTTGTCTGCAAGTTATATGGACAGCACAATATCACTACTGTGAATGAGGCCAGGTACAACATGTTTCGTCTTGCTAGAACGTCTGAGATCACAATGCCTCCCAACCAAGATGCCCTGAGACAGCACATCAAGAGAGCCAATTACCAAGCTGGTAAGTTAATTGGTTGTTTCTTTGAATATTGAACGTCACCTGTAATTTATGTTTGGACAGGAATACTAGTATATGGTGCAGCATGTGTTAATGAAGATGATTATTTGGAAAGTTTATTGAATTGAAAACAAAATATTGAATGTCACAACAATGCTTCGTAAATGTTCAAAATTAACAGGTCTATTTGAAAGAGTAATTGAAGTAACTATCTATACAGTTGAGTGGTTAAGATAACATGACATGTAGATGATCCAGAGATTTTTTTGCTCCACACTTAGTCAGAGCAGGATGTTTTGGATTTCGCATGTTTCTCTACACAGAATTTCCCAATAATATGATTGTTCTGTTATTAGTGTTAATGATGATATACCTCTGATGTTGTTTTGGAAATATGTATATCTCCATTCTTAATGTTATTGATCACTTCAATATTTCAGGAATTTACAAGAGGAGCCTGCAGCCCATCCCTGACATTCCCGACCCTGATGGCTATGGATGGATGATGGAAGAGGAACTTGCCATAGACTGGATGACACTTCCACCTGCACCAGACAGCGTGATGGAGCTTGCTAACTGCACTGGAAGCTGCAAGAAGACACGATGCAGCAACGAAACTACATGCACTTGCCTACAGAATAACATTCCGTGCACAGATTTGTGCAAGTGCGGCAGGAACGACTGCTCAAACATAACTGGCCATGTTGACATTGATGATAAGAATGATGATAAAGACTCCAGATCTGAAGATGAGGAAGACTCTGATGCTGAAGAGGATGAAATAACTGCACTATTTGTATGATGTTTTGGACAAGTTTCAACATGACCAAGCCGAAGAGACAAATTGTGGCTATAGTTCAGCCCATCTCGAGTTTATCATGACGTCAATGCGCACTGGTTCGCTTGTACGCCGCGTAATTGTCTTTGATGGGTTAAAATATCACCCCTTACACACTTATTGGACCTATTAACAGTTTCAAAATAGCATTGGTAAACCACCATGGATCGTAGTAGCAACACCAATCACAAATATTGTACAAAAATTTAAAATTATGCAGGTTTTAAGGTCCAAAAACATGACTTTCTGATAAACGCATCAACAGCATGTTATTTTACCAAGTCGTTAAAACAACATTTTTACTACTTTTGGGGGTCTGAATTAATAAATATTGCTGCCAAGACCAATGTGAACATGACATCATATAGTTTGTGTTGTTTTTTTTACTGTGTAAATGGGTATTTCAAATGTAACATACAATTGGTGTATACTGGTGTTTTGGGGCAGCGGTTCTCGGTAACGTACCACGATATCGCTTGTGAAAAAAAACAAGATGTTTTGGAGGTCATAAGGCTTCATCCCACACCCATCTTGCCAAATCCCTAGGTTCAGGTCATGAAATTAAAAAAAAAAATAGATATCCACCCTATGGCCCTGTGTCTATTGCTGAAACCGAGGTGGATTCTTCGAGACTTGGGAGGACTCCATTACACCTTCTCAAACCCGCATATGGAGATAACAACCAATGACACAAAAACATACTTTTTAATAATTGTACATTATCGGTTGTTCCAAAAAGGCTAAAATACAATATGATTTAAAGGATTGTTGTAAATGATAATTTCACAACATCCCATATTCAACTTTCTTACCTCCACCACCAAAGGTGGATGGAGGTTATTTTTTCCCCCCAGTCTGTTTGTTTGTTTGTGAACAAAATATCTGAAAAAGTTGTGGACGGATTCAGACGAAATTTGGCAGAAATGTAGCATATGCGACAAGGACGAAATGATTAGATTTTGGTGAAGATCTGACTGAATATGGCTTCGGATATGAGAATTATTTAATTTCTTAAGTGATTCTTCACCATTGGGAGATAGGGCGAAAAACTATACATAGCGAGCTATCTCAAAAAGTTATGGATGGATTTGGCCGAAACTTTGTGGACCGGTTGTGTGTGTGACGAGGAAGAATCGATTCGATTTTGGTGAAGATCCGGATCCGGATGAGCTAGTAGAATTTTTAAAGTGATTCTTCACCATTGAGTGATATGGCCTACCAGGTGGAAGTATGCTCTCTACTGGGTGCTGTCCAAGTTTAAATTGTGAACCTCAAATCATAGTTCCCCTACCTAAAACATGAATCTTAACCTGTAAGCAATTGATCGGTTTCCCGACTGAATGGGTCATCAGCTGGCCAATGTTCTTCCTCGAGGTTTCGATCCTTTCAGCCCAGAACCTCTCCAAACGGCGGATCCACAACCTCGGTCATTGATCCACATCAGCAGGTTCACAATCTCAGTTGCATCCAGGCAGTCAGTCAACATACTATTCAAACTTTACTCCATAATAGAGGATTGAGACCTGGAATGGCTCCGTTCCACCTCGTGAAACCTACCCACGTGAAGAGATAGCGGCCAACAATAGCAATTTGCACGCACACACACACACACACACACACACACACACACACACACACACACACAAACACACACAGTCAAACAAACACACACACACACAGCCACTCATACACAAACACACACACACACACACGCATATCCAAACACAGCCACAGCCACAGCCAGCCAGCCAGCCAGCCACACACACACACACACACACACACACACACACACACACACACACACACACACACACACACACACACACCCAAACACAGCCACAGCCAGCCCCACACACACACACACACACACACACACACACACACACACACACAGCAACACACAAACAAACACACGCATACCCAAACACAGCCACAGCCAGCCAGCCAGCCAGCCAGCCACACACACACACACACACACACACACACACACACACACACACACATACCCAAACACAGCCACAGCCAACCACACACACACACACACACACACACACACACACACACACACACACACACACACACACACACACACACACACACACACACACACACACACACACACACACACACACACACACACATCCAGGTTATCCATCTCTAAATATATAAACAAGTCGTCTGACATTATTTATTGTAATTTATGAATGAGATGGTCTTTGCTTTATCACTGCAGGGAATGAAAGTACAGTAACCTGCAATGCAACCCCACGCAGCGATCCCCGTGTGTAGAACGAGGTTTTAAATACCTCAGAGAGACCAACTACCCATGTACTCCTTGCAGACCCCGAAGACCATCCTCATGAGGCCTATGACAAGTCGAGACAAACCTGTACCGCTGGAAGAGCTCGTCTGCGTCTTGGAAACCGTTGTTGAGCAACATGTTAATGCCTTTGAGTGCAAGGCTCGCCTCATCCATGTCGGCTCCACGGCTGGGTCGACGGGACATCGCACCGTGTGCTTCATCCATGGGCTGCAAGGCCCGGAAGGGTTCGCTAAACCAACGACAAGGGAGAGAAGGTCGCCGCTGCTGCAGAGAAAGCCTTCTCATCATTCGCTAACAATAACATTGCTTGTTTCCTCAGACATGTTCTGTTTTCCGAACTAGAATCACTGAAAAGGGACTGAGTCCTCTCAAACTACAACAATCCCAAGTCAAAGCCACCACTGGGCATTCTCACTGCATCGCCGCACGGCGCACACCCTCTCCGAGGGACGGCTCGATCCTCTGCCTCGGATTTTTATCCTTCCCTCCTATTCCTATCCATCTCCTCCTCCTCTCCTCGTCTCTTTATCTCCTCGGATGACATGTAAATTAGTGAACGTAAAGCGTATGTACAGATTACAGTACTAGTTTGTGTGTGTGTGTATATATGTATATATATATATATATATATATATATATATATATATATATATATATATATATATATATATATATATATATATATATATATATGTAGCCTACATACTGTATGTACACATATGTACTGCATACTGCATGTACATATATATATATACTGCATACTGTATGCACATATATACTGTATGTACACATATATACAGTGTACTGTATGTACATATATACTGTATTGAAGGAGCTCGGGCTCCCACGTCGATCGGAAGAATGGACGCGACAAAAAGCTGGAATTCGTCCGATGTGCTTTATTCAAACAAAACACTCAGGTACTCTCAAAAGCCCGTTTATCGGGCAGCAATATATATACACACATTATCCCGGAGCGTTTGCCCAGGAAAGGCGAGAGGGGGCGTGGCCGAGCGTCCTGGCTGCGGCCTGGCAAGTTGAGGGCGAGCCTGCCCGGGCGTCCTGGACGAGCCCGCCATGGTGATCGCTCCGCGTCCTTGATAGGTGCAAGGCGATTGTGAAAACCCAGCGGTAGCCGCTACACACGTCCCCCCAGAATCGATTTGCACCGGCAGGGTCAATTTGAGGGGGGTCCTGATGACCCGGCCAAAGCGACCCCTGGCGGGTCGTGGGGGGGGGGGGGGGGGGGGGTCCGGTGTGGTGGTGGGCGGTCGAGTGGGGGACACCGTGGACGGGGGGCGGCCTCGCCGCGGCGGAAGGGCCACCCGTGGTGGTTGGTCGAAGTCCACGTGCGCCGGCTTGAGGCGGTCCACCGCAATCCGGTCCGACCTGCCGCCGATGTCGATGACGAACGACTTGTCGTCCCGACGCAGGACCCGGAAGGGCCCATCGTACGGCGGCCGGAGCGGCCCCCGATATGCGTCGTGACGCACAAAAACATACTCCGCTGTGTGAAGTGCTGGGGGGACGTAGGACTGGGGGTCACCGTGGTGGGATGTTGGCACGGGGGCAAACCGTCGGGCGGCCTCCTGGAGGTCCGAGCGCTGGTGAGCTGCGGACCAGGGACTGGTAGCGTCGGGCACGAATTCGCCCGGGACGCGTAGCGCCTGGCCATAGACAAGCTCGGCGGTGGATGCCTGGAGGTCCTCCTTGGGGGCCGTGCGGAGGCCCAAAAGGACCCACGGCAGCCGGTCGGCCCAACCGCCGTCTTGAAGGCCGGCCATGAGCGCGGCCTTCATGGAGCGGTGGAATCGCTCGCACAACCCGTTTGCTTGGGGGTGGTAGGCCGTAGTACGGTGGAGCTTGACCCCCAGGTTGCGGGTGACCGCGCCCCACAGCTCGGAGGTGAACTGTGGTCCGCGGTCTGACGAGATGTACGCTGGTGCGCCGAAGCGGGCGACCCAGGTGGCGATGAAAGCCTGCGCCACGTCGACGGTGGTGGTGGTGGAGACGAGGAGAACGGCCTCCGGCCACCTGGTGGTCCTGTCCACCATGGTGAGCAGGTGTGTGAACCCCCGTGATGGGGGGAGGGGGCCCACCAGATCCACGTTGACGTGGTCGAAACGTCGTTCGGGCACGGTGAAAGGTGCCAGCGGGGCCTGGGTGTGTCGGTGGACCTTGGCCCGTTGGCAGGCTGTGCAGGTGCTGGTCCAATCGCGGACGTCCCGACGAAGGCCGTGCCAGACGAATCGCGCCGACACCAGCTTCTGGGAAGCTTTCCGGCCCGGGTGGGAAAGGCCGTGGAGGGAGGCGAAGATGCGGCGTTGCCAGGTGACGGGCACGATGGGGCGAGGCTGGCCTTGGCAGATGTCGCAGAGCAGGACAGTGTCCGCGAAGGGGATGTCGGCCAGGCGGAGGCCCGTGTCCGCCGCCCGGAGGGCTTGCACCGTGGTGTCGGTGGTTTGGTCCGCCGCCATAAGCGCGAAGTCCACGCCCAGGTGGACCGCGTTTGCGCTGGCCCGGGAAAGACAGTCGGCCACGGCGTTGTTTTTGCCGGCGACGTGCCGGATGTCCGTGGTAAACTCCGACACGGCGGAGAGGTGGCGCTGTTGGCGGGCCGACCATGGCTCCGTGACCTTGGCCATTGCGTAAACCAACGGCTTGTGGTCGACGAACGCCATGAAAGGTTGGCCCTCCAGGAGGTGGCGGAAATGGCGGACGGCCAGGTGTAGACCGAGGAGCTCACGGTCAAACGTGCTGTATTTGAGCTCGTTCGGCCGGAGCTGCCGGCTGAAAAAAGCGAGTGGCTGCCAAACCCCGTTCACCCATTGCTCATGTACGGCGCCCACCGCGTAGTCGGAGGCATCCGTGGTGAGGGCGATGGGAGCGTTGAGCACCGGGTGAGCGAGCAGTGTTGCGTCGGCGAGGGCCCGCTTTGAGCTTTGGAAGGCCGCGTCCATTGCTGCGGACCAGGCGATGTCGTGCTTGGCCGGCTTGCCCCGGAGGGCTTCGTAGAGGGGCCGCATGAGTTGAGCAGCGCGGGGCACGAAGCGGTGATAAAAATTCACCATTCCCAGGAATTCCTGCAGGGCCTTTATGGTGCGGGGACGCGGGAACGTGGTGATGGCCTCGACCTTGGTTGGCAGCGGCACGGCCCCGTTCTTGGTGATGTGGTGGCCCAAAACATCAACGGCCGTCGTGCCGAAGTGGCATTTGGCCGGGTTGATGATGAGGCCGTGCTCGCTGAGGCGCCCGAACAGTGTTCGGAGGTGGAGGAGGTGCTCGGCCCGGGACGTGCTGGCGACGAGGATGTCGTCCAGGTAAACGAAAAGGAACGGCAGGTCACGCAGCACGCCGTCCATCAAGCGCTGGAACGCCTGAGCCGCGTTCTTCAGACCAAACGGCATCCGTAAGAATTTGAATAAGCCGAACGGCGTGATGACTGCCGTTTTAGGGACGTCGGCCGTCCTGACAGGTACCTGGTGATATCCCCGTATGAGATCAATTTTCGAAAAAATGACCTGTCCCACCAGACGGGCGGAGAAGTCTTGGATGTGCGGGATCGGATACCTGTCAGGGGTGGTAGTGTCGTTAAGGCGGCGGTAGTCGCCACATGGGCGCCAGCCGCCCCCTGGCTTTGGGACGATGTGTATTGGCGAAGCCCACGCGCTATCGGAGCGCCGCACGATGCCGAGGTGTTCTAAAGCGTCAAGCTCGGCTTTGGCCACGGCGAGCTTGGCTGGGTCGAGGCGGCGGGCTCTGGCGTAGACCGGCGGGCCCGTGGTTGGTATGTGGTGCTCGATCCCATGCCGTACTGCAACGGCCGAAAACGTCGGCCGCGTGAGGGCCGGGAACTCCGTGAGCAGGCGAGCAAACTCGTTCGCCGCCGGGAGGGCGCATGCCAGCTCGGTCGGCGCGGAGCTGCTGAATGTGCATACCAGGGAGCTGAAGGTTTCGGCGTTGATTAAACGACGCCGTTGGACGTCCTCCAGCAGTCCGTGTGCGCAGAGGAAGTCGGCGCCTAGCAGAGCCATGGGCACGTTTGCGGTTACAAACGTCCAAGCAAAGCGTTGGCCGCCAAAGCAGAGGGTGACGTTGCGTGGGCCGAAGGTGCGGATGGCCGATCCGTTGGCCGCAACCAAGGAGGGGCCGCAAACCGCGGACTGCCTGTCCTGGTCAGAGGCGGGTATGACGCTCAGTTGGGCGCCGGTGTCGCACAGGAAGCGCCGTCCGGACGCTTTATTCGTGATGAACAGTAAGTTGCCCGTGTGGCCGGTGCTCATGGCTGGTAATGAACGCCGGCCCGGCCGTTTCCCGGCCTGGCCTGCCGAAGGCGCACGGGGGTCGGCATGTCCGGGCCTTCTGTCCGAACCTGGCATGATAGTAACACCACGCTTGGTCAGGTGGAGGCCCCGGTCGTCGTGCTGGAGGTGGTCGGCTCGGTGTAGCGGCCGCCAATTGCGTCGGCAGTTCGGTCGTCGACTGTGCCGGGTGCTCGGGCGCCATGGGTGTTGCGTCGGACGGCGGTGGGCCCCAGGTCGCTGCTGCGATGCGCTGGCCTGCGGCGGAGATCTTGTCGGCTTCCCTGGCAAGGGCACGGGGATCCGTGATCGTCGTGCTTGCCAGGGCGAGGCGTACCGGGCTAGGCAGCTGACGGAGGAACAGCTCCCGGAACAGGAATGCCGGAGAGTGCTCGCCGAGCAGCGAAAGCATGTAGTCCATTCGCTCGGAAGGGCGCGTGTCGCCGAGCTCGGGCAGGTCGAGCAGGCGCCGTGCGCGTTCCGCCGATGGGAGGGCGAAAGCGTCGAGGAGAAGCTTTTTAATCGCGCCGTATTTGTCAGCGGCTGGCGGGCTCTCGAGGAGGCTCAGGGCGCGGGCCGCGGTGGCTGAACCGAGCGCTGCTACCACATGGTGGAAGCGGGTGTCATCGGCCGTGATGCCTCGCAGGGCGAACAGGGAGTCCGCCTGTGTGAACCAAACCGCCGCGTGAGCCTCCCAGAAGGTAGGCAGTTTAAGGGCCACTGCCGTGTCCATGTCGGTAGGTCACCAATGAAGGAGCTCGGCCTCCCATGTCGATCGGAAGAATGGACGCGACAAAAAGCTGGAATTCGTCCGAGTTGCTTTATTCAAACAAAACACTCAGGTACTCTCAAAAGCCCGTTTATCGGGCAGCAATATATATACACACATTATCCCGGAGCGTTTGCCCAGGAAAGGCGAGAGGGGGCGTGGCCGAGCGTCCTGGCTGCGGCCTGGCAAGTTGAGGGCGAGCCTGCCCGGGCGTCCTGGACGAGCCCGGCATGGTGATCGCTCCGCGTCCTTGATAGGTGCAAGGCGATTGTGAAAACCCAGCGGTAGCCGCTACAGTATGTACATATATATATACTGTATACTGTATGTACATAAATACTGTATACTGTATGTATATATGTATGTACATATATATACTGTATACGCCATACGGGATGTATATATATATATATATATATATATATATATATATATATATATATATATAGATATATATATATATATAATATATATATATATATATATATATATATATATATATGTAGCGACCCATGGGTCCCCCAAGCAAGACCGGCATCAGAATCTCCTTGCTCCAGCCGGTGACGTCACCGGCGGGGATCCACGGCACCAGAGTGGCTGGTCACGTGACCGCCAAAGCGTGCCGTGCGTGCATAATGAGCTACACCTGTGGATCACGTGACCACCGAAGCACGCCTCGCTTGAGAAGCGTGGCTTTCGGTTTCGGTTTCGGTTTTTGGTTTTGCTATATAAGGCAGCCCGATAAATGGGCTTTTTAGTGTTCCCGAGTTGGTTTTACGAATAAACATCTTCTCGGACGAGTTTGTGCCTTGCCATCCTTTTATCCGTATTCTGCTGGAGTCCGGACTCCTTCACTGGTGACCCTGAATTTGCAACACGGCAATGGACACCGCAGTGTCCCTCAAGCTGCCCACCTTCTGGGAAGCACATGCCGCGGGGCACGAAGCGGTCCTTGTACGCCGCCCTCCGAGGCCAGCCGGCGAAGCACGACGTCGTCTGGTCCACGGACATGGACGCGGCTTTTGCCGGCGCGAAACGGGCCCTCGCCTACGCCACGCTGCTGGCCCACCCGGTACCCCATGCCCCCATCGCCCTCACCACGGACGCCTCCGACTACGCCGTGGGCGCGGTCCATGAGCAATGGGTGAACGGGGCCTGGCAGCCGCTCGCGTTCTTCAGCCGGCAACTCCTGCCCAACGAGCTGAAGTACAGCACGTTCGACCGCGAGCTCCTCGGGCTGTACCTGGCCGTCCGCCATTTTCGCCACCTCCTGGAGGGCCGCCCATTCACGGCTTTTGTCGACCACAAGCCATTGATTTTCGCAATGGCCAAGGTCACGGAGCCGTGGTCGGCCCGCCAGCAGCGCCACCTCTCCGCCGTGTCGGAATACACCACGGACATCCGGCACGTTGCAGGGAAAGACAACACCGTGGCCGACTGCCTTTCTCGGGCCGGCGCCAACGCCGTCCACCTCGGCGTGGATTTCGCCCTGATGGCGACAGACCAGACCACCGACGGCACGGTGCAGGCGCTCAGGGTGGCAGACACGGGCCTCCGCTTGGCTGACGTCCCCTTCGCGGGCACGGTCCTGCTTTGCGACGTCTCCCAGGGCCGACCGCGCCCCGTCGTGCCGGTCTCCTGGCGGCGCCGCATTTTCACTTCCCTCCACGACCTCTCGCACCCAGGCCGGAAGGCGTCCCAGAAGCTGGTGTCGGCACGCTTCGTCTGGCACGGGTTGCGACGAGACGTCCGCGACTGGGCCAACGCCTGCACAGCCTGCCAGCGGGCCAAGGTCCACCGTCACACCCTGGCTCCGTTGGCTCCTTTCACCGTGCCCGAGCGGCGTTTCGACCATGTCCACGTGGACCTGGTGGGTCCCCTGCCCCCATCGCGGGGGTTCATCCACCTGCTCACCATGGTGGACAGGACCACCAGGTGGCCGGAGGCCGTGCCCCTCACCTCCACCACCACCGCCGACGTGGCGCAGGCGTTCATCGCCACCTGGGTCGCGCGCTTCAGCGCAACGGCGGACATCTCGTCCGACCACGGCCCACAGTTCACATCCGAACTTTGGGGCGCGGTCGCCCGCTCGTTGGGAGTCACTCTGCACCACACCACGGCCTACCACCCCCAAGCCAACGGGTTGTGCGAGTGGTTTCACCGCTCCATGAAGGCCGCACTCATGGCCGGCCTCCTGGACGACGGGTGGGCCGACCGGCTCCCGTGGGTCCTTTTGGGCCTCCGCACGGCCCCCAAGGAGGACCTCCAGGCGTCCACCGCCGAGCTGGTGTACGGCCAGACTCTCCGCGTCCCGGGCGAGTTCGTGCCCGACGCCACCAGCCCCTGGTCCGCAGCGCGCCAGCGCACGGACTTCCAGGAGGCCGCCCAACATTTCGCCCCGGTGCCAACGTCCCGCCACGGCGACCCCCACTCCTACGTCCCCCCAGCACTACGCACGGCGGAGTACGTCTTTGTGCGCCACGACGCGTACCGGGGGCCGCTCCGGCCACCTTACGACGGACCCTTCCGGGTCCTACGCCGGGACAACAAGTCCTTCATCGTCAGCATCGGCGGCCGGGCGGACCGGATCTCGCTGGACCGCCTCAAACCGGCCCACATGGACGTCGGCCAGCCGCCACGGCTGGCTCTGCCACCGCGGCGCGGCCGCCCCCCATCCGACCATCCACCACCACACCGGACCCCCCCCCTCCGCGACCGGCCAGGGGTCGTTTCAGTCGGGTCATCCGGACCCCCCTCAGGTTGACCTCCCTGGACCAAGTCCATTCTGGGGGGGCTTGTGTAGCGACCCATGGGTCCCCCAAGCAAGACCGGCATCAGAATCTCCTTGCTCCAGCCGGTGACGTCACCGGCGGGGATCCACGGTGCCAGAGTGGCTGGTCCCGTGACCGCCAAAGCATGCCGCGCCTGCGGGTATAATGAGCTACACCTGTGGATCACGTGACCACCGAAGCACGCCTCGCTTGAGAGGCGTGGCTTTCGGTTTCGGTTTCGGTTTTGCTTTATAAGGCAGCCCGATAAACGGGCTTTTTAGTGTTCCCGAGTTGGTTTTACGAATAAACATCTTCTCGGACGAGTTTGTGCCTTGCCATCCTTTTATCCGTATTCTGCTGGAGTCCGGACTCCTTCATATATATATGTATATATAAATATATATTGTTGTGGATATGAGAATGTTTTTTTATTTTATTGTTGTGGTAAAATGTTGTTGTAAAAGGTTGTTGTAAAATATCACCCCTCCTCCCTCCGTTTGTGGTTGTATAAAGGTCAAAGGGCGTTCCCGTAGTTAGTCCATAAAACATACATGCAGGACACGATATATCTTTTTTTGACAGTTATATCCTTATTATGTGTATTAGTGTAAGGCTGTGTCTTCCATTAATTGAAATACTCCATTGCACCAGTGAAAGAGAATAGATCCCCTTTCCTTCCCATCCCCAAAATCTCCCTTTCCTTCCCATCCCCAAAACCTCCATTTCCATATTACATCCCCTCGCGTCATTGCTGAGCCCTCGATTCCCAATCACCTCCCCTCCAATAACCGCCATTGACCATGTGCTTGAGTCGGAGAAGAAAGGCGTGTCTCCACCTCGTCAGAGGGGAGGAGGGGCGTGCCCGCCCATCGTCATCCAGGGCGGAGCCCGAGGGTCGCGCGACCAACCAGGGCCGAGGTGAGCACCCCGATGGGCGTGTCCAAAACGCCGGCGGCGTAATCGCTGGAGGCGCTATAAAAGGCGCAAACGGAAGTGAGTAGTGAGTTGGTCACAAAGAGTTGGTCTGAGTCGGTTGCCAGAGGAGGGTCAGTGGTTGCGTTGGTTGCGGTGGTAAGAAGTCGGTGGTGAGAAGTGGTGGCGTCGAGGGGTCAGTGGTTGTGTTGGTCGCGTTGAGTTGTCAATGGTGAGGAGACACCAGGGCCAAGAGAGAGAAGGTGCCAAGGGCCATTACCAGCAGTTGCGCCAGAGACGGCAGACGCGCCCTGAGCTGCGCCAGAGACGGCAGACGCGCCCTGAGCTGAGCCAGAGAGGCAGCGTTGACTCCACCAGGCAGCTTCAACCCGTTACCCCGCGGGGACCAAATAGCGGTGGCATCGGTGGCCATCGAGGTCCAGCCGACGTCCCGTGCGGGATCAAGCCCGAACCATCTGCCCCAGCTGAACCTTCCCATTCCTCCTTCCAACATTCATTCCATTCCATCCTTCTTGTATACGTGAGTTTGTTTTGTTTGTTCTGTCCCTGGGTATTTAATTAAGTCTGTAGGTAAGCTAAAATTTGCACTGTGTCACCTGCGTCTTATGTGTTGTAAATAAAACTTGATTGCTCCTTTTTGCTTGTGTGTGTAAATAATAAACCCCATTACTCGTCTGTACGTCTTCTCGTTTTATTCCTTTTCCTCTTGCATTGCGTCGTTTTTGTCTTTTCCCTCATTGAGCAGCTGTGGTGCGATACGGCCAAAGTTCTGGGTGAATCGGGTGAGTCAGGGATCCTGTAACGGTCGCGGCAGTACCAAACCGCTCGGTAACTAACATCTTAATCCGCGATCAGTAACAATTGGTGTCTGGGAGTGGGATTCGAGGCCCGAACCAAATTTTTAAAACGAATAGAGGAAAAAAAAAAATTGGTCAAAATTACGAGCTGCCGAAATTTGTTTCTTTTTAAAGAAAAACCCGAATTTTGAAATCGCGCCATGGCTGGTCAAGGCGACGGGATGCCGGTGGGAGAGATAGAGGGGTTAGGAGTAACCCAGGATCAAATGGAGGGGAGCAATGAGGAGGCGGTTGAGGGAGTATCAGGCGCGCAAAATGGCGCCTCGCACATGGCCACGGCGAACGCGCCCGCGACCGTAGCAGCGCCGCAGGTGGATTCGAACCTTTTTATGTTGCAAATGGGGGCCCTTATGGAGAGGCTAGAAGCAAAAATGGGGGTAATGGGAAACCAAATGGGGGTAATGAGGGACGAAGCGAGGGGTACCGGTGAGGAGTTAGACAAGAAATTTGGGAAGTTAGACAATAATTTTGAGGAGTTAGACAAGAAATTTGAGAAGTTAGACAATAATTTTGAGGGGTTAGACAACGGGATAAAAGAGGTAAAGAATGGGTTAATGGGGGTGGAAAATAGAATGGCTGCCCAGGAGAATCAGTTAGAGGGGGTGAAAAATGGGTTAATGGGGTTAGAAAATAGGATGGAGGACAAATTGCGGGAGATAGGGGAGCAATCCGCGAGAGAAATTAAACAAATGGGAGAGCAGATAGAGGAGGTAAAAATCGGGGTAGAAACCAAACTGGATGCTCAGAGGGATGAATTGGGACAGATGAGGGCGGCATCTACAAAAGAAAGGGAGGAGATGAAGGAGGAGATACGACGAGGTGTGAGTGAGGAGGTTTCAGGGCTACGCGAGGAGGTAAAGCGAGGTGAGAAGCGTATGGAGAAAGAAGTGAGAAATAATACGGCAAAGTTACAAGGGGGAATAGAAGATCTGACGGAGGAGGTGGAACAGCTGACGGAGGGACAAAAAGAACTAGTGGAGCAGGTTCAAAAGAACACTGCGGTACTAGGAGGGTTAAAGGCGACACAAAAAGAAATTAAAAACGAATTAATAGCGACGCAGAGGCAATGTCAGATGGTACGTGAGGAACTGACAATGAGGGTGGACGAGGTGACAGAGATAATGGATACAAAGGACCGGCAGGTGAGGATGCACATAGAGACGGTCACGGTAGCCTTAGAGGACGAACTTGAGGAGACGCACCGAGAAATAAAAGAGGTTAAACAAAAATTAGAGGAAGTGGAAGAAGAGGTGAGTGAAATTAAGAAGAGACGGACAGAAACTAAAAGAGAAATCCAGGAGGAGGTGATGGAATATGTGCAAGGTCGGTGCTCAACTCATAATGTGATGCTCACTAACCAAATAAAGAGTTTGCAGGTGGCAAAGGAGGTGCGGAGACGAGGTACGGAGGTGAGTGGCAATGTATATGATGTGAGGAAAGCTTCAGTCGGCTTGGGGATTGGTTTGGATCCAGGTGTTCGTGAAAGGCCGTTGGTGAAGTGTGCGACAGGTCTGGTGTGCGAAAAAAGAGGTGTGCGAGAATGTCCGACCATGGGGTGTGTGAGGAAAAAGTGCACGCCGAGGAGTGAGTGTGCCGTCAGGAGTGAGTCGGTCGTAGCGCGTGTGCGAGGGAGCACAGGGAAGCGCGGTGTGGTGAGTGTTACAGAGGAAGTAACGAGAGAGTGTACACCTGTGGTGAGTGTTACAGAGGATGTAACGAGAAAGTGTACGTCTGTGGTGAGTGTTACAGAGGGTGTAACGGGAGAGTGTGCGTGAGAAAGGTGTGTAACGGACAGGTGCATGAGGAAAGAGTGCGCTGTCGAGAGTAAGGGTGAGTGCGCGACCGAGAGTGGAGGTGAGAGTAGTGAGAGTGACACGGAGCGTGAGTTGGTTGTGGCAGGTGAGCGAGGATGTACACCTGGAATGGAAGGATGCACACCTGGAATGGTAGAGCGTGAGTGGGAATGCACGCTGGAATTGGTAGTGAGGCACGTGGTTGGGTGTGCGGGTGAGAGCACACCTGTGATTGTCACAAAGGAGGTGACCGAGAAAGGGGCGCGAAGAGGTGTGTTGGTGAGGTGTGCGAGCGACGAATGTGTGCCAAGGTGTTCGGTGGTCAGGTGTGTGACCAAGTCGGTGAGCGGAATGAGTGTACCGAGGTGTGTAAGAAAAGGTACGACGAGGAGCATGGAAACGGCTGCATGTATGAGCAAGAAAGGGGTAGCGTATGCTTGTAAGCGTCCAGGTGAAGCATCGACGGTAACCGGTTTAGCGGTTAGAGCAACTTATAGCCGAATCGGGCCCTCGGTGCGTGCCGGGCTTCGCGTGCCGCGAGAACCAGCGGGGATCCGAGCCACGGCGGGTTCGAAAGGACCGCCGTGCGCGATCCACGCTGGGCCTCGCGTGGAACGGCCGCGTCCGGGCTCCACTAGGCGGAGCGGGCAGCCCGATAGGAAGGGTCATCATGGCGACCACTTTCTATTGAGACTTGCCGGCAGGTCGAGATCGGGACATTGGATGGCTCCACGCCGAGGTGGTGCGTGGGATCTCGGCCCGGGTAAGCCCCCGCCCCTGCCCCGAATGCGGGACGCATCCAGCCGCCGGCACAAAAGAACCTGCGTTCATTGCTCGGCTGTACGAAGCCGGGCTGTAGACGTGAATTGGCGCACCGAGAGGATGTAATAAGTAGACGGATGATGATGGTAGTGATTTGATACGAAATTTATAATAGTGGGTAGAATTGGCAGTAAATGGAAAATTTTTGAATTGGTTGGAATTTGGACGAGCAAAATTGATAGAGAGACCCCCGCTGTGGTGGGATGGCAACGCTGTCATCCCTCACAGAAGGGCGTGGGGCAAATGCGCAATAGTTTATGGGGTTGATGGCAGTGAAAACGAGCCAGGGAGGGCTTGGTTATATTGATAGGGATCTAGCGAAGATGACATTAGGTGACGTTAAGTTTAGTTAGTGACTGATACCTGTAGTGGGGACGCAGGTAGTTTAGTGTGGATGATAATGACGTGGGAGCGCAATAGTTTAAAGGGACGACTGGGAAGCGCAAGTTTCAGAAGGGAGTAGTTAGCTGAGATGATGCCGTGTATGTGAAGATTGAACAGGTGAGAATTGAACAGGTGTGATTGCACAGGTGTGCAACTGAACAGGTGTATGGAGCAGTGTATGAGGGAGTAGTGGTGATTGCGTGTTGTGTTGACCAAATGGTCCAGGAAGAGGAGGAGGTTGCAGGTGGCACCAGGTAGGATTGCACAGGTGTGCAACGACAGGTGAATGAAGGACAGGTGTATGGAATAAATGGTATGGAGTATAGGAATGGATGGTCGTGGAGTGAGTATGGTGGAAATTGTGGAGAGGAGTGGATGGTGCGAAGGTGTGAATGGGGGAAGAGTGGACCCCCATCACGGATACCCGGGGCGGGTAGTGTAAGTGTTAGGTAGAGGGTATAGGTAAATTGTGGTTGGATATTGGCATCTGTGGTGCGAGGTGAAAGAATCGTATTTGGATGGGTGCATTAGTGTTGTGGAAATGGCTGGGCGTGTAGCCTGTTAGTGTGTGTAGTTGGTTTGGGCACTCCACCACTGTGAGGATGTCGGCCAGGTGAGGCCGCAGGTGGGCTCTGGGAGCCGGTAGTTGTGGATGGGGCCCGAGGATCCGGAGGACGGACCCGGGTAGCCCAGTGCCAGAGGGCACCAGGGGGTGACAGAGCCAGGAGAGGGCCTGCCCCAGTTAGTTAGGTTAGGGTGAGGAGCTAGGTAAGCTCGGGTGGCAACTGCAGTGGTGGAGGTGTGCAGGTGGGTAGACCTGCTGGGAGAGTTACACGTCGCAGCCCAGAAATTGTGCGAAGGCACCGGGAGATGAATCGGGGGAGTGAGACCCCAAATTGAGAAGCACCACAGTTTGGGCAATGGGAATTGGTGTTTAGAACCCGTAGTGTAAGTTGGCCAATGGATTGGCAGGGAAAGACCCCGGGTAGTGTAAAGTGTGTTAATGTCATTTCGAAAGTAGTTAGGATGAAGTCTCCTCGCACCATCTGCATCCACTCACCTGAGGTGACAGGTACTCCGCACCATGCCATGTTTAATTATTTTTGATGCAAATGTTTTGGAATGTGAGACGCATCATGACGTGGGTGTGACATTGTGCTTTGATGTTCCATCTCTGCCTCCTTATGAGGATTGATGATGAATTTGGTGATGGCAAATTTTGAAGTAGAGGGATTGTGGAGACGAATTTGGTATAGGGGAAATATGGGGAAGACGTGACAGTAGTGACGAATTTGTAAATGTGTAGATTTTTGTACATATGGGGTAAGGGCAAGGGTAGGGTAGGTGACAGGGGGGTGACGTACGGTAGGGACGAGCTTTCTCACTTCACCCTCCGTACGCATTTCGCCTTGCATTGCCTTATTGATGTGTACCCTTGTGACCTTACCCCTCGCTCAATTGTCTTTCCCCTTTTGTCTCCCACATGACCTGTGCGCCATTGGGTGCCGAGGGGAGCGTGCGTGGGTCGGCCATTGTGCACCCGGCACTCTCAGAACCAGCTGTCTGCATCGATGCACCACATTATGGACCACATGTCTGTGGCCGAGCACCACTTATGGACCCCATGGGTTGGGGCATGGCCCCTCTGCTGGAACCGGCCATGAGGGCCTGAAATCTTGCTGGCGGACCTTGGCCACAGGGCACCGATGCCCCACAGGTGAACCACACTAGTCGGCCCTGTGGGCCATAAATAAAATAAATAAAAAGGACACATTGGGTGCAAGTTTTAATACAAATAGGCCGCCAGTAAGCAAAGCAAAAGAATGACAACATCTGGAAGAACAAATAATAATAACCAGCAGAGGGAGCCGAAGAGCAAGAGATCACCTGCAGGGTTAGGGGTTGTTGATTTTATTTTTATGGAACACTGATGAACTATGGTGACTGCACCGATTGGTGCTTGGGTGCTTGTATTGGTGCGTTTTTGGGTGCGTTCATGGTGCGTCGATGCAGAGCAGACTGTCTCCCC
This sequence comes from Myxine glutinosa, assembly GCF_964187855.1. Taxonomy (NCBI): domain Eukaryota; kingdom Metazoa; phylum Chordata; class Myxini; order Myxiniformes; family Myxinidae; genus Myxine; species Myxine glutinosa. The sequence goes on along the minus strand of NC_136263.1, from coordinate 31,475,771 downwards.
CCCAGAAAGAACAATCACAGGTCCTGGGTTAGTTTCGTAAATAAAAATAGCGTCATTGTAAATAATGCTTCCCACCGTCAGTGTATAGTTTGAAGACCATTCCGCAATTCGGTTAACTGTGGGCGTAAGTCTGTTAGGCAGGGTGCAATGGAGCAGCGGGACACATTTATTTATGTTTTAAAACTGTCGCACTCAGGGTCAGGTTAAAAGTAGAGGGAACTACACCTACGTGCCACACTAAGGTAAAAGTTATAGGCCCGGGACAAGGCCTAAGGGGAGGAGGGTGCAGTGTTGTGGATATGAGAATGTTTTTTTATTTTATTGTTGTGGTAAAATGTTGTTGTAAAAGGTTGTTGTAAAATATCACCCCTCCTCCCTCCGTTTGTGGTTGTATAAAGGTCAAAGGGTGTTCCCGTAGTTAGTCCATAAAACATACATGCAGGACACGATATATCTTTTTTTGACAGTTATATCCTTATTATGTGTATTAGTGTAAGGCTGTGTCTTCCATTAATTGAAATACTCCATTGCACCAGTGAAAGAGAATAGATCCCCTTTCCTTCCCATCCCCAAAATCTCCCTTTCCTTCCCATCCCCAAAACCTCCATTTCCATATTACATCCCCTCTCGTCATTGCTGAGCCCTCGATTCGCAATCACCTCCCCTCCAATAACCGCCATTGACCATGTGCTTGAGTCGGAGAAGAAAGGCGTGTCTCCACCTCGTCAGAGGGGAGGAGGGGCGTGCCCGCCCGTCGTCATCCAGGGCGGAGCCCGAGGGTCGCGCGACCAACCAGGGCCGAGGTGAGCACCCCGATGGGCGTGTCCAAAACGCCGGCGGCGTAATCGCTGGAGGCGCTATAAAAGGCGCAAACGGAAGTGAGTAGTGAGTTGGTCACAAAGAGTTGGTCTGAGTCGGTTGCCAGAGGAGGGTCAGTGGTTGCGTTGGTTGCGGTGTTAAGAAGTCGGTGGTGAGAAGTGGTGGCGTCGAGGGGTCAGTGGTTGTGTTGGTCGCGTTGAGTTGTCAATGGTGAGGAGACACCAGGGCCAAGAGAGAGAAGGTGCCAAGGGCCATTACCAGCAGTTGCGCCAGAGACGGCAGACGCGTCCTGAGCTGCGCCAGAGACGGCAGACGCGCCCTGAGCTGAGCCAGAGAGGCAGCGTTGACTCCACCAGGCAGCTTCAACCCGTTACCCCGCGGGGACCAAATAGCGATGGCATCGGTGGCCGTCGAGGTCCAGCCGACGTCCCGTGCGGGATCAAGCCCGAACCATCTGCCCCAGCTGAACCTTCCCATTCCTCCTTCCAACATTCATTCCATTCCATCCTTCTTGTATACGTGAGTTTGTTTTGTTTGTTCTGTCCCTGGGTATTTAATTAAGTCTGTAGGTAAGCTAAAATTTGCACTGTGTCACCTGCGTCTTATGTGTTGTAAATAAAACTTGATTGCTCCTTTTTGCTTGTGTGTGTAAATAATAAACCCCATTACTCGTCTGTACGTCTTCTCGTTTTATTCCTTTTCCTCTTGCATTGCGTCGTTTTTGTCTTTTCCCTCATTGAGCAGCTGTGGTGCGATACGGCCAAAGTTCTGGGTGAATCGGGTGAGTCAGGGATCCTGTAACGGTCGCGGCAATACCAAACCGCTCGGTAACTAACATCTTAATCCGCGATCAGTAACAATATATATATATATATATATATATATATATATATATATATTGTTACAGACGCGGCTTAGATGTTATTTACCGAGCGGTTTGGTATGACCACGTCTGCACAGGTTACCCGATTATACCCGAACGTTGACTAATCGCGCTACGCTAGGTCAATGAAGGAAAAGACACACGGCTGGGATTAAAATGACACGACACCAGGGATACGGTTCTCAAGACCTCTGGAGGAGGTTATATTCGTTCGGAAGGTTAGATTACAACTACAAGAGGGACAGCAAAGGAAGATAGGCACTTAGACACAATCTTATATTATTCCCGACAGACCACAGAGAAACAGGACAAAAACGGACTCACACGGGGATTGATGGCAAGGAAAGCGGGTATTCGATGGCCAGCACAAGGTGCACCTTGTGCTCAGGGACAGGATAGCGCGGCCCAAAAGATGCAGGAGGTCTCAGCGCTCGAGGTGGCGTCTTGTCGTCTCAAGCTGGGGGCGCATCTGACCTCACATCCGGTAAGTCGCTGCGTATATCCGGCGGGGAGTGACACGCCCTCGGCTCGTTAGCTCCGCCCCAGATGGAATCGGCTCGTTGCTTCTCATTGGGTGCATGCGGGGGGGTTACCGGCTCCGCCCTTGACGAGGGGCTGACAGGGAGCCCCTTCGTGGTAACCCCGTGGAGCGCATGGTCATGGCGGCTAACCGAGCTGGTGGGAGGACGCACACTCCCCCCGCGCGCCGTGGTTGTAGTTGTTGTTGTAGCTGTAGTTGTTGTTGTTGTTGTTGTTTGGGGAAGAAGATGGAAGGAGGTATGGGAAGGTCCTAAACTCACTACTGGTGCCATATAATCACATTCTGGTGCAACGAAGAGTCAGAATTAATGGAAAGGAGTCCTTAACTGACATAGACTAAGAATAACTAGCAAGATGTCCGAAAGTTGTCTACGTGAGATGCGGTGGACCTGGGCACGACATTTAATGGGGGAAAAAGGGGAAGGTCGGTTCTACAGAGTGTTGTTTACAGACAATGGGACTAGGGAATGGGGGATTGGGGATAGTTGGGGAGTATTGGGGAAATAGGGGAATATTTACAAGCGGATATGGAGGCCAAATTCCATATTCGCAACATTGCACCCTTCTCTACCCTCGGGGCGTCCCGACCCGATAAATTTTTACCTACTTTAGTGTGGCACGCAATGTAGTTCCCTCTACTATTAACTCTACCCTGAGTGCGACAGTTTTACAGATATTCACAAATGAGTAAATATGTCCCCCTGCGACGTTGCACCCTTCTCCTCACAGAAACGCACCCACAGGATAACCGAATCCGGAAAGAATCCTCAAACTAAACATACAGCCGGTAGGGAGCATTATTTACAAGACTACGCTGATATTTACACTACGATCCAGGACCTGTTTTTGGAGGGACACATGCAGATGTTATGCATAGAGAGCGCACGCATGCCAGCATCGATACACCAACCCACGAGTGCTCTGTGGCCTACGGCCTTTAATAATGTGCAGAGCACCCCTTCCAAGCATCAAAAGCACCACCCCTTCACACAGTCAGCACCATCCGGTGCACCAATAAAGTGTTTATGAATCACCGGTGGTGTCACAGCCGGCCGATGTTCTGCCGCTGGTCTTGCCTTCGTGTGGTGCACTTGGTGTTCTTGCCTCTTTCAAAAAAATAAAGAAAGGCGCCAACCGCGTCCATTTCTATATTGTGGCCTTCAGTGGTGTCAACTAAAAGTGGTTCACCTGTATGGCATAGGTGCCACGTTGACCCATAGGTCCATCCACGGGTGGTGCTTGGCCGCAAAAGAGCTGCGGTCCATTGTGGGTGGCCACAAACATTGCGGTCCATATGGTGTATCGATCCAAGCAGCAAGCAGCAAAAGTGCAGGCCCACAACTGCGTAGCCAGCACCTCTCTCTCCTCTCTCTCTACCCCAAAGCCAGATCCTCGGAGGTGGGAGACAAAAGAAGAAGACAAGTGAGTAAGGTGGTAAGGGCGCAAAAGTGCACGCAATGCAAGGTAATGCACACTGGGGGCACATGGGAACCAGGTGAGACAGGTACGTTCCTACCGTACGCTCCCCCCCCCCACCAGGTAACCTACATGGCCCCTCCCTTACCCCTTACTGTATCCACAAAACACAACACTAGCCATACACATCTACTTTACAAATCAACAAACATCCCTACTGTCTTCCCCGTTCCTCCCATAAACCAAATTCGTCTTCTCTCCCTCCTAACCAATCAAATTTGCCATTTGCAACTTTCATCAAAATTTGCCATCTCCAACTCAACATCATAATTTGCTATCACCAATTCATCATCAGTCCCTCCTAGGGAGGGAGAGATGGAATCACCCCAATGTCTCATCCACGTCGTGATGCGTCTCACAAATCCTCACAGCAATTCTCATTTCCTGCACACAGAACAAAGAAAACACAGGTGTGGAGTCATCATCATCACCACAGGTAAGTGGCTGCGTATGGTGCGACAGGTTCATCAATCCTAACTATTTCCTAAATGACTTTAACAACTTTACACTACCCGGGGTCTTTCTCCGGCCAAACCATTGGCCCTCTTACACTATGGGTTCTAAAAACCAATTCCCATTGGCCAGACTGTGGTGCTTTTCAATTTGGGGTCTCACTCCCCCGATTCATCTCCCGGTGCCCTCGCACAATTTCTGGGCTGTGGCGTGTACCTCTCCCAGTGGGTCTACCCACCTGCACACCTCCACCACTGCAGTTGCCTCCGAGCTTACCTGCTCCTTACCCTAACCTAACTACCTGGGGAAGGCCCTCTGGCGCTCTCCCCACTCGGTGCCCTCTCTGGCACTGGGCTGCCCGATCCACACCCGGGATCCTCAGGCACCCACTCACAACTACCGGCTCCCAGAGCCCACCTGCGGCCTCACCTGGCCGACATCCTCACAGTGGTGGAGTGCCCAACCAACTACACACACTAACAGGCTACACGCCCAGCCATTTCCACAACACTAATGCACCCATTCACAATACCATTCTGTCACCCGCACCACAGATGCCAATATCCAACCACAATTTACCTGTACCCTCTACCTAACACTTACACTACCCGCCCCGGGTACTCGTGAAAAGGGTCCACTCCTCCCCCATCCACACCTTCGCACCATGCACACCACTCCGTACCACTTACTCCAACTCTCTCCACACACCTGTACTTGCACACCTGTGCTCTCACACCTGGTGCCACCTGCACCCTTCTCTCCCCAAGCGCATTCGCGCTGATCCACAACACTCACTACTCACACACTGCTCCACACACCTGTCCAGTTGCACACCTGTGCATTCACACCTGTTCAATTCTCACCCACACGGCATCATCTCAGCTAACTACTCCCCTCTGAAACTTGCGCTTCCCAGTCGTCCCTTTAAACTATTGCGCTCCCTCATCATTATCATCCATACTAATCTACCTGCGTCCCCACTACAGGTATCAGTCACTAACTAAACTTAACGTCACCTAATGTCAATCTTCGCTAGATCCCTACACACCATATCCTAACCCACCCGGGCTAGTTTTCACTGCCATACACCCCATAAGCTATTGCTCCTTTGCCCCCACTTGGGAAGGGTGGCAGGGATGCCAGCCTTACCCACCGGGCCCATCGCTCACTACCAATTTTGCACATCAAATTTCAACAAATTAAAAATTTGCCAATCACTACCCATCATCTGCCAATCACTACTGCCAATCCCTTGCCAATCACCAAATTTTGTTTTTTTTCTAATTTTGGGTCCAAAACACTAACCTCATCACCCAGTCTACTCAATAATGCCTCTCGGTGCGCCAATTCCTGTCCAAAGCCCGGCTTCGTAAAGCCAAGCCATGAATGCGGGTTGTTCTGTGCCAGCGGCTGGATACGTCCCGCATTCGGTGCAGGGAAGGAGGTTTACCCGGGCCGAGATCCCACGCACCATCTCGGCACGGAGCCATCCCATGGCTCGATCTCGACCTGCCGGAATGCCTTAACAAAAAGTGGTCGCCATGACGACCCTTTCTATCGGGCTGCCCGCTCCGCCTAGTGGAGCACGGACGCGGCCGTTCAAAGCGAGGCCCGGCACGCACCGAGGGCCCGCTTCGGCTAAAAGTCGACCTAACCTCTAACCTGGTTACCGTCGATGCTTCACCTGGATTCTTACACGCCGCAGCCCGTTCCTTGCTCACACATCCAGCCGTTCCCATGCTCCTCGTACCTTTCCTTACACACCCAGGTACACCCATTCCACTCACAGCCTTGGTCACACACCTGACCACCGAACACTTTGGCACACATTCGTTGGTCGCACACCTCACCAATACACCTCTTCGCGCCCCTTCCTCGGTCACCTCCTCTGTGACAATCACAGGTGTGCTCTCATTCGCACACCCAACCACGTGCCTCACCACCAATTCCAGCGTTCATTCCCACTCACGCTCTACCATTCCAGGTGTGCATCCTTCCATCCCAGGTGTACATCCTCGCTCACCTGTCACAACTAACTCACGCTCCATGTCACTCTCACTACTTTCACCTCCATTCCTGACAACGCACTCGCCCTTACTCCCGACAGTGCACTCTTTCCTCATGCACCTGTCCGTTACACACCTCCCTCGCGCACACCCTTGCGCACACTCTCCCATCACACCCTCTGTAACACTCACCACACCGCGCTTCCATGTGCTCCCTCGCACACGCGCTACGACCGACTCACTCTCGCCAGCACCCTCACTCCTTGGCACGCACTTTTTCCTCACACACCCCAGAGTCGGAGTTTCTCGCACACCTCCTTTTTCGCACACCAGACCTGTCACACACTTCACCAACGGCCTCTCACGAACACCCGGGTCCATCTCGACCCCCAAGCTTCTTAAATCCCCTGGCGCATCATACGCACGACCATATTGGTCACCACTTACACCGGGTCCTCTTCCTCTTCGCTTCTCCTCCATCACCTGCGAATCCCTCATCCGGTTAATGGGCACATCATCACGATCCAAACACAGACTTTGGACCAATTCTTTTATCTCCTCTTTTATCTCTTTGTTATCCCCTCTCCGTCGCTTCTTAATTTCGCTCACCCCTTCTTCCACTTCTTCCAATTTCTGCCTCACCTCTTTTATTCCCCGGTACGTCTCCTCAAGCTCGTCCTCCAAGGCTACCTTGACCGTTTCCATGTGCGTCCTCACTTGCCGGTCCTTCGTCTCCATTACCTCTATCACCTCGTCCAGCCTCGTTGTCAGTCCCTCACGTACCATCTGACATTCCCTCTTTGTCGCTATCAAGTCGTTTTTTATGTCGTTTTGTGTCGCTTTTAAACCTCCTAATACCGCAGTGTTCCTTTGAACCTGCTCCACTAACTCCGTTTGTCCCACCGTCAGCTGCTCCACCTCCTGCGTCAGGTCCTCTATGCCCCCTTGTAACTTTACAGTCCCCTTTCTCACCTCCTTCTCCATGTGCTCCTTACAGTGCCTCACCTCCTCGCGCACTCCTCCGACCTCCTCACTCACTCCTCTTCTGATCTCCTCTCCCATCACTTGCATCTCCTGCCCAGATGCCACCCTCATCTGCTCCATTTCCTCCCTGTGAGCATCCAGTTTGGTTTCTACCCCCATTCTGACCCCCTCTATCTGCTGCCCCATTTGGTTAACTTCCCTTTCCGCTTGGTCCCTCATGTCCCTCAATTTGCCTTCCATACTGTTTTCTAACCCCTCTAACCCTTTTTGCATCCCTTCCATTTGATTCTCTTGAGCGGCCATTCTGTTTTCTACCCCCGTTAACCCATTTCTCACCTCTTTTATCCCGTTGTCTAACCCCTCAAAATTATTGTCTAACTTCCCAAATTTCTTGTCTAACTCCTTAAAATTATTGTCTAACCCCTCAAAATTATTGTCTAACTTCCCAAATTTCTTGTCTAACTCCTTAAAATTATTGTCTAACCCCTCAAAATTATTGTCTAACTTCCCAAATTTCTTGTCTAACTCCTTAAAATTATTGTCTAACCCCTCACCGGTACCCCTCGCTTCGTCCCTCATTACCCCCATTTGGTTTCCCATTACCCTCAATTGCTCACTCCGAGCATCCATCCGGTTCCCCATTACCCCCATTTGGTTTCCCAACCGCTCACTATCAGCCCTCATTCCCACCATTTGTTCCATAAGGGCCCTCATTTGCAGGAGGAAAAGGTTCGAATCCACCAGGGGCGCTGCCGCGGGCGTGGACGCCGTGGCCACCTCGTGCGTGACAACGCTATTTTGCGACCCTGCCGCCCTCACTGCTTCGCTCTCCTCGCGTCCCTCAATTTGGTCCTGGACCGACCCTGCCTCACTCTCCACTACCGGACCCCAGCTGTCTTGGTCTGCCATAGCGCGACTTTCAAAATTCGGGTTTTTATTTTCGTATAACAAATTCAAATTTCGCCGTTATAATTTTGCGCGGGAAACGCGCTCCGAATTGATTCTACTACAAATTTGGGCCTAATAAATTTAGTCCCGGGTCCGAATTCCACTCCTCGACACCAATTGTTACAGACGCGGCTTAGATGTTATTTACCGAGCGGTTTGGTATGACCACGTCTGCACAGGTTACCCGATTATACCCGAACGTTGACTAATCGCGCTATGCCAGGTCAATGAAGGAAAAGACACACGGCTGGGATTAAAATGACACGACACCAGGGATACGGTTCTCAAGACCTCCGGAGGAGGTTATATTCGTTCGGAAGGTTAGATTACAACTACAAGAGGGACAGCAAAGGAAGATAGGCACTTAGACACAATCTTATATTATTCCCGACAGACCACAGAGAAACAGGACAAAAACTGACTCACACGGGGATTGATGGCAAGGAAAGCGGGTATTCGATGGCCAGCACAAGGTGCACCTTGTGCTCAGGGACAGGATAGCGCGGCCCAAAAGATGCAGGAGGTCTCAGCGCTCGAGGTGGCGTCTTGTCGTCTCAAGCTGGGGGCGCATCTGACCTCACATCCGGTAAGTCGCTGCGTATATCCGGCGGGGAGTGACACGCCCTCGGCTCGTTAGCTCCGCCCCAGATGGAATCGGCTCGTTGCTTCTCATTGGGTGCATGCGGGGGGGTTACCGGCTCCGCCCTTGACGAGGGGCTGACAGGGAGCCCCTTCGTGGTAACCCCGTGGAGCGCATGGTCATGGCGGCTAACCGAGCTGGTGGGAGGACGCACACTCCCCCCGCGCGCCGTGGTTGTAGTTGTTGTTGTAGCTGTAGTTGTTGTTGTTGTTGTTGTTTGGGGAAGAAGATGGAAGGAGGTATGGGAAGGTCCTAAACTCACTACTGGTGCCATATAATCACATTCTGGTGCAACGAAGAGTCAGAATTAATGGAAAGGAGTCCTTAACTGACATAGACTAAGAATAACTAGCAAGATGTCCGAAAGTTGTCTACGTGAGATGCGGTGGACCTGGGCACGACATTTAATGGGGGAAAAAGGGGAAAGGGCGGTTCTACAGAGTGTTGTTTACAGACAATGGGACTAGGGAATGGGGGATTGGGGATAGTTGGGGAGTATTGGGGAAATAGGGGAATATTTACAAGCGGATATGGAGGCCAAATTCCATATTCGCAACAATATATATATATATATATATATATATATACATATACTGTATGTATATATATACTGTATGTACATATATATACTGTATACGGTATGTACATATATATACTGTATATTGTATGTACATATTGTTACGGTCCGCGGATTAGGATGTTATTTTTACCGAGCGGAGGTATAACCGTGGCCGAACTGTTCTTCCCCGATTCACCCGATTTACCCAAACATTGGCCGTATCGCGCCACAGCTACTCAATCTGGAAAACTCTAAAGCGACCGAATGCAAAGAGGAAGAAGACGTACAGAAGAGTAACTGGGTTTATTATTATTTACACACATAAGCAAAAAGAAAGCAGTCACGTTTATTTACAGGGGACATGAGACGCAGGTGACAGTGCAAATTACTAGCTTATACTGACTTAGTTTACTACCCAGGACAGAACAAACAAAACAAACTCACGTAGGCAAAATGGGGAACTTGCAGGCAGGAATGGCTGGAAAGGATGTGCAGGTGGGATCACAGGGCACAGCGAGCGGGTCCACTCCGGGCGGGAAGCGGGGGGGCCGGCGGCTCCTTGTATTCCGCTTTACAGCGCACACCGTCAGGGCTTCACGCGGCTGGTTGAAACAGGGCTGCACTCCTCTGCTGTATCTCTCGTGTAGCTTGCTTCGTAAAAGCTCCTCGGCTTTCTCTTGGACCCTTCCTTTTCGTGTACCTCTTCACGCAGCTCAGCTCAGCCTTTCTCTCACTTCTCTCCAGCCCATCTCCTTGGGGGACACCCCGCGGCGGGTTATATAGGCCCCGCCCCTCAACCTTTGCGAACCTCCCCCAAACGCTCTTCCTACGCCCTCTCAAACCAAACCCCTCGTGCTCGGTTGGTTGTTCGGGGCTGGCTCACTCCTCCCCTCTATGACGAGGTGGAGACACGCCCTTGTTTCCCAACCCTGCCTCGTGGCCAATGGTGGTTGAAGAAAACCGCCCAAAATGCAGTTGGCCATTGAAATGAAATGAAAGGGGATCTACTCTTATTTCACTTGGTGCAATGGAGTATTTAAATTAATGGGAGACACAGCCTTACCCTAAGACACATAATAAGATATAAGCTACTGAACAAGGGTTTTATCGTGTCCTGCAATGTGGTGTTTATGGAATAACTACTGAGACGCCCTTTGACCTTCACACTACGGAGGTATTTACAAGGAATCATTACATTTTACAGAGGGTGATATTTACAACAATTTACTATACAATACAACACAATAAAAAAACACAATCCTCATATCCGCAACACTGCACCCTCCTCCTCTTAAGCACAGCCCGGGCCTACAACTTTAATTTAGTGTGACACGTAGGTGTAGTTCCCTCTACTTTTAACCTGACCCTGAGTGCAACAGTTTTAAAACATAAATAAATGTATCCCGCTGCTCCATTGCACCCTGCTTAACAGACTCACGCCCACAGTTAACCGAATTGCGGAATGGTCTTTAAACTACACACTGACGGTGGGGAGCATTATTTACAGTTGACACTACTTTTATTTACAAAACTAACCCAGGACCTGTGATTGTTCTTTCTGGGGGGGGGGGGGGGGGGGGACAGTCTGCTCTGCATCGACGCACCATGAAAGCACCTATAACGCACCAACACACCCTCAAGCACCAATCGGTGCAGTCACCACAGTTCAACAATGTTCAATAAAAATAAAATCAACAACCCCTAACCCTGCAGGTGGTCTCTTGCTCTTCGGCTCCCACTGCTGGCTATTATTATTTGTTCTTCCAGATGTCTTTTCTTTGCTGGCGGCCTATTTGTGATAATAAAATGCACCTAACGTGTCCGTTTTATTTTTCTTTATTTATGGCCCACAGGGCCGACTACGTGTGGTTCACCTGTGGGGCATCGGTGCCCTGTGGCCTAGGTCTGCCAGCAAGATTTTGGGCCCTCATGGCCAGTTCCAGCAGAGGGGCCATGCCCCAACCCATGGGGTCCATCAGTGGTGCTCGGCCACAGACATGTGGTCCATAATGTGGTGCATCGATGCAGACAGCTGGTTGTGGGAATTTCGGGCGCACAATGGCCGACTCACGCACGCTCCCCTCGGCGCCCAATGGCGCACAGGTCATGTGGGAGACAAAAGGGGGAAAACAAATGAGCGAGGGGTAAGGTCACAAGGGTACACATCAAACAAGGCAATGCAAGGCGAAATGCGTACGGAGGGCGAAGTGAGAAAGCTCGTCCCTACCGTACGTCACCCCCTCTGTCACCTACACTACCCTTGCCCTTACCCCATATGTACAAAAATCTACACATTTACAAATTCGTCGCTACTGTCACGTCTCCCCATATTTCCCTTATCAAATTCGTCACCACAATCCCTCTATCCAAAATTTGCCATCACCAATTCATCATCGATCCTCATAAGGAGGAAGAGATGGAACATCAAGCACAATGTCACACCCACGTCATAATGCGTCTCACAATCCAAAACATTTGCACAATAAAATAATTAAACCAACCTGGCATGGTGTGGAGGTACCTGTCACCTCAGGTGAGTGGATGTAGATGGTGCGAGGAGACTTCAATCCTAGCTATCCTCTAAATGACTTTAACACACGTTACACTACCCGGGGTCTCTCCCTGCAAATCCATTGGCCAACTTACACTATGGGTTCTAAAAACCAATTCCCATTGACCAAACTGTGGTGCCTCTCAATTTGGGGTCTCACTCCCCCGATTCATCTCCCGGTGCCCTTGCACAATTTCTGGGCTGTGACGTGTAGCTCTCCCAGCAGGTCTACCCACCTGCACACCTCCACCACTGTAGTTGCCACCCGAGCTTACCTATCTCCTCACCCTAACCTAACTAACTGGGGAAGGCCCCTCCTGGCTCTGTCACCCCACTCGGTGCCCTCTGGCACTGGGCTACCCGGGTCCGTCCTCCGGATCCTCGGGCCCCATCCACAACAACTCTACCGGCTCCCAGAGACCACCTGCGGCCTCACCTGGCCGACATCCTCACAGTGGTGGAGTGCCCAAACCAACTACACACACTAACAGGCTACACGCCCAGCCATTTCCACAACACTAATGCACCCATCCAAACATCATTCTTCCACCCGCACCACAGATGCCAATATCCAACCACAATTTACCTATACCCTCTACCTAACACTTACACTACCCGCCCCGGGTATTCGTGATGGGGGTCTATCCTTCCCCCATTCACACCTTCGCACCATCCACTCCACTCCATTGTTTCCATCATACTCACTCCACGACCATCCATTCCAATACTCCATATACTCCACACTCCAGGTAATCCATACAATCATTCTCCATTCACCTGTAGTTGCACACCTGTGCAATCATACCTGGTGCCACCTGCACCCTCCTCCTCTTCCTGGACCATTTGGTCAACACAATACTCATCACCATCACTCACTCAAACACTGCTCCATACACCTGTTCAGTTGCACACCTGTGCAATCACACCTGTTCAATCACACCTGTTCACCATACACTTCCAATCCTCAAACACACGGCATCATCTCAGCTAACTACTCCCCTCTGAAACTTGCGCTTCCCAGTCGCCCCTTTAAACTATTGCGCTCCCACGTCATTATCATCCACTCTAATCTACCTGCGTCCCCACTACAGGTATCCTTGTCACTAACTAACCTTAACGTTACCTAATGTCATCTCTCTAGATCCCTACACACGATATACCCTAACCCTCCCGGGCTAGTTTTCACTGCCATCAACCCCATAAATCTAGTGCTCCTTTGCCCCCCGTATTGTGAGAGATGGCAACGTTGCCATCCCACCACATCGGGGAGGCCCCACTATCAATTTTGCTCGTCCAAATTGCAACCAATCAAAAATTTTCTAGTTACTGCCAATTCTACTCACTTTTCTAAATTTCGGATCAAAACCACTATCAGTATCACCATCATCACAGTCCGCTATATCCTAGCCTCGGTGCGTCTGCGTCATGACATCATTAAACTCGGCTTCGCAAAGCCGAGCAATGAATGCGGGTGGTTTGGTCACCTGCAGGTTGAATCCGTCCGGCTTTCGGTTCAAGGGAGGTGGTTTGGTCGGGCCGAGATTCCACGCACCATCTCGGCGTGGTACCTTGCGGTCCCGGGCCCGATGGCTCAATCTCCCCCGGTCGGAACCCCGTCCCCGCGAGGGGGCACCGTGCCGCTTCCTCCCACTCGCCCTTGAACCGGACCGGACGCCTGGCCCGACAAGGCCCGGACTCGACCGTGCGGGGCGGGGCCAAGCCCGAATCGGCAACGACGCTTCGAAGAGAAACGACGCAGCTTCGATCCGCGCCGGGCCCTGCATCCAACAAAGCACACCGCGCCCCGAGTGCTCGCATCGGCTATCCGTCGCCCTAACCGCTAACCCGGTTACCGTCGATGCTTCACCTGCATGCTCACACGCATACGCTACCCCTTTCACACTCCCAAAACCCGGCGTTCCAACGCCGTCCGTACATTCCACCAACGCTCTCCCTGTTACACACCACACCTCTCGCGCACACTCGCTGTTCGCATACCTCGGTCCACACCTCTCCTCCGTTACGTCCTCCGTAACACTCACCATGGGCGTGCACTCTGGCATCCACCCACTAACGCGCTCAGATGGGCTCTCCCACACTCGCGCTACCACCAACTCAGGTGTGCTTCCTCGCACACCCTCAACCATTCCAAGCGTGCATTCTCGCACCCGCTCCACCACCAACTCACTCTCCGGGTCACTCTCACCCTCGCACATACACTCCGTACACCCCGACGTGCATTCTCGCTCACACTCGGTTTCACTCCCACACTTTATAACACACCCACTCGCCGACGCACACTTTTTCTTCATACGCGTGCCATTTCCACTCACACGGGACCCTTCACCAACGCCTGAGTGCCATATCGATCCCAATCGCGCGACAATTCTTTTGTCGCCAAACATCCTGCAAAATCTACCCGCACAATACACAGCACGTCTCACCTTCGGGGTTCTTCTTCCTCCCTGCACCAAAACCTGCAAACTCTTTATTTGGTTAGTGAGCACATAATTATGAGTTGAGCACGGACCTTGTACATATTCCATCATCTCCTCCTGCCGCGAGTGGTTTTCTAAGTCCCCGTTCTCTTCAATTTCAATGCCCACTTCCGCTTTTTCTTTACTCACCTCAACGACCGTTGGCTTTAATAAAATTCCCTCTACCTCATCGGTCGCCGGCTTTTCCAAACCCCGTGTCGCGATTTCTACCCCCGTCATTGTACCCGCGCTTTCCTCCGCTTTGCTCAACCAGCGCTTCTCGACCCGCATTACCTCCTCATGCACCTGTGGGACCCTCTCGCCCACCATGCGGTCTCTGTCCCTCTGCTCCCTTTCCTCCATATCGGCCCTCATTCCGTTCGTTGTTGCTTCAATTTGGTTTCCCAATTGTCCCATTTTGGCTTCTAGCCTCTCCATAAGGGCCCTCATTTGTAACATAAAAAGGTTCGAATCCACCGGTGGCGCTGCTACGGTCGCGGGCGCGGTCGCCGTAGCCATGTGCGAGGCGCCATTTTGCGCGCCCGTAACCTCGTGCGCGAGAGCGCCATTTTGCGCGCCTGAAACCCCCTCAACCACACCTTCTTTACTCTCCTCCACCATTTTCCCCACTTCTTCCCCGGGGTCCTGGGTCGATTCTACCCCGTTTATCTCTCCCACCGACATCCCGTCGCCTTGACCAGCCATGGCGCGATTTCAAAATTCGGGTTTTCCTTTAAAAACAAAACAATTTCCAGCTGCTTGTAATTTTGAGCGCATTAAGCGCGCTTCGGGGCCTCGTATCTCACTCCCCGACACCAATTTGTTACGGTCCGCGGATTAGGATGTTATTTTTACCGAGCGGAGGTATAACCACGGCCGAACTGTTCTTCCCCGATTCACCCGATTTACCCAAACGTTGGCCGTATCGCGCCACAGCTACTCAATCTGGAAAACTCTAAAGCGACCGAATGCAAAGAGGAAGAAGACGTACAGAAGAGTAACTGGGTTTATTATTATTTACACACATAAGCAAAAAGAAAGCAGTCACGTTTATTTACAGGGGACATGAGACGCAGGTGACACAGTGCAAATTACTAGCTTATACTGACTTAGTTTACTACCCAGGACAGAACAAACAAAACAAACTCACGTAGGCAAAATGGGGAACTTGCAGGCAGGAATGGCTGGAAAGGATGAGCAGGTGGGATCACAGGGCACAGCGAGCGGGTCCACTCCGGGCGGGAAGCGGGGGGGCCGGCGGCTCCTTGTATTCCGCTTTACAGCGCACACCGTCAGGGCTTCACGCGGCTGGTTGAAACGGGGCTGCACTCCTCTGCTGTATCTCTCGTGTAGCTTGCTTCGTAAAAGCTCCTCGGCTTTCTCTTGGACCCTTCCTTTTCGTGTACCTCTTCACGCAGCTCAGCTCAGCCTTTCTCTCACTTCTCTCCAGCCCATCTCCTTGGGGGACACCCCGCGGCGGGTTATATAGGCCCCGCCCCTCAACCTTTGCGAACCTCCCCCAAACGCTCTTCCTCCGCCCTCTCAAACCAAACCCCTCGTGCTCGGTTGGTTGTTCGGGGCTGGCTCACTCCTCCCCTCTATGACGAGGTGGAGACACGCCCTTCTTTCCCAACCCTGCCTCGTGGCCAATGGTGGTTGAAGAAAACCGCCCAAAATGCAGTTGGCCATTGAAATGAAATGAAAGGGGATCTACTCTTATTTCACTTGGTGCAATGGAGTATTTAAATTAATGGGAGACACAGCCTTACCCTAAGACACATAATAAGATATAAGCTACTGAACAAGGGTTTTATCGTGTCCTGCAATGTGGTGTTTATGGAATAACTACCGAGACGCCCTTTGTCCTTCACACTACGGAGGTATTTACAAGGAATCATTACATTTTACAGAGGGTGATATTTACAACAATTTACTATACAATACAACACAATAAAAAAACACAATCCTCATATCCGCAACATATGTACATATATATATACTGTATATTGTATGTACATATATAAGCTGTATACTGTATGTACACATATACTGTATGTACATATATATACTGTATACTGTATGTACATATATACTGCATATACATATATATCATTATATATACTGCATGTACAGTGTATATATCATATATATTGTTACGGGTCTCCACCGCCCTTCTTCCCCTTACCAAGGGGGGATTAATCCCCTTGTTCTTTCTGGGCTTGACGGAACCGAGACCTGAAACGTCCCTTCCGGCCAAACGCAAAGTAGGGTTTCGGGACCAACTCTCGCTCGAACCTAATTCCCTGCGCCGCCACGGAAGCGAGGAAGCAAGCCTTGCATGAGCCATGTGTGGTTTGGGTACGCCGAGCGGATTGAGTACCACGTGGTCCGTGCAGTTTAGTAGTGGAACCCGATTTGAGCAGTTCTATTCGTACCATGCTTAGCCAATGAGGAAACCACAGGAACGATCGAATGGAAAAAGGAAGAACACAGGTTTAATTATTCCCACACGTATATACAATGATCAGGGATGCAGAGACACAGGGCAGCACTTAATCAGTCTTATCTTATCCCCCGGACTCGGGCCCGTCACACTCACACAGGGAATTGCAGATGGATTGATATCCCAGCCAGACGAGTAGATGTGGTCGTCCAGGAACGGCCCCGTCCGGCTCTCCACGGTCCCAGCACGTCCCGCGAAGATGGCAGCAGGCGGTGAAAGGAACCTCGTAGCGCGTCTCCCGAACAAAGGCAGCCGACGAGGTGGAACGGCAAATGCGGGATTCTAAGCGCGGCTGGCGATTACACAGCCTTTATCACTCGCGCGACTTAATGCACTGTATATGGATCGGCCTCCAACTCAACCGAGCGTCACTTTATAATAGCGCGTATTCCGGTTCATGTGCTGCTCGTCAACGATTCCTCTTGGTTGGTCAGTGCGCGCGAGTTCTCCGTTCATCAGCGGGTCCTCAAGTCCTTTTGCTGCAAGTGCTTCTACTGCTGCGAGTCGAGTCCTCCTGGGGGCTTTGTGCAATGGGTTATATAGGTACGCCCACGAACCTGCTCGAACCCTCTCAAACCTTCTTACCACGCCCTGTGACGCAGTGCTGCAGCCACCACCTCTGAGCCCTGATTGGCAGCTCGTGCTTACCGTCAGCTTCTGCCGCCCCTCATTCGGCTCCGCCCAGACCCTCCGAGGCCTGCCTCATGTTAATTCGCCCAAAATGAACCAAAGTCAGCGCAAAGGGGCATGAGGCTAGGAAGGCTGGAAAGTCGGTAGAAGTAGGGCCTATTCTCCTGACTCTACTCAACGCAGAACTAACATAGGAAAAGGACTAAGCTCACAAATACTAAGAAATAACTACACTATCGCAAGGCTACATGTTGCTTGTGTGACTAACTATGAGGGGGAAATTTTAACCTTTATTATACTCACTGTACAAACTCAAAACCGCAACACTACCCCTCTCCCTCGTCAGACTCGTCCCCGAGTCGAACCTACAAAAATTGGAACGACCGGTTTTGAGAAAGATCTGGGACTAACTTTTGCTGCTACATGTGACATATAGATGTGGTTCCCCCTAACATTTACTCTAACCCGTGTATGCGACAGTTTTACAACACTAAATATGTCCCACCTACTGCGTTGAGTAGCTAACTAACAGAATCACGCCCACAATTAACCGAATCTGGAATTGTTCTCAAACTAAACATAGAGCCGGTGGGCAGCATTTTTACATACAAGTACAAAACCCTACTCTTATTTACAGTTCTATGACCCAGGACCTGTCCTTTTTGGAAAGAAGATTGGAGGTTTAGAGAAAGCACAGCAAAGTACACAAAAACACTCATCAATCACATTTAATTTGCTGCTTGCTTCTTGCATCTTGCATCTTCTGTGTGCACATATCAAACCGGCAAGCCCCCGGACCGGCATACAGGCCATTCCTGCTCTTCAGGGCTAAATAAACTTACAAATCTCGTCCCGAGCACACAATAATAAAAATGCACAAAAACGGTGTTTATTGTATTTTGCCAGCAGGGCCAACCCTATGTGGCCCGACTGCTTGACATTGATGCCACTCAAAACAAGTGGTCCGAAGATACAAGGTGAATTTGCAGCAAGGCACTGCACAGCAGAGGTGTAAGGCCACAAAACCTGGCCATACAAAACCATAATGTGTATGTGGTGCAGCAAAGTGTTTGTGGCAGCAGGGTGCTGCAGACGTGCAGAAAAATTATAACAAATGAAAAGGATACGGCAGCAAAGTGCCGCGCAGTTCAGCTGCACAGATGTAACAAAGTGCAGCTGCACAGGAATGCTGCGCAGGTCTATGGTGCTGCACAGTTCCACCTCCAAAATGGTCCTGGGGTGGGGGGAGAGACAAAGCACAACCAGCAAAGCGGAAAGAGCACAAAGGTACACAGCAATACAAGGTAATGCAGCATGAGGGGCGCGGAAGAGCGAGCAGAGCAAGCTCGTCCCTAACCGTCTGTACCCCCCAACGTCGGCTTACATTACCCTAGCCCTTCCTTGTGTTTACAAATTCAAATTCGTCTCTACGTCTTGTCTCCCATTAGTCTCCCAATAATCTCCCCCTCTAAGCCAAATTAGTCTCCCAATCCCTCCCAGGAAGGAATGGAACAAACACAATGTCTCATCACGTCCTGATGCATCTTACACTCAACAGTTCACTTGATCCTGGTGCGGAGCTTCGTCCTCCTTGGTGAATGGATGTGGATGGCGTGAAGGGAATTTCTCTTCCTAACTACTCTAATGACGTTTACTTTTACACTACCCGGGGTCATACCCTGCCAATCGGCCATCTTTAAACTATGTGGTTCTAAAAACCGAATCCCCGTTGACCACTCTGCGGTGCCCCTGAATTTGGGTCTCACTCCCACAAATTTTCACACTGTGCCTTTGCACAATTTCGGGGCTGGGTCATGTGGCTCTACTAGCAGGTCTACCTACCTGCGCACCTCCGCCACTGAAGTCGCCACCCAAGCTTACCTGCTCCTGCGACTACCTAAACTGGGGAAGGCCCCTTCCTGGCACTTTACCCCTCTGATGCCCACCTTGGCATTGGGCAACCCGAGTCCTTCCCTTGGATACTCGGGCCCCACTGAACAACTCACGACTACTCCAACTGGCTCCCAGAGCCTACCTGTGGCCTCACCTGGCCAACAAACTACCAGTGGCGGAGTGCCCCAATAACCATAAGCACCAATTAAGCCACACACCCAGCCATTTCACTGACTCATGCACCCAACCAAAGCACTTCATTGCCACTACCTGCACCATAGGTGTCAATATCCAAACAATTTACCTGAGCCCTCTACCTGCCTTTACACTACCCCCCGGGCATTCGTGAATGGGTCCATCTCCCCCCATTCACTGCTTCGCACCATGCATTCCACACCTTCTATTCCACACCAAGCATTCCACACCAAATATTCTCACACCATTTATTTTGCACACCACTTGTCTCGCACACCAAATTCCTTGCACACCTTTTGTGCTTGCACACCTTTTGTGCTTACACACCTCCAACACAATTCCATTTGTTCTCCATACACAATTCCTCACACACACAGCATCATCTAGCTGTCTGCTTTTCCCCTAAAACTTGTGCTTCCCCGTCATCCCATTAAACTAAGCACTCCTTTCGTCATTAACATCCATCTAAACTACCTACGTCCCCACTATATTTCAGGTGTCCCAACTTAAATCTTTTGTCTTCTACTGTCATCTAATTCCCTAACAATTATCCTAGCCCTCCCTCGGCTAGCTTCGGTGCCCCATGGAGGTAACCATGGTTGCCGCCCCCACCCCACGTGCCTAACACTGCCATCCCCCTAATCTAATGCTCATGGGCCCGGGGTGAGGAATGGTAAAACTACCATTCCTCCACGCAGGGTACACTATCCTCATTCGTCCACTATACTCGAGCCTCTTTGTGCGGAAATACATCGTCACAGCTCGGCTTCGAAAAGCCGAGCGATCCATGCGGTTGGTCAGTCTACTGTAGGTTGGGTCCGTCCGGCATTTTCTATCCAGGGGAGGAGGCATGGATGGGCCAAGATGCAGGGGCCCATCCCTACGCGAAGCCTCGCGGTCCCACGCACGATGGCCCAACCGCCCACGGTCGGAGCACCGCACCCGCCAGGGGGGGGGGGGGTGGCTCCGAACTCTCCTACCTCCCCTTGAACCTTGCCGTTCGCCTTTACCGCCACAGCGCGGCACCAACCATTGACCTTCACACTACTTTTTCAACACTATCACAAGTGCAAAAAGGGTTTTTTCCACACGAATACAAGTGCAAAAGTGGTTTCCTGCACCAACACAAGTGCGAAAAGTGTTTTTTAAACAATAACACAAGTGCGAAAAGTGGTTTTTCAACACTATCACAAGTGCAAAAAGTGTTTTTTCCACACTAATACAAGTGCAAAAGTGGTTTCCTGCACCAACACAAGTGTGAAAAGTGGTTTTTCAACACTAACACAAGTGCGAAAAGTGGTTTTTCAACACTAACACAAGTGCGAAAAGTGTTTTTTCCACACTAATACAAGTGCAAAAGTGGTTACCTGCACCAACACAAGTGCGAAAAGTGGTTTTTCAACACTAACACAAGTGTGAAAAGTGGTTTTTCAACACTAACACAAGTGCGAAAAGTGGTTTTTCAACACTATCACAAGTGCAAAAAGTGTTTTTCCACACTACTACAAGTGCAAAAGTGGTTTCCTGCACCAACACAAGTGCGAAAAGTGGTTTTTCAACACTAACACAAGTGCGAAAAGTGGTTTTTCAACACTAACACAAGTGCGAAAAGTGGTTTTTCCACACTAATACAAGTGCAAAAGTGGTTTACTGCACCAACACAAGTGCGAAAAGTGGTTTTTCAACACTAACACAAGTGCAAAAAGTGGTTTTTCAACACTATCACAAGTGCAAAAAGTGTTTTTCCACACTAATACAAGTGCAGAAGTGGTTTCCTGCAACAACACAAGTGCGAAAAGTGATTTTTCAACACTAACACAAGTGCGAAAAGTGTTTTTCCACACTAATACAAGTGCAAAAGTGGTTTCCTGCAACAACACAAGTGCGAAAAGTGGTTTTTCAACACTAACACAAGTGCGAAAAGTGTTTTTCCACACTAATACAAGTGCAAAAGTGGTTTCCTGCACCAACACAACTGCGAAAAGTGGTTGTTCAACACTAACACAAGTGCGAAAATTGGTTTTTCAACACTATCACAAGTGCAAAAAGTGTTTTTTCCACACTAATACAAGTGCAAAAGTGGTTTCCTGCACCAACACAAGTGCGAAAAGTGTTTTTTCAACACTAAAACAAGTGCGAAAAGTGGTTTTTCAACACTAACACAAGTGCGAAAAGTGGTTTTTCAACACTATCACAAGTGCAAAAAGTGTTTTTTCCACACTAATACAAGTGCAAAAGTGGTTTCCTGCACCAACACAAGTGCGAAAAGTGGTTTTTCAACACTAACACAAGTGCGAAAAGTGGTTTTTCAACACTATCACAAGTGCAAAAAGTGTTTTTTCCACAATAATACAAGTGCAAAAGTGGTTTCCTGCACCAACACAAGTGCGAAAAGTGGTTTTTCAACACTAACACAAGTGCGAAAAGTGGTTTTTCCACACTAACACAAGTGCAAAAGTGGTTTCCTGCACCAACACAAGTGCGAAAAGTGGTTTTTCAACACTAACACAAGTGCGAAAAGTGGTATTTCAACACTATCACAAGTGCAAAAAGTGTTGTTTCCACACTAATACAAGTGCAAAACTGGTTTCCTGCACCAACACAAGTGCGAAAAGTGGCTTTTCAACACTAACACAAGTGCGAAAAGTGGTTTTTCAACACTATCACAAGTGCAAAAAGTGTTTTTTCCACACTAATACAAGTGCAAAAGTGGTTTCCTGCACGAACACAAGTGCAAAAAGTGGTTTTTCAACACTAACACAAGTGCGAAAAGTGGTTTTTCAACACTAACACAAGTGCGAAAAGTGGTTTTTCAACACTATCACAAGTGCAAAAAGTGTTTTTTCCACACTAATACAAGTGCAGAAGTGGTTTCCTGCACCAACACCAGTGCCAAAAGTGGTTTTTCAACACTAACACAAGTGCGAAAAGTTGTTTTTCAACACTAACACAAGTGCGAAAAGTGGTTTTTCCACACTAATACAAGTGCAAAAGTGGTTTTCTGCACCAACACAATTGGGGAACGTGGTTTTTCAACACTAACACAAGTGCGAAAAGTGGTTTTTCAACGCTAACACAAGTGCGAAAAGTGGTTTTTCAACACTATCACAAGTGCAAAAAGTGTTTTTTCCACACTAATACAAGTGCAAAAGTGGTTTCCTGCACCAACACAAGTGCGAAAAGTGGTTTTTCAACACTAACACAAGAGCGAAAAGTGGTTTTTCAACACTAACACAAGTGGGAAAAGTGTTTCTTCCACACTAATACAAGTGCAAAAGTGGTTTCCTGCATCAACACAAGTGTGAAAAGTGGTTTTTCAACACTAACACAAGTGCGAAAAGTGTTTTTTCAACACTAACATAAGTGCGAAAAGTGGTTTCCTGCACCAACACAAGTGCGAAAAGTGGTTTTTCAACACTAACACAAGTGCGAAAAGTGGTTTTTCAACACTAACACAAGTGCGAAAAGTGTTTTTTCCACACTACTACAAGTGCAAAAGTGGTTTCCTGCACCAACACAAGTGCGAAAAGTGGTTTTTCAACACTAACACAAGTGCGAAAAGTGGTTTTTCCACACTAATACAAGTGCAAAAGTGGTTTACTGCACCAACACAAGTGCGAAAAGTGGTTTTTCAACACTAACACAAGTGCGAAAAGTGGTTTTTCAACACTATCACAAGTGCAAAAAGTGTTTTTCCACACTAATACAAGTGCAGAAGTGGTTTCCTGCAACAACACAAGTGCGAAAAGTGATTTTTCAACACTAACACAAGTGCGAAAAGTGGTTTTTCAACACTAACACAAGTGCGAAAAGTGTTTTTCCACACTAATACAAGTGCAAAAGTGGTTTCCTGCACCAACACAACTGCGAAAAGTGGTTGTTCAACACTAACACAAGTGCGAAAATTGGTTTTTCAACACTATCACAAGTGCAAAAAGTGTTTTTTCCACACTAATACAAGTGCAAAAGTGGTTTCCTGCACCAACACAAGTGCGAAAAGTGGTTTTTCAACACTAAAACAAGTGCGAAAAGTGGTTTTTCAACACTAACACAAGTGCGAAAAGTGTTTTTTCAACACTATCACAAGTGCAAAAAGTGTTTTTTCCACACTAATACAAGTGCAAAAGTGGTTTCCTGCACCAACACAAGTGCGAAAAGTGGTTTTTCAACACTAACACAAGTGCGAAAAGTGGTTTTTCAACACTATCACAAGTGCAAAAAGTGTTTTTTCCACAATAATACAAGTGCAAAAGTGGTTTCCTGCACCAACACAAGTGCGAAAAGTGGTTTTTCAACACTAACACAAGTGCGAAAAGTGGTTTTTCCACACTAACACAAGTGCAAAAGTGGTTTCCTGCACCAACACAAGTGCGAAAAGTGGTTTTTCAACACTAACACAAGTGCGAAAAGTGGTATTTCAACACTATCACAAGTGCAAAAAGTGTTGTTTCCACACTAATACAAGTGCAAAACTGGTTTCCTGCACCAACACAAGTGCGAAAAGTGGCTTTTCAACACTAACACAAGTGCGAAAAGTGGTTTTTCAACACTATCACAAGTGCAAAAAGTGTTTTTTCCACACTAATACAAGTGCAAAAGTGGTTTCCTGCACGAACACAAGTGCAAAAAGTGGTTTTTCAACACTAACACAAGTGCGAAAAGTGGTTTTTCAACACTAACACAAGTGCGAAAAGTGGTTTTTCAACACTATCACAAGTGCAAAAAGTGTTTTTTCCACACTAATACAAGTGCAGAAGTGGTTTCCTGCACCAACACCAGTGCCAAAAGTGGTTTTTCAACACTAACACAAGTGCGAAAAGTGGTTTTTCAACACTAACACAAGTGCGAAAAGTGGTTTTTCCACACTAATACAAGTGCAAAAGTGGTTTTCTGCACCAACACAATTGGGGAACGTGGTTTTTCAACACTAACACAGGTGCGAAAAGTGGTTTTTCAACGCTAACACAAGTGCGAAAAGTGGTTTTTCAACACTATCACAAGTGCAAAAAGTGTTTTTTCCACACTAATACAAGTGCAAAAGTGGTTTCCTGCACCAACACAAGTGCGAAAAGTGGTTTTTCAACACTAACACAAGTGCGAAAAGTGGTTTTTCAACACTAACACAAGTGGGAAAAGTGTTTCTTCCACACTAATACAAGTGCAAAAGTGGTTTCCTGCATCAACACAAGTGTGAAAAGTGGTTTTTCAACACTAACACAAGTGCGAAAAGTGTTTTTTCAACACTAACACAAGTGCGAAAAGTGGTTTTTCAACACTAACAAAAGTGCGAAAAGTGGTTTTTCAACACTAACACAAGTGCCAAAAGTGGTTTTTCCACACTAATACAAGTGCAAAAGTGGTTTCCTGCACCAACACAAGTGCGAAAAGTGGTTTTTCAACACTATCACAAGTGCAAAAAGTGTTTTTTCCACACTAATACAAGTGCAAAAGTGGTTTCCTGCACCAACACAAGTGCGAAAAGTGGTTTTTCAACACTAACACAAGTGCGAAAAGTGGTTTTTCAACAATAACACAAGGGCGAAAAGTGGTTTTTCCACACTAATACAAGTGCAAAAGTGGTTTCCTGCACCAACACAAGTGCGAAAAGTGGTTTTTCAACACTAACACAAGTGCGAAAAGTGGTTTTTCAACACTATCACAAGTGCAAAAAGTGTTTTTTCCACACTAATACAAGTGCAAAAGTGGTTTCCTGCACCAACACAAGTGCAAAAAGTGGTTTTTCAACACTAACACAAGTGCGAAAAGTGGTTTTTCAACACTAACACAAGTGCGAAAAGTGTTTTTTCCACACTAATACAAGTGCAAAAGTGGTTTCCTGCACCAACACAAGTGCAAAAAGTGGTGTTTCAACACTAACACAAGTGCGAAAAGTGGTTTTTCAACACTATCACAAATGCAAAAAGTGTTTTTTCCATACTAATACAAGTGCAAAAGTGGTTTCCTGCACCAACACAAGTGCGAAAAGTGGTTTTTCAACACTAACACAAGTGCGAAAAGTGGTTTTTCAACACTAACACAAGTGCGAAAAGTGGATTTTCAACACTATCACAAGCGCAAAAAGTGTTTTTTCCACACTAATACAAGTGCAAAAGTGGTTTCCTGCACGAACACAAGTGTGAAAAGTGGTTTTTCAACACTAAAACAAGTGCGAAAAGTGGTTTTTCAACACTAACACAAGTGCGAAAAGTGGTTTTTCAACACTATCACAAGTGCAAAAAGTGTTTTTTCCACACTAATACAAGTGCAAAAGTGGTTTCCTGCACCAACACAAGTGCGAAAAGTGGTTTTTCAACACTATCACAAGCGCAAAAAGTGTTTTTTCCACACTAATACAAGTGCAAAAGTGGTTTCCTGCACCAACACAAGCGCGAAAAGTGGTTTTTCAACACTAACACAAGTGCGAAAAGTGGTTTTTCAACACTAACACAAGTGCGAAAAGTGGTTTATCAACACTATCACAAGTGCAAAAAGTGTTTTTTCCACAATAATACAAGTGCAAAAGTGGTTTCCTGCACCAACACAAGTGCGAAAAGTGGTTTTTCAACACTATCACAAGTGCAAAAAGTGTTTTTTCCACACTAATACAAGTGCAAAAGTGGTTTCCTGCACCAACACAAGTGCGAAAAGTGGTTTTTCAACACTAACACAAGTGCGAAAAGTGGTTTTTCAACACTAATACAAGTGCGAAAAGTGTTTTTTCCACACTAATACAAGTGCAAAAGTGGTTACCTGCACCAACACAAGTGCGAAAAGTGGTTTTTCAACACTAACACAAGTGTGAAAAGTGGTTTTTCAACACTAACACAAGTGTGAAAAGTGGTTTTTCAACACTATCACAAGTGCAAAAAGTGTTTTTCCACACTACTACAAGTGCAAAAGTGGTTTCCTGCACCAACACAAGTGCGAAAAGTGGTTTTTCAACACTAACACAAGTGCGAAAAGTGGTTTTTCAACACTAACACAAGTGCGAAAAGTGGTTTTTCCACACTAATGCAAGTGCAAAAGTGGTTTACTGCACCAACACAAGTGCGAAAAGTGGTTTTTCAACACTAACACAAGTGCGAAAAGTGGTTTTTCAACACTATCACAAGTGCAAAAAGTGTTTTTTCCACACTAATACAAGTGCAAAAGTGGTTGCCTGCACCAACACAAGTGCGAAAAGTGATTTTTCAACACTAACACAAGTGCGAAAAGTGGTTTTTCAACACTAACACAAGTGCGAAAAGTGTTTTTCCACACTAATACAAGTGCAAAAGTGGTTTCCTGCACCAACACAACTGCGAAAAGTGGTTGTTCAACACTAACACAAGTGCGAAAATTGGTTTTTCAAAACTATCACAAGTGCAAAAAGTGTTTTTTCCACACTAATACAAGTGCAAAAGTGGTTTCCTGCACCAACACAAGTGCGAAAAGTGGTTTTTCAACACTAAAACAAGTGCGAAAAGTGGTTTTTCAACACTAACACAAGTGCGATAAGTGGTTTTTCAACACTATCACAAGTGCAAAAAGTGTTTTTTCCACACTAATACAAGTGCAAAAGTGGTTTCCTGCACCAACACAAGTGCGAAAAGTGGTTTTTCAACACTAACACAAGTGCGAAAAGTGGTTTTTCAACACTAACACAAGTGGGAAAAGTGTTTTTTCCACACTAATACAAGTGCAAAAGTGGTTTCCTGCATCAACACAAGTGTGAAAAGTGGTTTTTCAACACTAACACAAGTGCGAAAAGTGTTTTTTCAACACTAACACAAGTGCGAAAAGTGGTTTTTCCACACTAATACAAGTGCAAAAGTGGTTTCCTGCATCAACACAAGTGTGAAAAGTGGTTTTTCAACACTAAAACAAGTGCGAAAAGTGGTTTTTCAACACTAACACAAGTGCGAAAAGTGGTTTTTCCACACTAATACAAGTGCAAAAGTGGTTTTCTGCACCAACACAATTGGGGAACGTGGTTTTTCAACACTAACACAAGTGCGAAAAGTGGTTTTTCAACACTAACACAAGTGCGAAAAGTGGTTTTTCAACACTATCACAAGTGCAAAAAGTGTTTTTTCCACACTAATACAAGTGCAAAAGTGGTTTCCTGCACCAACACAAGTGCGAAAAGTGGTTTTTCAACACTAACACAAGTGCGAAAAGTGGTTTTTCAACACTAACACAAGTGGGAAAAGTGTTTTTTCCACACTAATACAAGTGCAAAAGTGGTTTCCTGCATCAACACAAGTGTGAAAAGTGGTTTTTCAACACTAACACAAGTGCGAAAAGTGTTTTTTCAACACTAACACAAGTGCGAAAAGTGGTTTTTCAACACTAACAAAAGTGCGAAAAGTGGTTTTTCAACACTAACACAAGTGCCAAAAGTGGTTTTTCAACACTAATACAAGTGCAAAAGTGGTTTCCTGCACCAACACAAGTGCGAAAAGTGGTTTTTCAACACTATCACAAGTGCAAAAAGTGTTTTTTCCACACTAATACAAGTGCAAAAGTGGTTTCCTGCACCAACACAAGTGCGAAAAGTGGTTTTTCAACACTAACACAAGTGCGAAAAGTGGTTTTTCAACAATAACACAAGGGCGAAAAGTGGTTTTTCCACACTAATACAAGTGCAAAAGTGGTTTCCTGCACCAACACAAGTGCGAAAAGTGGTTTTTCAACACTAACACAAGTGCGAAAAGTGGTTTTTCAACACTATCACAAGTGCAAAAAGTGTTTTTTCCATACTAATACAAGTGCAAAAGTGGTTTCCTGCACCAACACAAGTGCGAAAAGTGGTTTTTCAACACTAACACAAGTGCGAAAAGTGGTTTTTCAACACTAACACAAGTGCGAAAAGTGGATTTTCAACACTATCACAAGCGCAAAAAGTGTTTTTTCCACACTAATACAAGTGCAAAAGTGGTTTCCTGCACGAACACAAGTGTGAAAAGTGGTTTTTCAACACTAAAACAAGTGCGAAAAGTGGTTTTTCAACACTAACACAAGTGCGAAAAGTGGTTTTTCAACACTATCACAAGTGCAAAAAGTGTTTTTTCCACACTAATACAAGTGCAAAAGTGGTTTCCTGCACCAACACAAGCGCGAAAAGTGGTTTTTCAACACTAACACAAGTGCGAAAAGTGGTTTTTCAACACTAACACAAGTGCGAAAAGTGGTTTATCAACACTATCACAAGTGCAAAAAGTGTTTTTTCCACAATAATACAAGTGCAAAAGTGGTTTCCTGCACCAACACAAGTGTGAAAAGTGGTTTTTCAACACTATCACAAGTGCAAAAAGTGTTTTTTCCACACTAATACAAGTGCAAAAGTGGTTTCCTGCACCAACACAAGTGCGAAAAGTGGTTTTTCAACACTAACACAAGTGCGAAAAGTGGTTTTTCAACACTAACACAAGTGCGAAAAGTGTTTTTTCCACACTAATACAAGTGCAAAAGTGGTTACCTGCACCAACACAAGTGCGAAAAGTGGTTTTTCAACACTAACACAAGTGTGAAAAGTGGTTTTTCAACACTAACACAAGTGCGAAAAGTGGTTTTTCAACACTATCACAAGTGCAAAAAGTGTTTTTCCACACTACTACAAGTGCAAAAGTGGTTTCCTGCACCAACACAAGTGCGAAAAGTGGTTTTTCAACACTAACACAAGTGCGAAAAGTGGTTTTTCAACACTAACACAAGTGCGAAAAGTGGTTTTGCCACACTAATGCAAGTGCAAAAGTGGTTTACTGCACCAACACAAGTGCGAAAAGTGGTTTTTCAACACTAACACAAGTGCGAAAAGTGGTTTTTCAACACTATCACAAGTGCAAAAAGTGTTTTTTCCACACTAATACAAGTGCAAAAGTGGTTGCCTGCACCAACACAAGTGCGAAAAGTGATTTTTCAACACTAACATAAGTGCGAAAAGTGGTTTTTCAACACTAACACAAGTGCGAAAAGTGTTTTTCCACACTAATACAAGTGCAAAAGTGGTTTCCTGCACCAACACAACTGCGAAAAGTGGTTGTTCAACACTAACACAAGTGCGAAAATTGGTTTTTCAACACTATCACAAGTGCAAAAAGTGTTTTTTCCACACTAATACAAGTGCAAAAGTGGTTTCCTGCACCAACACAAGTGCGAAAAGTGGTTTTTCAACACTAAAACAAGTGCGAAAAGTGGTTTTTCAACACTAACACAAGTGCGAAAAGTGGTTTTTCAACACTATCACAAGTGCAAAAAGTGTTTTTTCCACACTAATACAAGTGCAAAAGTGGTTTCCTGCACCAACACAAGTGCGAAAAGTGGTTTTTCAACACTATCACAAGTGCAAAAAGTGTTTTTTCCACAATAATACAAGTGCAAAAGTGGTTTCCTGCACCAACACAAGTGCGAAAAGTGGTTTTTCAACACTAACACAAGTGCCAAAAGTGGTTTTTCAACACTATCACAAGTGCAAAAAGTGGTTTTTCCACACTAATACAAGTGCAAAAGTGGTTTCCTGCACCAACACAAGTGCGAAAAGTGGTTTTTCAACACTAACACAAGTGCGAAAAGTGGTTTTTCAACACTATCACAAGTGCAAAAAGTGTTTTTTCCACACGAATACAAGTGCAAAAGTGGTTTCCTGCACCAACACAAGTGTGAAAAGTGGTTTTTAAACAATAACACAAGTGCGAAAAGTGGTTTTTCAACACTATCACAAGTGCAAAAAGTGTTTTTTCCACACTAATACAAGTGCAAAAGTGGTTTCCTGCACCAACACAAGTGCGAAAAGTGGTTTTTCAACACTAACACGAGTGCGAAAAGTGGTTTTTCAACACTAACACAAGTGCGAAAAGTGTTTTTTCCACACTAATACAAGTGCAAAAGTGGTTACCTGCACCAACACAAGTGCGAAAAGTGGTTTTTCAACACTTACACAAGTGCGAAAAGTGGTTTTTCAACACTATCACAAGTGCAAAAAGTGTTGTTTCCACACTAATACAAGTGCACTAAGTGGTTTCCTGCACCAACACAAGTGCAAAAAGTGGTTTTTCAACACTAACAGAAGTGCGAAAAGTGGTTTTTCAACACTAACACAAGTGCGAAAAGTGGTTTTTCAACACTAACACAAGTGCGAAAAGTGGTTTTTCAACACTAACACAGGAGCGAAAAGTGGGTTTTCAACACTAACACAAGTGCGGAAAGTGGTTTTTCAACACTAACACAAGTGCGAAAAGTGGTTTTTCAACACTAACAAAAGTGCGAAAAGTGGTTTTTCAACACTAACACAAGTGCCAAAAGTGGTTTTTCCACACTAATACAAGTGCAAAAGTGGTTTCCTGCACCAACACAAGTGCGAAAAGTGGTTTTTCAACACTATCACAAGTGCAAAAAGTGTTTTTTCCACACTAATACAAGTGCAAAAGTGGTTTCCTGCACCAACACAAGTGCGAAAAGTGGTTTTTCAACACTAACACAAGTGCGAAAGTGGTTTTTCAACAATAACACAAGGGCGAAAAGTGGTTTTTCCACACTAATACAAGTGCAAAAGTGGTTTCCTGCACCAACACAAGTGCGAAAAGTGGTTTTTCAACACTAACACAAGTGCGAAAAGTGGTTTTTCAACACTATCACAAGTGCAAAAAGTGTTTTTTCCACACTAATACAAGTGCAAAAGTGGTTTCCTGCACCAACACAAGTGCAAAAAGTGGTTTTTCAACACTAACACAAGTGCGAAAAGTGTTTTTTCAACACTAACACAAGTGCGAAGTGTTTTTTCCACACTAATACAAGTGCAAAAGTGGTTTCCTGCACCAACACAAGTGCAAAAAGTGGTTTTTCAACACTAACACAAGTGCGAAAAGTGGTTTTTCAACACTATCACAAATGCAAAAAGTGTTTTTTCCATACTAATACAAGTGCAAAAGTGGTTTCCTGCACCAACACAAGTGCGAAAAGTGGTTTTTCAACACTAACACAAGTGCGAAAAGTGGTTTTTCAACACTAACACAAGTGCGAAAAGTGGATTTCCAACACTATCACAAGCGCAAAAAGTGTTTTTTCCACACTAATACAAGTGCAAAAGTGGTTTCCTGCACGAACACAAGTGTGAAAAGTGGTTTTTCAACACTAAAACAAGTGCGAAAAGTGGTTTTTCAACACTAACACAAGTGCGAAAAGTGGTTTTTCAACACTATCACAAGTGCAAAAAGTGTTTTTTCCACACTAATACAAGTGCAAAAGTGGTTTCCTGCACCAACACAAGCGCGAAAAGTGGTTTTTCAACACTAACACAAGTGCGAAAAGTGGTTTTTCAACACTAACACAAGTGCGAAAAGTGGTTTGTCAACACTATCACAAGTGCAAAAAGTGTTTTTTCCACAATAATACAAGTGCAAAAGTGGTTTCCTGCACCAACACAAGTGCGAAAAGTGGTTTTTCAACACTATCACAAGTGCAAAAAGTGTTTTTTCCACACTAATACAAGTGCAAAAGTGGTTTCCTGCACCAACACAAGTGCGAAAAGTGGTTTTTCAACACTAACACAAGTGCGAAAAGTGGTTTTTCAACACTAACACAAGTGCGAAAAGTGTTTTTTCCACACTAATACAAGTGCAAAAGTGGTTACCTGCACCAACACAAGTGCGAAAAGTGGTTTTTCAACACTAACACAAGTGTGAAAAGTGGTTTTTCAACACTAACACAAGTGCGAAAAGTGGTTTTTCAACACTATCACAAGTGCAAAAAGTGTTTTTCCACACTACTACAAGTGCAAAAGTGGTTTCCTGCACCAACACAAGTGCGAAAAGTGGTTTTTCAACACTATCACAAGTGCAAAAAGTGTTTTTTCCACACTAATACAAGTGCAAAAGTGGTTTCCTGCACCAACACAAGTGCGAAAAGTGGTTTTTCAACACTAACACAAGTGCGAAAAGTGGTTTTTCAACACTAACACAAGTGCGAAAAGTGTTTTTTCCACACTAATACAAGTGCAAAAGTGGTTACCTGCACCAACACAAGTGCGAAAAGTGGTTTTTCAACACTAACACAAGTGCGAAAAGTGGTTTTTCAACACTAACACAAGTGCGAAAAGTGGTTTGTCAACACTATCACAAGTGCAAAAAGTGTTTTTTCCACAATAATACAAGTGCAAAAGTGGTTTCCTGCACCAACACAAGTGCGAAAAGTGGTTTTTCAACACTATCACAAGTGCAAAAAGTGTTTTTTCCACACTAATACAAGTGCAAAAGTGGTTTCCTGCACCAACACAAGTGCGAAAAGTGGTTTTTCAACACTAACACAAGTGCGAAAAGTGGTTTTTCAACACTAACACAAGTGCGAAAAGTGTTTTTTCCACACTAATACAAGTGCAAAAGTGGTTACCTGCACCAACACAAGTGCGAAAAGTGGTTTTTCAACACTAACACAAGTGTGAAAAGTGGTTTTTCAACACTAACACAAGTGCGAAAAGTGGTTTTTCAACACTATCACAAGTGCAAAAAGTGTTTTTCCACACTACTACAAGTGCAAAAGTGGTTTCCTGCACCAACACAAGTGCGAAAAGTGGTTTTTCAACACTAACACAAGTGCGAAAAGTGGTTTTTCAACACTAACACAAGTGCGAAAAGTGGTTTTTCCACACTAATGCAAGTGCAAAAGTGGTTTACTGCACCAACACAAGTGCGAAAAGTGGTTTTTCAACACTTACACAAGTGCGAAAAGTGGTTTTTCAACACTATCACAATTGCAAAAAGTGTTTTTTCCACACTAATACAAGTGCAAAAGTGGTTGCCTGCACCAACACAAGTGCGAAAAGTGATTTTTCAACACTAACACAAGTGCGAAAAGTGGTTTTTCAACACTAACACAAGTGCGAAAAGTGTTTTTCCACACTAATACAAGTGCAAAAGTGGTTTCCTGCACCAACACAACTGCGAAAAGTGGTTGTTCAACACTAACACAAGTGCGAAAATTGGTTTTTCAACACTATCACAAGTGCAAAAAGTGTTTTTTCCACACTAATACAAGTGCAAAAGTGGTTTCCTGCACCAACACAAGTGCGAAAAGTGGTTTTTCAACACTAAAACAAGTGCGAAAAGTGGTTTTTCAACACTAACACAAGTGCGAAAAGTGGTTTTTCAACACTATCACAAGTGCAAAAAGTGTTTTTTCCACACTAATACAAGTGCAAAAGTGGTTTCCTGCACCAACACAAGTGCGAAAAGTGGTTTTTCAACACTAACACAAGTGCGAAAAGTGGTTTTTCAACACTATCACAAGTGCAAAAAGTGTTTTTTCCACAATAATACAAGTGCAAAAGTGGTTTCCTGCACCAACACAAGTGCGAAAAGTGGTTTTTCAACACTAACACATGTGCCAAAAGTGGTTTTTCAACACTAACACAAGTGCAAAAAGTGGTTTTTCCACACTAATACAAGTGCAAAAGTGGTTTCCTGCACCAACACAAGTGCGAAAAGTGGTTTTTCAACACTAACACAAGTGCGAAAAGTGGTTTTTCAACACTATCACAAGTGCAAAAAGTGTTTTTTCCACACGAATACAAGTGCAAAAGTGGTTTCCTGCACCAACACAAGTGCGAAAAGTGTTTTTTAAACAATAACACAAGTGCGAAAAG
Organism: Myxine glutinosa; assembly: GCF_964187855.1. Taxonomy (NCBI): domain Eukaryota; kingdom Metazoa; phylum Chordata; class Myxini; order Myxiniformes; family Myxinidae; genus Myxine; species Myxine glutinosa. The sequence goes on along the minus strand of NC_136263.1, from coordinate 31,441,597 downwards.
TGGTTTTTCAACACTATCACAAGTGCAAAAAGTGTTTTTTCCACACTAATACAAGTGCCAAAAGTGTTTTTTCAACACTATCACAAGTGCAAAAAGTGGTTTTTCCACACTAATACAAGTGCAAAAGTGGTTTCCTGCACCAACACAAGTGCGAAAAGTGGTTTTTCAACACTAACACAAGTGCGAAAAGTGGTTTTTCAACACTATCACAAGTGCAAAAAGTGTTTTTTCCACACGAATACAAGTGCAAAAGTGGTTTCCTGCACCAACACAAGTGCGAAAAGTGGTTTTTAAACAATAACACAAGTGCGAAAAGTGGTTTTTCAACACTATCACAAGTGCAAAAAGTGTTTTTTCCACACTAATACAAGTGCAAAAGTGGTTTCCTGCACCAACACAAGTGCGAAAAGTGGTTTTTCAACACTAACACGAGTGCGAAAAGTGGTTTTTCAACACTAACACAAGTGCGAAAAGTGTTTTTTCCACACTAATACAAGTGCAAAAGTGGTTACCTGCACCAACACAAGTGCGAAAAGTGGTTTTTCAACACTTACACAAGTGCGAAAAGTGGTTTTTCAACACTATCACAAGTGCAAAAAGTGTTGTTTCCACACTAATACAAGTGCACTAAGTGGTTTCCTGCACCAACACAAGTGCAAAAAGTGGTTTTTCAACACTAACAGAAGTGCGAAAAGTGGTTTTTCAACACTAACACAAGTGCGAAAAGTGGTTTTTCAACACTAACACAAGTGCGAAAAGTGGTTTTTCAACACTAACACAGGAGCGAAAAGTGGGTTTTCAACACTAACACAAGTGCGGAAAGTGGTTTTTCAACACTAACACAAGTGCGAAAAGTGGTTTTTCAACACTAACAAAAGTGCGAAAAGTGGTTTTTCAACACTAACACAAGTGCCAAAAGTGGTTTTTCCACACTAATACAAGTGCAAAAGTGGTTTCCTGCACCAACACAAGTGCGAAAAGTGGTTTTTCAACACTATCACAAGTGCAAAAAGTGTTTTTTCCACACTAATACAAGTGCAAAAGTGGTTTCCTGCACCAACACAAGTGCGAAAAGTGGTTTTTCAACACTAACACAAGTGCGAAAGTGGTTTTTCAACAATAACACAAGGGCGAAAAGTGGTTTTTCCACACTAATACAAGTGCAAAAGTGGTTTCCTGCACCAACACAAGTGCGAAAAGTGGTTTTTCAACACTAACACAAGTGCGAAAAGTGGTTTTTCAACACTATCACAAGTGCAAAAAGTGTTTTTTCCACACTAATACAAGTGCAAAAGTGGTTTCCTGCACCAACACAAGTGCAAAAAGTGGTTTTTCAACACTAACACAAGTGCGAAAAGTGTTTTTTCAACACTAACACAAGTGCGAAGTGTTTTTTCCACACTAATACAAGTGCAAAAGTGGTTTCCTGCACCAACACAAGTGCAAAAAGTGGTTTTTCAACACTAACACAAGTGCGAAAAGTGGTTTTTCAACACTATCACAAATGCAAAAAGTGTTTTTTCCATACTAATACAAGTGCAAAAGTGGTTTCCTGCACCAACACAAGTGCGAAAAGTGGTTTTTCAACACTAACACAAGTGCGAAAAGTGGTTTTTCAACACTAACACAAGTGCGAAAAGTGGATTTCCAACACTATCACAAGCGCAAAAAGTGTTTTTTCCACACTAATACAAGTGCAAAAGTGGTTTCCTGCACGAACACAAGTGTGAAAAGTGGTTTTTCAACACTAAAACAAGTGCGAAAAGTGGTTTTTCAACACTAACACAAGTGCGAAAAGTGGTTTTTCAACACTATCACAAGTGCAAAAAGTGTTTTTTCCACACTAATACAAGTGCAAAAGTGGTTTCCTGCACCAACACAAGCGCGAAAAGTGGTTTTTCAACACTAACACAAGTGCGAAAAGTGGTTTTTCAACACTAACACAAGTGCGAAAAGTGGTTTATCAACACTATCACAAGTGCAAAAAGTGTTTTTTCCACAATAATACAAGTGCAAAAGTGGTTTCCTGCACCAACACAAGTGCGAAAAGTGGTTTTTCAACACTATCACAAGTGCAAAAAGTGTTTTTTCCACACTAATACAAGTGCAAAAGTGGTTTCCTGCACCAACACAAGTGCGAAAAGTGGTTTTTCAACACTAACACAAGTGCGAAAAGTGGTTTTTCAACACTAACACAAGTGCGAAAAGTGTTTTTTCCACACTAATACAAGTGCAAAAGTGGTTACCTGCACCAACACAAGTGCGAAAAGTGGTTTTTCAACACTAACACAAGTGTGAAAAGTGGTTTTTCAACACTAACACAAGTGCGAAAAGTGGTTTTTCAACACTATCACAAGTGCAAAAAGTGTTTTTCCACACTACTACAAGTGCAAAAGTGGTTTCCTGCACCAACACAAGTGCGAAAAGTGGTTTTTCAACACTAACACAAGTGCGAAAAGTGGTTTTTCAACACTAACACAAGTGCGAAAAGTGGTTTTTCCACACTAATGCAAGTGCAAAAGTGGTTTACTGCACCAACACAAGTGCGAAAAGTGGTTTTTCAACACTTACACAAGTGCGAAAAGTGGTTTTTCAACACTATCACAATTGCAAAAAGTGTTTTTTCCACACTAATACAAGTGCAAAAGTGGTTGCCTGCACCAACACAAGTGCGAAAAGTGATTTTTCAACACTAACACAAGTGCGAAAAGTGGTTTTTCAACACTAACACAAGTGCGAAAAGTGTTTTTCCACACTAATACAAGTGCAAAAGTGGTTTCCTGCACCAACACAACTGCGAAAAGTGGTTGTTCAACACTAACACAAGTGCGAAAATTGGTTTTTCAACACTATCACAAGTGCAAAAAGTGTTTTTTCCACACTAATACAAGTGCAAAAGTGGTTTCCTGCACCAACACAAGTGCGAAAAGTGGTTTTTCAACACTAAAACAAGTGCGAAAAGTGGTTTTTCAACACTAACACAAGTGCGAAAAGTGGTTTTTCAACACTATCACAAGTGCAAAAAGTGTTTTTTCCACACTAATACAAGTGCAAAAGTGGTTTCCTGCACCAACACAAGTGCGAAAAGTGGTTTTTCAACACTAACACAAGTGCGAAAAGTGGTTTTTCAACACTATCACAAGTGCAAAAAGTGTTTTTTCCACAATAATACAAGTGCAAAAGTGGTTTCCTGCACCAACACAAGTGCGAAAAGTGGTTTTTCAACACTAACACATGTGCCAAAAGTGGTTTTTCAACACTAACACAAGTGCAAAAAGTGGTTTTTCCACACTAATACAAGTGCAAAAGTGGTTTCCTGCACCAACACAAGTGCGAAAAGTGGTTTTTCAACACTAACACAAGTGCGAAAAGTGGTTTTTCAACACTATCACAAGTGCAAAAAGTGTTTTTTCCACACGAATACAAGTGCAAAAGTGGTTTCCTGCACCAACACAAGTGCGAAAAGTGTTTTTTAAACAATAACACAAGTGCGAAAAGTGGTTTTTCAACACTATCACAAGTGCAAAAGGTGTTTTTTCCACACTAATACAAGTGCAAAAGTGGTTTCCTGCACCAACACAAGTGCGAAAAGTGGTTTTTCAACACTAACACGAGTGCGAAAAGTGGTTTTTCAACACTAACACAAGTGCGAAAAGTGTTTTTTCCACACTAATACAAGTGCAAAAGTGGTTACCTGCACCAACACAAGTGCGAAAAGTGGTTTTTCAACACTTACACAAGTGCGAAAAGTGGTTTTTCAACACTATCACAAGTGCAAAAAGTGTTGTTTCCACACTAATACAAGTGCAAAAGTGGTTTCCTGCACCAACACAAGTGCAAAAAGTGGTTTTTCAACACTAACAGAAGTGCGAAAAGTGGTTTTTCAACACTAACACAAGTGCGAAAAGTGGTTTTTCAACACTAACACAAGTGCGAAAAGTGGTTTTTCAACACTAACACAGGAGCGAAAAGTGGGTTTTCAACACTAACACAAGTGCAAAAAGTGGTTTTTCCACACTAATACAAGTGCAAAAGTGGTTTTTCAACACTAACACAAGTGCGAAAAGTGGTTTTTCAACACTAACACAAGTGCGAAAAGTGGTTTTTCAACACTAACACAAGTGCAAAAAGTGGTTTTTCCACACTAATACAAGTGCAAAAGTGGTTTCCTGCACCAACACAAGTGCGAAAAGTGGTTTTTCAACACTATCACAAGTGCAAAAAGTGGTTTTTCCACACTAATACAAGTGCAAAAAGTGTTTTTTCCACACTAATACAAGTGCAAAAGTGGTTTCCTGCACCAACACAAGTGCGAAAACTGGTTTTTCAACACTAACACAAGTGCGAAAAGTGGTTTTTCAACACTAACACAAGTGCGAAAAGTGTTTTTTCCACTCTAATACAAGTGCAAAAGTGGTTTCCTGCACCAACACAAGTGCGAAAAGCGGTTTTTCAACACTAACACAAGTGCGAAAAGTGGTATTTCAACACTATCACAAGTGCAAAAAGTGTTGTTTCCACACTAATACAAGTGCAAAACTGGTTTCCTGCACCAACACAAGTGCAAAAAGTGGCTTTTCAACACTATCACAAGTGCGACAAGTGGTTTTTCAACACTATCACAAGTGCAAAAAGTGTTTTTTCCACACTAATACAAGTGCAAAAGTGGTTTCCTGCACCAACACAAGTGCGAAAAGTGGTTTTTCAACACTAACACAAGTGCGAAAAGTGGTTTTTCAACACTAACACAAGTGCGAAAAGTGGTTTTTCAACACTATCAGAAGTGCAAAAAGTGTTTTTTCCACACGAATACAAGTGCAGAAGTGGTTTCCTGCACCAACACCAGTGCCAAAAGTGGTTTTTCAACACTAACACAAGTGCGAAAAGTGGTTTTTCAACACTAACACAAGTGCGAAAAGTGGTTTTTCCACACTAATACAAGTGCAAAAGTGGTTTTCTGCACCAACACAAGTGGGGAACGTGGTTTTTCAACACTAACACAAGTGCAAAAAGTGGTTTTTCAACACTAACACAAGTGCGAAAAGTGGTTTTTCAACACTATCACAAGTGCAAAAAGTGTTTTTTCCACACTAATACAAGTGCAAAAGTGGTTTCCTGCACCAACACAAGTGCGAAAAGTGGTTTTTCAACACTAACACAAGTGGGAAAAGTGGTTTTTCAACACTAACACAAGTGGGAAAAGTGTTTTTTCCACACTAATACAAGTGCAAAAGTGGTTTCCTGCATCAACACAAGTGCGAAAAGTGGCTTTTCAACACTAACACAAGTGCGAAAAGTGGTTTTTCAACACTAACAAAAGTGCGAAAAGTGGTTTTTCAACACTAACACAAGTGCCAAAAGTGGTTTTTCCACACTAATACAAGTGCTAAAGTGGTTTCCTGCACCAACACAAGTGCGAAAAGTGGTTTTTCAACACTATCACAAGTGCAAAAAGTGTTTTTTCCACACTAATACAAGTGCAAAAGTGGTTTCCTGCACCAACACAAGTGCGAAAAGTGGTTTTTCAACACTAACACAAGTGCGAAAAGTGGTTTTTCAACAATAACACAAGGGCGAAAAGTGGTTTTTCCACACTAATACAAGTGCAAAAGTGGTTTCCTGCACCAACACAAGTGCGAAAAGTGGTTTTTCAACACTAACACAAGTGCGAAAAGTGGTTGTTCAACACTAACACAAGTGCGAAAATTGGTTTTTCAACACTATCACAAGTGCAAAAAGTGTTTTTTCCACACTAATACAAGCGCAAAAGTGGTTTCCTGCACCAACACAATTGCGAAAAGTGGTTTTTCAACACTAAAACAAGTGTGAAAAGTGGTTTTTCAACACTAACACAAGTGCGAAAAGTGGTTTTTCAACACTATCACAAGTGCAAAAAGTGTTTTTTCCACACTAATACAAGTGCAAAAGTGGTTTCCTGCACCAACACAAGTGCGAAAAGTGGTTTTTCAACACTAACACAAGTGCGAAAAGTGGTTTTTCAACACTATCACAAGTGCAAAAAGTGTTTTTTCCACAATAATACAAGTGCAAAAGTGGTTTCCTGCACCAACACAAGTGCGAAAAGTGGTTTTTCAACACTAACACAAGTGCCAAAAGTGGTTTTTCAACACTATCACAAGTGCAAAAAGTGGTTTTTCCACACTAATACAAGTGCAAAAGTGGTTTCCTGCACCAACACAAGTGCGAAAAGTGGTTTTTCAACACTAACACAAGTGCGAAAAGTGGTTTTTCAACACTATCACAAGTGCAAAAAGTGTTTTTTCCACACGAATACAAGTGCAAAAGTGGTTTCCTGCACCAACACAAGTGCGAAAAGTGGTTTTTAAACAATAACACAAGTGCGAAAAGTGGTTTTTCAACACTATCACAAGTGCAAAAAGTGTTTTTTCCACACTAATACAAGTGCAAAAGTGGTTTCCTGCACCAACAAAAGTGCGAAAAGTGGTTTTTCAACACTAACACGAGTGCGAAAAGTGGTTTTTCAACACTAACACAAGTGCGAAAAGTGTTTTTTCCACACTAATACAAGTGCAAAAGTGATTACCTGCACCAACACAAGTGCGAAAAGTGGTTTTTCAACACTTACACAAGTGCGAAAAGTGGTTTTTCAACACTATCACAAGTGCAAAAAGTGTTGTTTCCGCACTAATACAAGTGCAAAAGTGGTTTCCTGCACCAACACAAGTGCAAAAAGTGGTTTTTCAACACTAACAGAAGTGCGAAAAGTGGTTTTTCAACACTAACACAAGTGCGAAAAGTGGTTTTTCAACACTAACACAAGTGCGAAAAGTGGTTTTTCAACACTATCACAAGTGCAAAAAGTGTTTTTTCCACACTAATACAAGTGCAAAAGTGGTTTCCTGCACCAACACAAGTGCGAAAAGTGGTTTTTCAACACTAACACAAGTGCGAAAAGTGGTTTTTCAACACTATCACAAGTGCAAAAAGTGTTTTTTCCACAATAATACAAGTGCAAAAGTGGTTTCCTGCACCAACACAAGTGCGAAAAGTGGTTTTTCAACACTAACACATGTGCCAAAAGTGGTTTTTCAACACTAACACAAGTGCAAAAAGTGGTTTTTCCACACTAATACAAGTGCAAAAGTGGTTTCCTGCACCAACACAAGTGCGAAAAGTGGTTTTTCAACACTAACACAAGTGCGAAAAGTGGTTTTTCAACACTATCACAAGTGCAAAAAGTGTTTTTTCCACACGAATACAAGTGCAAAAGTGGTTTCCTGCACCAACACAAGTGCGAAAAGTGTTTTTTAAACAATAACACAAGTGCGAAAAGTGGTTTTTCAACACTATCACAAGTGCAAAAAGTGTTTTTTCCACACTAATACAAGTGCCAAAAGTGTTTTTTCAACACTATCACAAGTGCAAAAAGTGGTTTTTCCACACTAATACAAGTGCAAAAGTGGTTTCCTGCACCAACACAAGTGCGAAAAGTGGTTTTTCAACACTAACACAAGTGCGAAAAGTGGTTTTTCAACACTATCACAAGTGCAAAAAGTGTTTTTTCCACACGAATACAAGTGCAAAAGTGGTTTCCTGCACCAACACAAGTGCGAAAAGTGGTTTTTAAACAATAACACAAGTGCGAAAAGTGGTTTTTCAACACTATCACAAGTGCAAAAAGTGTTTTTTCCACACTAATACAAGTGCAAAAGTGGTTTCCTGCACCAACACAAGTGCGAAAAGTGGTTTTTCAACACTAACACGAGTGCGAAAAGTGGTTTTTCAACACTAACACAAGTGCGAAAAGTGTTTTTTCCACACTAATACAAGTGCAAAAGTGGTTACCTGCACCAACACAAGTGCGAAAAGTGGTTTTTCAACACTTACACAAGTGCGAAAAGTGGTTTTTCAACACTATCACAAGTGCAAAAAGTGTTGTTTCCACACTAATACAAGTGCACTAAGTGGTTTCCTGCACCAACACAAGTGCAAAAAGTGGTTTTTCAACACTAACAGAAGTGCGAAAAGTGGTTTTTCAACACTAACACAAGTGCGAAAAGTGGTTTTTCAACACTAACACAAGTGCGAAAAGTGGTTTTTCAACACTAACACAGGAGCGAAAAGTGGGTTTTCAACACTAACACAAGTGCGGAAAGTGGTTTTTCAACACTAACACAAGTGCGAAAAGTGGTTTTTCAACACTAACAAAAGTGCGAAAAGTGGTTTTTCAACACTAACACAAGTGCCAAAAGTGGTTTTTCCACACTAATACAAGTGCAAAAGTGGTTTCCTGCACCAACACAAGTGCGAAAAGTGGTTTTTCAACACTATCACAAGTGCAAAAAGTGTTTTTTCCACACTAATACAAGTGCAAAAGTGGTTTCCTGCACCAACACAAGTGCGAAAAGTGGTTTTTCAACACTAACACAAGTGCGAAAGTGGTTTTTCAACAATAACACAAGGGCGAAAAGTGGTTTTTCCACACTAATACAAGTGCAAAAGTGGTTTCCTGCACCAACACAAGTGCGAAAAGTGGTTTTTCAACACTAACACAAGTGCGAAAAGTGGTTTTTCAACACTATCACAAGTGCAAAAAGTGTTTTTTCCACACTAATACAAGTGCAAAAGTGGTTTCCTGCACCAACACAAGTGCAAAAAGTGGTTTTTCAACACTAACACAAGTGCGAAAAGTGTTTTTTCAACACTAACACAAGTGCGAAGTGTTTTTTCCACACTAATACAAGTGCAAAAGTGGTTTCCTGCACCAACACAAGTGCAAAAAGTGGTTTTTCAACACTAACACAAGTGCGAAAAGTGGTTTTTCAACACTATCACAAATGCAAAAAGTGTTTTTTCCATACTAATACAAGTGCAAAAGTGGTTTCCTGCACCAACACAAGTGCGAAAAGTGGTTTTTCAACACTAACACAAGTGCGAAAAGTGGTTTTTCAACACTAACACAAGTGCGAAAAGTGGATTTCCAACACTATCACAAGCGCAAAAAGTGTTTTTTCCACACTAATACAAGTGCAAAAGTGGTTTCCTGCACGAACACAAGTGTGAAAAGTGGTTTTTCAACACTAAAACAAGTGCGAAAAGTGGTTTTTCAACACTAACACAAGTGCGAAAAGTGGTTTTTCAACACTATCACAAGTGCAAAAAGTGTTTTTTCCACACTAATACAAGTGCAAAAGTGGTTTCCTGCACCAACACAAGCGCGAAAAGTGGTTTTTCAACACTAACACAAGTGCGAAAAGTGGTTTTTCAACACTAACACAAGTGCGAAAAGTGGTTTATCAACACTATCACAAGTGCAAAAAGTGTTTTTTCCACAATAATACAAGTGCAAAAGTGGTTTCCTGCACCAACACAAGTGCGAAAAGTGGTTTTTCAACACTATCACAAGTGCAAAAAGTGTTTTTTCCACACTAATACAAGTGCAAAAGTGGTTTCCTGCACCAACACAAGTGCGAAAAGTGGTTTTTCAACACTAACACAAGTGCGAAAAGTGGTTTTTCAACACTAACACAAGTGCGAAAAGTGTTTTTTCCACACTAATACAAGTGCAAAAGTGGTTACCTGCACCAACACAAGTGCGAAAAGTGGTTTTTCAACACTAACACAAGTGTGAAAAGTGGTTTTTCAACACTAACACAAGTGCGAAAAGTGGTTTTTCAACACTATCACAAGTGCAAAAAGTGTTTTTCCACACTACTACAAGTGCAAAAGTGGTTTCCTGCACCAACACAAGTGCGAAAAGTGGTTTTTCAACACTAACACAAGTGCGAAAAGTGGTTTTTCAACACTAACACAAGTGCGAAAAGTGGTTTTTCCACACTAATGCAAGTGCAAAAGTGGTTTACTGCACCAACACAAGTGCGAAAAGTGGTTTTTCAACACTTACACAAGTGCGAAAAGTGGTTTTTCAACACTATCACAATTGCAAAAAGTGTTTTTTCCACACTAATACAAGTGCAAAAGTGGTTGCCTGCACCAACACAAGTGCGAAAAGTGATTTTTCAACACTAACACAAGTGCGAAAAGTGGTTTTTCAACACTAACACAAGTGCGAAAAGTGTTTTTCCACACTAATACAAGTGCAAAAGTGGTTTCCTGCACCAACACAACTGCGAAAAGTGGTTGTTCAACACTAACACAAGTGCGAAAATTGGTTTTTCAACACTATCACAAGTGCAAAAAGTGTTTTTTCCACACTAATACAAGTGCAAAAGTGGTTTCCTGCACCAACACAAGTGCGAAAAGTGGTTTTTCAACACTAAAACAAGTGCGAAAAGTGGTTTTTCAACACTAACACAAGTGCGAAAAGTGGTTTTTCAACACTATCACAAGTGCAAAAAGTGTTTTTTCCACACTAATACAAGTGCAAAAGTGGTTTCCTGCACCAACACAAGTGCGAAAAGTGGTTTTTCAACACTAACACAAGTGCGAAAAGTGGTTTTTCAACACTATCACAAGTGCAAAAAGTGTTTTTTCCACAATAATACAAGTGCAAAAGTGGTTTCCTGCACCAACACAAGTGCGAAAAGTGGTTTTTCAACACTAACACATGTGCCAAAAGTGGTTTTTCAACACTAACACAAGTGCAAAAAGTGGTTTTTCCACACTAATACAAGTGCAAAAGTGGTTTCCTGCACCAACACAAGTGCGAAAAGTGGTTTTTCAACACTAACACAAGTGCGAAAAGTGGTTTTTCAACACTATCACAAGTGCAAAAAGTGTTTTTTCCACACGAATACAAGTGCAAAAGTGGTTTCCTGCACCAACACAAGTGCGAAAAGTGTTTTTTAAACAATAACACAAGTGCGAAAAGTGGTTTTTCAACACTATCACAAGTGCAAAAGGTGTTTTTTCCACACTAATACAAGTGCAAAAGTGGTTTCCTGCACCAACACAAGTGCGAAAAGTGGTTTTTCAACACTAACACGAGTGCGAAAAGTGGTTTTTCAACACTAACACAAGTGCGAAAAGTGTTTTTTCCACACTAATACAAGTGCAAAAGTGGTTACCTGCACCAACACAAGTGCGAAAAGTGGTTTTTCAACACTTACACAAGTGCGAAAAGTGGTTTTTCAACACTATCACAAGTGCAAAAAGTGTTGTTTCCACACTAATACAAGTGCAAAAGTGGTTTCCTGCACCAACACAAGTGCAAAAAGTGGTTTTTCAACACTAACAGAAGTGCGAAAAGTGGTTTTTCAACACTAACACAAGTGCGAAAAGTGGTTTTTCAACACTAACACAAGTGCGAAAAGTGGTTTTTCAACACTAACACAGGAGCGAAAAGTGGGTTTTCAACACTAACACAAGTGCAAAAAGTGGTTTTTCCACACTAATACAAGTGCAAAAGTGGTTTTTCAACACTAACACAAGTGCGAAAAGTGGTTTTTCAACACTAACACAAGTGCGAAAAGTGGTTTTTCAACACTAACACAAGTGCAAAAAGTGGTTTTTCCACACTAATACAAGTGCAAAAGTGGTTTCCTGCACCAACACAAGTGCGAAAAGTGGTTTTTCAACACTATCACAAGTGCAAAAAGTGGTTTTTCCACACTAATACAAGTGCAAAAAGTGTTTTTTCCACACTAATACAAGTGCAAAAGTGGTTTCCTGCACCAACACAAGTGCGAAAACTGGTTTTTCAACACTAACACAAGTGCGAAAAGTGGTTTTTCAACACTAACACAAGTGCGAAAAGTGTTTTTTCCACTCTAATACAAGTGCAAAAGTGGTTTCCTGCACCAACACAAGTGCGAAAAGCGGTTTTTCAACACTAACACAAGTGCGAAAAGTGGTATTTCAACACTATCACAAGTGCAAAAAGTGTTGTTTCCACACTAATACAAGTGCAAAACTGGTTTCCTGCACCAACACAAGTGCAAAAAGTGGCTTTTCAACACTATCACAAGTGCGACAAGTGGTTTTTCAACACTATCACAAGTGCAAAAAGTGTTTTTTCCACACTAATACAAGTGCAAAAGTGGTTTCCTGCACCAACACAAGTGCGAAAAGTGGTTTTTCAACACTAACACAAGTGCGAAAAGTGGTTTTTCAACACTAACACAAGTGCGAAAAGTGGTTTTTCAACACTATCAGAAGTGCAAAAAGTGTTTTTTCCACACGAATACAAGTGCAGAAGTGGTTTCCTGCACCAACACCAGTGCCAAAAGTGGTTTTTCAACACTAACACAAGTGCGAAAAGTGGTTTTTCAACACTAACACAAGTGCGAAAAGTGGTTTTTCCACACTAATACAAGTGCAAAAGTGGTTTTCTGCACCAACACAAGTGGGGAACGTGGTTTTTCAACACTAACACAAGTGCAAAAAGTGGTTTTTCAACACTAACACAAGTGCGAAAAGTGGTTTTTCAACACTATCACAAGTGCAAAAAGTGTTTTTTCCACACTAATACAAGTGCAAAAGTGGTTTCCTGCACCAACACAAGTGCGAAAAGTGGTTTTTCAACACTAACACAAGTGGGAAAAGTGGTTTTTCAACACTAACACAAGTGGGAAAAGTGTTTTTTCCACACTAATACAAGTGCAAAAGTGGTTTCCTGCATCAACACAAGTGCGAAAAGTGGCTTTTCAACACTAACACAAGTGCGAAAAGTGGTTTTTCAACACTAACAAAAGTGCGAAAAGTGGTTTTTCAACACTAACACAAGTGCCAAAAGTGGTTTTTCCACACTAATACAAGTGCTAAAGTGGTTTCCTGCACCAACACAAGTGCGAAAAGTGGTTTTTCAACACTATCACAAGTGCAAAAAGTGTTTTTTCCACACTAATACAAGTGCAAAAGTGGTTTCCTGCACCAACACAAGTGCGAAAAGTGGTTTTTCAACACTAACACAAGTGCGAAAAGTGGTTTTTCAACAATAACACAAGGGCGAAAAGTGGTTTTTCCACACTAATACAAGTGCAAAAGTGGTTTCCTGCACCAACACAAGTGCGAAAAGTGGTTTTTCAACACTAACACAAGTGCGAAAAGTGGTTGTTCAACACTAACACAAGTGCGAAAATTGGTTTTTCAACACTATCACAAGTGCAAAAAGTGTTTTTTCCACACTAATACAAGCGCAAAAGTGGTTTCCTGCACCAACACAATTGCGAAAAGTGGTTTTTCAACACTAAAACAAGTGTGAAAAGTGGTTTTTCAACACTAACACAAGTGCGAAAAGTGGTTTTTCAACACTATCACAAGTGCAAAAAGTGTTTTTTCCACACTAATACAAGTGCAAAAGTGGTTTCCTGCACCAACACAAGTGCGAAAAGTGGTTTTTCAACACTAACACAAGTGCGAAAAGTGGTTTTTCAACACTATCACAAGTGCAAAAAGTGTTTTTTCCACAATAATACAAGTGCAAAAGTGGTTTCCTGCACCAACACAAGTGCGAAAAGTGGTTTTTCAACACTAACACAAGTGCCAAAAGTGGTTTTTCAACACTATCACAAGTGCAAAAAGTGGTTTTTCCACACTAATACAAGTGCAAAAGTGGTTTCCTGCACCAACACAAGTGCGAAAAGTGGTTTTTCAACACTAACACAAGTGCGAAAAGTGGTTTTTCAACACTATCACAAGTGCAAAAAGTGTTTTTTCCACACGAATACAAGTGCAAAAGTGGTTTCCTGCACCAACACAAGTGCGAAAAGTGGTTTTTAAACAATAACACAAGTGCGAAAAGTGGTTTTTCAACACTATCACAAGTGCAAAAAGTGTTTTTTCCACACTAATACAAGTGCAAAAGTGGTTTCCTGCACCAACAAAAGTGCGAAAAGTGGTTTTTCAACACTAACACGAGTGCGAAAAGTGGTTTTTCAACACTAACACAAGTGCGAAAAGTGTTTTTTCCACACTAATACAAGTGCAAAAGTGATTACCTGCACCAACACAAGTGCGAAAAGTGGTTTTTCAACACTTACACAAGTGCGAAAAGTGGTTTTTCAACACTATCACAAGTGCAAAAAGTGTTGTTTCCGCACTAATACAAGTGCAAAAGTGGTTTCCTGCACCAACACAAGTGCAAAAAGTGGTTTTTCAACACTAACAGAAGTGCGAAAAGTGGTTTTTCAACACTAACACAAGTGCGAAAAGTGGTTTTTCAACACTAACACAAGTGCGAAAAGTGGTTTTTCAACACTAACACAGGAGCGAAAAGTGGGTTTTCAACACTAACACAAGTGCGGAAAGTGGTTTTTCAACACTAACACAAGTGCGAAAAGTGGTTTTTCAACACTAACAAAAGTGCGAAAAGTGGTTTTTCAACACTAACACAAGTGCCAAAAGTGGTTTTTCCACACTAATACAAGTGCAAAAGTGGTTTCCTGCACCAACACAAGTGCGAAAAGTGGTTTTTCAACACTATCACAAGTGCAAAAAGTGTTTTTTCCACACTAATACAAGTGCAAAAGTGGTTTCCTGCACCAACACAAGTGCGAAAAGTGGTTTTTCAACACTAACACAAGTGCGAAAGTGGTTTTTCAACAATAACACAAGGGCGAAAAGTGGTTTTTCCACACTAATACAAGTGCAAAAGTGGTTTCCTGCACCAACACAAGTGCGAAAAGTGGTTTTTCAACACTAACACAAGTGCGAAAAGTGGTTTTTCAACACTATCACAAGTGCAAAAAGTATTTTTTCCACACTAATACAAGTGCAAAAGTGGTTTCCTGCACCAACACAAGTGCAAAAAGTGGTTTTTCAACACTAACACAAGTGCGAAATGTGGTTTTTCAACACTAACACAAGTGCGAAAAGTGTTTTTTCCACACTAATACAAGTGCAAAAGTGGTTTCCTGCACCAACACAAGTGCGAAAAGTGGTTTTTCAACACTAACACAAGTGCGAAAAGTGGTTTTTCAACACTATCACAAATGCAAAAAGTGTTTTTTCCATACTAATACAAGTGCAAAAGTGGTTTCCTGCACCAACACAAGTGCGAAAAGTGGTTTTTCAACACTAACACAAGTGCGAAAAGTGGTTTTTCAACACTAACACAAGTGCGAAAAGTGGATTTCCAACACTATCACAAGCACAAAAAGTGTTTTTTCCACACTAATACAAGTGCAAAAGTGGTTTCCTGCACGAACACAAGTGTGAAAAGTGGTTTTTCAACACTAAAACAAGTGCGAAAAGTGGTTTTTCAACACTAACACAAGTGCGAAAAGTGGTTTTTCAACACTATCACAAGTGCAAAAAGTGTTTTTTCCACACTAATACAAGTGCAAAAGTGGTTTCCTGCACCAACACAAGCGCGAAAAGTGGTTTTTCAACACTAACACAAGTGCGAAAAGTGGTTTTTCAACACTAACACAAGTGCGAAAAGTGGTTTATCAACACTATCACAAGTGCAAAAAGTGTTTTTTCCACAATAATACAAGTGCAAAAGTGGTTTCCTGCACCAACACAAGTGCGAAAAGTGGTTTTTCAACACTATCACAAGTGCAAAAAGTGTTTTTTCCACACTAATACAAGTGCAAAAGTGGTTTCCTGCACCAACACAAGTGCGAAAAGTGGTTTTTCAACACTAACACAAGTGCGAAAAGTGGTTTTTCAACACTAACACAAGTGCGAAAAGTGTTTTTTCCACACTAATACAAGTGCAAAAGTGGTTACCTGCACCAACACAAGTGCGAAAAGTGGTTTTTCAACACTAACACAAGTGTGAAAAGTGGTTTTTCAACACTAACACAAGTGCGAAAAGTGGTTTTTCAACACTATCACAAGTGCAAAAAGTGTTTTTCCACACTACTACAAGTGCAAAAGTGGTTTCCTGCACCAACACAAGTGCGAAAAGTGGTTTTTCAACACTAACACAAGTGCGAAAAGTGGTTTTTCAACACTAACACAAGTGCGAAAAGTGGTTTTTCCACACTAATGCAAGTGCAAAAGTGGTTTACTGCACCAACACAAGTGCGAAAAGTGGTTTTTCAACACTAACACAAGTGCGAAAAGTGGTTTTTCAACACTATCACAAGTGCAAAAAGTGTTTTTTCCACACTAATACAAGTGCAAAAGTGGTTGCCTGCACCAACACAAGTGCGAAAAGTGATTTTTCAACACTAACACAAGTGCGAAAAGTGGTTTTTCAACACTAACACAAGTGCGAAAAGTGTTTTTCCACACTAATACAAGTGCAAAAGTGGTTTCCTGCACCAACACAACTGCGAAAAGTGGTTGTTCAACACTAACACAAGTGCGAAAATTGGTTTTTCAACACTATCACAAGTGCAAAAAGTGTTTTTTCCACACTAATACAAGTGCAAAAGTGGTTTCCTGCGCCAACACAAGTGCGAAAAGTGGTTTTTCAACACTAAAACAAGTGCGAAAAGTGGTTTTTCAACACTAACACAAGTGCGAAAAGTGGTTTTTCAACACTATCACAAGTGCAAAAAGTGTTTTTTCCACACTAATACAAGTGCAAAAGTGGTTTCCTGCACCAACACAAGTGCGAAAAGTGGTTTTTCAACACTAACACAAGTGCGAAAAGTGGTTTTTCAACACTATCACAAGTGCAAAAAGTGTTTTTTCCACAATAATACAAGTGCAAAAGTGGTTTCCTGCACCAACACAAGTGCGAAAAGTGGTTTTTCAACACTAACACAAGTGCCAAAAGTGGTTTTTCAACACTAACACAAGTGCAAAAAGTGGTTTTTCCACACTAATACAAGTGCAAAAGTGGTTTCCTGCACCAACACAAGTGCGAAAAGTGGTTTTTCAACACTAACACAAGTGCGAAAAGTGGTTTTTCAACACTATCACAAGTGCAAAAAGTGTTTTTTCCACACGAATACAAGTGCAAAAGTGGTTTCCTGCACCAACACAAGTGCGAAAAGTGGTTTTTAAACAATAACACAAGTGCGAAAAGTGGTTTTTCAACACTATCACAAGTGCAAAAAGTGTTTTTTCCACACTAATACAAGTGCAAAAGTGGTTTCCTGCACCAACACAAGTGCGAAAAGTGGTTTTTCAACACTAACACGAGTGCGAAAAGTGGTTTTTCAACACTAACACAAGTGCGAAAAGTGTTTTTTCCACACTAATACAAGTGCAAAAGTGGTTACCTGCACCAACACAAGTGCGAAAAGTGGTTTTTCAACACTTACACAAGTGCGAAAAGTGGTTTTTCAACACTATCACAAGTGCAAAAAGTGTTGTTTCCACACTAATACAAGTGCAAAAGTGGTTTCCTGCACCAACACAAGTGCAAAAAGTGGTTTTTCAACACTAACAGAAGTGCGAAAAGTGGTTTTTCAACACTAACACAAGTGCGAAAAGTGGTTTTTCAACACTAACACAAGTGCGAAAAGTGGTTTTTCAACACTAACACAGGAGCGAAAAGTGGGTTTTCAACACTAACACAAGTGCAAAAAGTGGTTTTTCCACACTAATACAAGTGCAAAAGTGGTTTTTCAACACTAACACAAGTGCGAAAAGTGGTTTTTCAACACTAACACAAGTGCGAAAAGTGGTTTTTCAACACTAACACAAGTGCAAAAAGTGGTTTTTCCACACTAATACAAGTGCAAAAGTGGTTTCCTGCACCAACACAAGTGCGAAAAGTGGTTTTTCAACACTATCACAAGTGCAAAAAGTGGTTTTTCCACACTAATACAAGTGCAAAAAGTGTTTTTTCCACACTAATACAAGTGCAAAAGTGGTTTCCTGCACCAACACAAGTGCGAAAAGTGGTTTTTCAACACTAACACAAGTGCGAAAAGTGGTTTTTCAACACTAACACAAGTGCGAAAAGTGTTTTTTCCACTCTAATACAAGTGCAAAAGTGGTTTCCTGCACCAACACAAGTGCGAAAAGCGGTTTTTCAACACTAACACAAGTGCGAAAAGTGGTATTTCAACACTATCACAAGTGCAAAAAGTGTTGTTTCCACACTAATACAAGTGCAAAACTGGTTTCCTGCACCAACACAAGTGCGAAAAGTGGCTTTTCAACACTAACACAAGTGCGAAAAGTGGTTTTTCAACACTATCACAAGTGCAAAAAGTGTTTTTTCCACACTAATACAAGTGCAAAAGTGGTTTCCTGCACCAACACAAGTGCGAAAAGTGGTTTTTCAACACTAACACAAGTGCGAAAAGTGGTTTTTCAACACTAACACAAGTGCGAAAAGTGGTTTTTCAACACTATCAGAAGTGCAAAAAGTGTTTTTTCCACACTAATACAAGTGCAGAAGTGGTTTCCTGCACCAACACCAGTGCCAAAAGTGGTTTTTCAACACTAACACAAGTGCGAAAAGTGGTTTTTCAACACTAACACAAGTGCGAAAAGTGGTTTTTCCACACTAATACAAGTGCAAAAGTGGTTTTCTGCACCAACACAAGTGGGGAACGTGGTTTTTCAACACTAACACAAGTGCGAAAAGTGGTTTTTCAACACTAACACAAGTGCGAAAAGTGGTTTTTCAACACTATCACAAGTGCAAAAAGTGTTTTTTCCACACTAATACAAGTGCAAAAGTGGTTTCCTGCACCAACACAAGTGCGAAAAGTGGTTTTTCAACACTAACACAAGTGCGAAAAGTGGTTTTTCAACACTAACACAAGTGGGAAAAGTGTTTTTTCCACACTAATACAAGTGCAAAAGTGGTTTCCTGCATCAACACAAGTGCGAAAAGTGGTTTTTCAACACTAACACAAGTGCGAAAAGTGGTTTTTCAACACTAACACAAGTGCGAAAAGTGGTTTTTCAACACTAACAAAAGTGCAAAAAGTGGTTTTTCAACACTAACACAAGTGCCAAAAGTGGTTTTTCCACACTAATACAAGTGCTAAAGTGGTTTCCTGCACGAACACAAGTGCGAAAAGTGGTTTTTCAACACTATCACAAGTGCAAAAAGTGTTTTTTCCACACTAATACAAGTGCAAAAGTGGTTTCGTGCACCAACACAAGTGCGAAAAGTGGTTTTTCAACACTAACACAAGTGCGAAAAGTGGTTTTTCAACAATAACACAAGGGCGAAAAGTGGTTTTTCCACACTAATACAAGTGCAAAAGTGGTTTCCTGCACCAACACAAGTGCGAAAAGTGGTTTTTCAACACTAACACAAGTGCGAAAAGTGGTTGTTCAACACTAACACAAGTGCGAAAATTGGTTTTTCAACACTATCACAAGTGCGAAAAGTGGTTTTTCAACACTAACACAAGTGGGAAAAGTGTTTTTTCCACACTAATACAAGTGCAAAAGTGGTTTCCTGCACCAACACAAGTGCGAAAAGTGGTTTTTCAACACTAAAACAAGTGCGAAAAGTGGTTTTTCAACACTAACACAAGTGCGAAAAGTGGTTTTTCAACACTATCACAAGTGCAAAAAGTGTTTTTTCCACACTAATACAAGTGCAAAAGTGGTTTCCTGCACCAACACAAGTGCGAAAAGTGGTTTTTCAACACTAACACAAGTGCGAAAAGTGGTTTTTCAACACTATCACAAGTGCAAAAAGTGTTTTTTCCACACGAATACAAGTGCAAAAGTGGTTTCCTGCACCAACACAAGTGCGAAAAGTGGTTTTTAAACAATAACACAAGTGCGAAAAGTGGTTTTTCAACACTATCACAAGTGCAAAAAGTGTTTTTTCCACACTAATACAAGTGCAAAAGTGGTTTCCTGCACCAACACAAGTGCGAAAAGTGGTTTTTCAACACTAACACGAGTGCGAAAAGTGGTTTTTCAACACTAACACAAGTGCGAAAAGTGTTTTTTCCACACTAATACAAGTGCAAAAGTGGTTACCTGCACCAACACAAGTGCGAAAAGTGGTTTTTCAACACTTACACAAGTGCGAAAAGTGGTTTTTCAACACTATCACAAGTGCAAAAAGTGTTGTTTCCACACTAATACAAGTGCAAAAGTGGTTTCCTGCACCAACACAAGTGCAAAAAGTGGTTTTTCAACACTAACAGAAGTGCGAAAAGTGGTTTTTCAACACTAACACAAGTGCGAAAAGTGGTTTTTCAACACTAACACAAGTGCGAAAAGTGGTTTTTCAACACTAACACAGGAGCGAAAAGTGGGTTTTCAACACTAACACAAGTGCAAAAAGTGGTTTTTCCACACTAATACAAGTGCAAAAGTGGTTTTTCAACACTAACACAAGTGCGAAAAGTGGTTTTTCAACACTAACACAAGTGCGAAAAGTGGTTTTTCAACACTAACACAAGTGCAAAAAGTGGTTTTTCCACACTAATACAAGTGCAAAAGTGGTTTCCTGCACCAACACAAGTGCGAAAAGTGGTTTTTCAACACTATCACAAGTGCAAAAAGTGGTTTTTCCACACTAATACAAGTGCAAAAAGTGTTTTTTCCACACTAATACAAGTGCAAAAGTGGTTTCCTGCACCAACACAAGTGCAAAAAGTGGTTTTTCAACACTAACACAAGTGCGAAAAGTGGTTTTTCAACACTAACACAAGTGCGAAAAGTGTTTTTTCCACTCTAATACAAGTGCAAAAGTGGTTTCCTGCACCAACACAAGTGCGAAAAGCGGTTTTTCAACACTAACACAAGTGCGAAAAGTGGTATTTCAACACTATCACAAGTGCAAAAAGTGTTGTTTCCACACTAATACAAGTGCAAAACTGGTTTCCTGCACCAACACAAGTGCGAAAAGTGGCTTTTCAACACTAACACAAGTGCGAAAAGTGGTTTTTCAACACTATCACAAGTGCAAAAAGTGTTTTTTCCACACTAATACAAGTGCAAAAGTGGTTTCCTGCACCAACACAAGTGCGAAAAGTGGTTTTTCAACACTAACACAAGTGCGAAAAGTGGTTTTTCAACACTAACACAAGTGCGAAAAGTGGTTTTTCAACACTATCAGAAGTGCAAAAAGTGTTTTTTCCACACTAATACAAGTGCAGAAGTGGTTTCCTGCACCAACACCAGTGCCAAAAGTGGTTTTTCAACACTAACACAAGTGCGAAAAGTGGTTTTTCAACACTAACACAAGTGCGAAAAGTGGTTTTCCACACTAATACAAGTGCAAAAGTGGTTTTCTGCACCAACACAAGTGGGGAACGTGGTTTTTCAACACTAACACAAGTGCGAAAAGTGGTTTTTCAACACTAACACAAGTGCGAAAAGTGGTTTTTCAACACTATCACAAGTGCAAAAAGTGTTTTTTCCACACTAATACAAGTGCAAAAGTGGTTTCCTGCACCAACACAAGTGCGAAAAGTGGTTTTTCAACACTAACACAAGTGCGAAAAGTGGTTTTTCAACACTAACACAAGTGGGAAAAGTGTTTTTCCACACTAATACAAGTGCAAAAGTGGTTTCCTGCATCAACACAAGTGCGAAAAGTGGTTTTTCAACACTAACACAAGTGCGAAAAGTGGTTTTTCAACACTAACACAAGTGCGAAAAGTGGTTTTTCAACACTAACAAAAGTGCGAAAAGTGGTTTTTCAACACTAACACAAGTGCCAAAAGTGGTTTTTCCACACTAATACAAGTGCTAAAGTGGTTTCCTGCACCAACACAAGTGCGAAAAGTGGTTTATCAACACTATCACAAGTGCAAAAAGTGTTTTTTCCACACTAATACAAGTGCAAAAGTGGTTTCCTGCACCAACACAAGTGCGAAAAGTGGTTTTTCAACACTAACACAAGTGCGAAAAGTGGTTTTTCAACAATAACACAAGGGCGAAAAGTGGTTTTTCCACACTAATACAAGTGCAAAAGTGGTTTCCTGCACCAACACAAGTGCGAAAAGTGGTTTTTCAACACTAACACAAGTGCGAAAAGTGGTTGTTCAACACTAACACAAGTGCGAAAATTGGTTTTTCAACACTATCACAAGTGCAAAAAGTGTTTTTTCCACACTAATACAAGTGCAAAAGTGGTTTCCTGCACCAACACAAGTGCGAAAAGTGGTTTTTCAACACTATCACAAGTGCAAAAAGTGATTTTTCCACACTAATACAAGTGCAAAAAGTGTTTTTTCCACACTAATACAAGTGCAAAAGTGGTTTCCTGCACCAACACAAGTGCGAAAAGTGGTTTTTCAACACTAACACAAGTGCGAAAAGTGGTTTTTCAACACTAACACAAGTGCGAAAAGTGTTTTTTCCACTCTAATACAAGTGCAAAAGTGGTTTCCTGCACCAACACAAGTGCGAAAAGCGGTTTTTCAACACTAACACAAGTGCGAAAAGTGGTATTTCAACACTATCACAAGTGCAAAAAGTGTTGTTTCCACACTAATACAAGTGCAAAACTGGTTTCCTGCACCAACACAAGTGCGAAAAGTGGCTTTTCAACACTAACACAAGTGCGAAAAGTGGTTTTTCAACACTATCACAAGTGCAAAAAGTGTTTTTTCCACACTAATACAAGTGCAAAAGTGGTTTCCTGCACCAACACAAGTGCGAAAAGTGGTTTTTCAACACTAACACAAGTGCGAAAAGTGGTTTTTCAACACTAACACAAGTGCGAAAAGTGGTTTTTCAACACTATCAGAAGTGCAAAAAGTGTTTTTTCCACACTAATACAAGTGCAGAAGTGGTTTCCTGCACCAACACCAGTGCCAAAAGTGGTTTTTCAACACTAACACAAGTGCGAAAAGTGGTTTTTCAACACTAACACAAGTGCGAAAAGTGGTTTTTCCACACTAATACAAGTGCAAAAGTGGTTTTCTGCACCAACACAAGTGGGGAACGTGGTTTTTCAACACTAACACAAGTGCGAAAAGTGGTTTTTCAACACTAACACAAGTGCGAAAAGTGGTTTTTCAACACTATCACAAGTGCAAAAAGTGTTTTTTCCACACTAATACAAGTGCAAAAGTGGTTTCCTGCACCAACACAAGTGCGAAAAGTGGTTTTTCAACACTAACACAAGTGGGAAAAGTGGTTTTTCAACACTAACACAAGTGGGAAAAGTGTTTTTTCCACACTAATACAAGTGCAAAAGTGGTTTCCTGCATCAACACAAGTGCGAAAAGTGGTTTTTCAACACTAACACAAGTGCGAAAAGTGGTTTTTCAACACTAACACAAGTGCGAAAAGTGGTTTTTCAACACTAACAAAAGTGCAAAAAGTGGTTTTTCAACACTAACACAAGTGCCAAAAGTGGTTTTTCCACACTAATACAAGTGCTAAAGTGGTTTCCTGCACGAACACAAGTGCGAAAAGTGGTTTTTCAACACTATCACAAGTGCAAAAAGTGTTTTTTCCACACTAATACAAGTGCAAAAGTGGTTTCCTGCACCAACACAAGTGCGAAAAGTGGTTTTTCAACACTAACACAAGTGCGAAAAGTGGTTTTTCAACAATAACACAAGGGCGAAAAGTGGTTTTTCCACACTAATACAAGTGCAAAAGTGGTTTCCTGCACCAACACAAGTGCGAAAAGTGGTTTTTCAACACTAACACAAGTGCGAAAAGTGGTTGTTCAACACTAACACAAGTGCGAAAATTGGTTTTTCAACACTATCACAAGTGCAAAAAGTGTTTTTTCCACACTAATACAAGTGCAAAAGTGGTTTCCTGCACCAACACAAGTGCGAAAAGTGGTTTTTCACCACTAAAACAAGTGCGAAAAGTGGTTTTTCAACACTAACACAAGTGCGAAAAGTGGTTTTTCAACACTATCACAAGTGCAAAAAGTGTTTTTTCCACACTAATACAAGTGCAAAAGTGGTTTCCTGCACCAACACAAGTGCGAAAAGTGGTTTTTCAACACTAACACAAGTGCGAAAAGTGGTTTTTCAACACTATCACAAGTGCAAAAAGTGTTTTTTCCACACGAATACAAGTGCAAAAGTGGTTTCCTGCACCAACACAAGTGCGAAAAGTGGTTTTTAAACAATAACACAAGTGCGAAAAGTGGTTTTTCAACACTATCACAAGTGCAAAAAGTGTTTTTTCCACACTAATACAAGTGCAAAAGTGGTTTCCTGCACCAACACAAGTGCGAAAAGTGGTTTTTCAACACTAACACGAGTGCGAAAAGTGGTTTTTCAACACTAACACAAGTGCGAAAAGTGTTTTTTCCACACTAATACAAGTGCAAAAGTGGTTACCTGCACCAACACAAGTGCGAAAAGTGGTTTTTCAACACTTACACAAGTGCGAAAAGTGGTTTTTCAACACTATCACAAGTGCAAAAAGTGTTGTTTCCACACTAATACAAGTGCAAAAGTGGTTTCCTGCACCAACACAAGTGCAAAAAGTGGTTTTTCAACACTAACAGAAGTGCGAAAAGTGGTTTTTCAACACTAACACAAGTGCGAAAAGTGGTTTTTCAACACTAACACAAGTGCGAAAAGTGGTTTTTCAACACTAACACAGGAGCGAAAAGTGGGTTTTCAACACTAACACAAGTGCAAAAAGTGGTTTTTCCACACTAATACAAGTGCAAAAGTGGTTTTTCAACACTAACACAAGTGCGAAAAGTGGTTTTTCAACACTAACACAAGTGCGAAAAGTGGTTTTTCAACACTAACACAAGTGCAAAAAGTGGTTTTTCCACACTAATACAAGTGCAAAAGTGGTTTCCTGCACCAACACAAGTGCGAAAAGTGGTTTTTCAACACTATCACAAGTGCAAAAAGTGGTTTTTCCACACTAATACAAGTGCAAAAAGTGTTTTTTCCACACTAATACAAGTGCAAAAGTGGTTTCCTGCACCAACACAAGTGCAAAAAGTGGTTTTTCAACACTAACACAAGTGCGAAAAGTGGTTTTTCAACACTAACACAAGTGCGAAAAGTGTTTTTTCCACTCTAATACAAGTGCAAAAGTGGTTTCCTGCACCAACACAAGTGCGAAAAGCGGTTTTTCAACACTAACACAAGTGCGAAAAGTGGTATTTCAACACTATCACAAGTGCAAAAAGTGTTGTTTCCACACTAATACAAGTGCAAAACTGGTTTCCTGCACCAACACAAGTGCGAAAAGTGGCTTTTCAACACTAACACAAGTGCGAAAAGTGGTTTTTCAACACTATCACAAGTGCAAAAAGTGTTTTTTCCACACTAATACAAGTGCAAAAGTGGTTTCCTGCACCAACACAAGTGCGAAAAGTGGTTTTTCAACACTAACACAAGTGCGAAAAGTGGTTTTTCAACACTAACACAAGTGCGAAAAGTGGTTTTTCAACACTATCAGAAGTGCAAAAAGTGTTTTTTCCACACTAATACAAGTGCAGAAGTGGTTTCCTGCACCAACACCAGTGCCAAAAGTGGTTTTTCAACACTAACACAAGTGCGAAAAGTGGTTTTTCAACACTAACACAAGTGCGAAAAGTGGTTTTCCACACTAATACAAGTGCAAAAGTGGTTTTCTGCACCAACACAAGTGGGGAACGTGGTTTTTCAACACTAACACAAGTGCGAAAAGTGGTTTTTCAACACTAACACAAGTGCGAAAAGTGGTTTTTCAACACTAACACAAGTGGGAAAAGTGTTTTTCCACACTAATACAAGTGCAAAAGTGGTTTACTGCATCAACACAAGTGCGAAAAGTGGTTTTTCAACACTAACACAAGTGCGAAAAGTGGTTTTTCAACACTAACACAAGTGCGAAAAGTGGTTTTTCAACACTAACAAAAGTGCGAAAAGTGGTTTTTCAACACTAACACAAGTGCCAAAAGTGGTTTTTCCACACTAATACAAGTGCTAAAGTGGTTTCCTGCACCAACACAAGTGCGAAAAGTGGTTTTTCAACACTATCGCAAGTGCAAAAAGTGTTTTTTCCACACTAATACAAGTGCAAAAGTGGTTTCCTGCACCAACACAAGTGCGAAAAGTGGTTTTTCAACACTAACACAAGTGCGAAAAGTGGTTTTTCAACAATAACACAAGGGCGAAAAGTGGTTTTTCCACACTAATACAAGTGCAAAAGTGGTTTCCTGCACCAACACAAGTGCGAAAAGTGGTTTTTCAACACTAACACAAGTGCGAAAAGTGGTTGTTCAACACTAACACAAGTGCGAAAATTGGTTTTTCAACACTATCACAAGTGCAAAAAGTGTTTTTTCCACACTAATACAAGTGCAAAAGTGGTTTCCTGCACCAACACAAGTGCGAAAAGTGGTTTTTCAACACTAAAACAAGTGCGAAAAGTGGTTTTTCAACACTAACACAAGTGCGAAAAGTGGTTTTTCAACACTATCACAAGTGCAAAAAGTGTTTTTTCCACACTAATACAAGTGCAAAAGTGGTTTCCTGCACCAACACAAGTGCGAAAAGTGGTTTTTCAACACTAACACAAGTGCGAAAAGTGGTTTTTCAACACTATCACAAGTGCAAAAAGTGTTTTTTCCACAATAATACAAGTGCAAAAGTGGTTTCCTGCACCAACACAAGTGCGAAAAGTGGTTTTTCAACACTAACACAAGTGCCAAAAGTGGTTTTTCAACAATATCACAAGTGCAAAAAGTGGTTTTTCCACACTAATACAAGTGCAAAAGTGGTTTCCTGCACCAACACAAGTGCGAAAAGTGGTGTTTCAACACTAACACAAGTGCGAAAAGTGGTTTTTCAACACTATCACAAGTGCAAAAAGTGTTTTTTCCACACGAATACAAGTGCAAAAGTGGTTTCCTGCACCAACACAAGTGCGAAAAGTGGTTTTTAAACAATAACACAAGTGCGAAAAGTGGTTTTTCAACACTATCACAAGTGCAAAAAGTGTTTTTTCCACACTAATACAAGTGCAAAAGTGGTTTCCTGCACCAACACAAGTGCGAAAAGTGGTTTTTCAACACTAACACGAGTGCGAAAAGTGGTTTTTCAACACTAACACAAGTGCGAAAAGTGTTTTTTCCACACTAATACAAGTGCAAAAGTGGTTACCTGCACCAACACAAGTGCGAAAAGTGGTTTTTCAACACTTACACAAGTGCGAAAAGTGGTTTTTTAACACTATCACAAGTGCAAAAAGTGTTGTTTCCACACTAATACAAGTGCAAAAGTGGTTTCCTGCACCAACACAAGTGCAAAAAGTGGTTTTTCAACACTAACAGAAGTGCGAAAAGTGGTTTTTCAACACTAACACAAGTGCGAAAAGTGGTTTTTCAACACTAACACAAGTGCGAAAAGTGGTTTTTCAACACTAACACAGGAGCGAAAAGTGGGGTTTCAACACTAACACAAGTGCGGAAAGTGGTTTTTCAAAAAAATAACACAAGTGCGAAAAGTGGTTTTTCAACACTAACAAAAGTGCGAAAAGTGGTTTTTCAACACTAACACAAGTGCCAAAAGTGGTTTTTCCACACTAATACAAGTGCAAAAGTGGTTTCCTGCACCAACACAAGTGCGAAAAGTGGTTTTTCAACACTATCACAAGTGCAAAAAGTGTTTTTTCCACACTAATACAAGTGCAAAAGTGGTTTCCTGCACCAACACAAGTGCGAAAAGTGGTTTTTCAACACTAACACAAGTGCGAAAGTGGTTTTTCAACAATAACACAAGGGCGAAAAGTGGTTTTTCCACACTAATACAAGTGCAAAAGTGGTTTCCTGCACCAACACAAGTGCGAAAAGTGGTTTTTCAACACTAACACAAGTGCGAAAAGTGGTTTTTCAACACTATCACAAGTGCAAAAAGTGTTTTTTCCACACTAATACAAGTGCAAAAGTGGTTTCCTGCACCAACACAAGTGCAAAAAGTGGTTTTTCAACACTAACACAAGTGCGAAAAGTGGTTTTTCAACACTAACACAAGTGCGAAAAGTGTTTTTTCCACACTAATACAAGTGCAAAAGTGGTTTCCTGCACCAACACAAGTGCGAAAAGTGGTTTTTCAACACTAACACAAGTGCGAAAAGTGGTTTTTCAACACTATCACAAATGCAAAAAGTGTTTTTTCCATACTAATACAAGTGCAAAAGTGGTTTCCTGCACCAACACAAGTGCGAAAAGTGGTTTTTCAACACTAACACAAGTGCGAAAAGTGGTTTTTCAACACTAACACAAGTGCGAAAAGTGGATTTCCAACACTATCACAAGCACAAAAAGTGTTTTTTCCACACTAATACAAGTGCAAAAGTGGTTTCCTGCACGAACACAAGTGTGAAAAGTGGTTTTTCAACACTAAAACAAGTGCGAAAAGTGGTTTTTCAACACTAACACAAGTGCGAAAAGTGGTTTTTCAACACTATCACAAGTGCAAAAAGTGTTTTTTCCACACTAATACAAGTGCAAAAGTGGTTTCCTGCACCAACACAAGCGCGAAAAGTGGTTTTTCAACACTAACACAAGTGCGAAAAGTGGTTTTTCAACACTAACACAAGTGCGAAAAGTGGTTTATCAACACTATCACAAGTGCAAAAAGTGTTTTTTCCACAATAATACAAGTGCAAAAGTGGTTTCCTGCACCAACACAAGTGCGAAAAGTGGTTTTTCAACACTATCACAAGTGCAAAAAGTGTTTTTTCCACACTAATACAAGTGCAAAAGTGGTTTCCTGCACCAACACAAGTGCGAAAAGTGGTTTTTCAACACTAACACAAGTGCGAAAAGTGGTTTTTCAACACTAACACAAGTGCGAAAAGTGTTTTTTCCACACTAATACAAGTGCAAAAGTGGTTACCTGCACCAACACAAGTGCGAAAAGTGGTTTTTCAACACTAACACAAGTGTGAAAAGTGGTTTTTCAACACTAACACAAGTGCGAAAAGTGGTTTTTCAACACTATCACAAGTGCAAAAAGTGTTTTTCCACACTACTACAAGTGCAAATGTGGTTTCCTGCACCAACACAAGTGCGAAAAGTGGTTTTTCAACACTAACACAAGTGCGAAAAGTGGTTTTTCAACACTAACACAAGTGCGAAAAGTGGTTTTTCCACACTAATGCAAGTGCAAAAGTGGTTTACTGCACCAACACAAGTGCGAAAAGTGGTTTTTCAACACTAACACAAGTGCGAAAAGTGGTTTTTCAACACTATCACAAGTGCAAAAAGTGTTTTTCCACACTAATACAAGTGCAAAAGTGGTTGCCTGCACCAACACAAGTGCGAAAAGTGATTTTTCAACACTAACACAAGTGCGAAAAGTGGTTTTTCAACACTAACACAAGTGCGAAAAGTGTTTTTCCACACTAATACAAGTGCAAAAGTGGTTTCCTGCACCAACACAACTGCGAAAAGTGGTTGTTCAACACTAACACAAGTGCGAAAATTGGTTTTTCAACACTATCACAAGTGCAAAAAGTGTTTTTTCCACACTAATACAAGTGCAAAAGTGGTTTCCTGCACCAACACAAGTGCGAAAAGTGGTTTTTCAACACTAAAACAAGTGCGAAAAGTGGTTTTTCAACACTAACACAAGTGCGAAAAGTGGTTTTTCAACACTATCACAAGTGCAAAAAGTGTTTTTTCCACACTAATACAAGTGCAAAAGTGGTTTCCTGCACCAACACAAGTGCGAAAAGTGGTTTTTCAACACTAACACAAGTGCGAAAAGTGGTTTTTCAACACTATCACAAGTGCAAAAAGTGTTTTTTCCACAATAATACAAGTGCAAAAGTGGTTTCCTGCACCAACACAAGTGCGAAAAGTGGTTTTTCAACACTAACACAAGTGCCAAAAGTGGTTTTTCAACACTAACACAAGTGCAAAAAGTGGTTTTTCCACACTAATACAAGTGCAAAAGTGGTTTCCTGCACCAACACAAGTGCGAAAAGTGGTTTTTCAACACTAACACAAGTGCGAAAAGTGGTTTTTCAACACTATCACAAGTGCAAAAAGTGTTTTTTCCACACGAATACAAGTGCAAAAGTGGTTTCCTGCACCAACACAAGTGCGAAAAGTGGTTTTTAAACAATAACACAAGTGCGAAAAGTGGTTTTTCAACACTATCACAAGTGCAAAAAGTGTTTTTTCCACACTAATACAAGTGCAAAAGTGGTTTCCTGCACCAACACAAGTGCGAAAAGTGGTTTTTCAACACTAACACGAGTGCGAAAAGTGGTTTTTCAACACTAACACAAGTGCGAAAAGTGTTTTTTCCACACTAATACAAGTGCAAAAGTGGTTACCTGCACCAACACAGTGCGAAAAGTGGTTTTTCAACACTTACACAAGTGCGAAAAGTGGTTTTTCAACACTATCACAAGTGCAAAAAGTGTTGTTTCCACACTAATACAAGTGCAAAAGTGGTTTCCTGCACCAACACAAGTGCAAAAAGTGGTTTTTCAACACTAACAGAAGTGCGAAAAGTGGTTTTTCAACACTAACACAAGTGCGAAAAGTGGTTTTTCAACACTAACACAAGTGCAAAAAGTGGTTTTTCAACACTAACACAGGAGCGAAAAGTGGGTTTTCAACACTAACACAAGTGCAAAAAGTGGTTTTTCCACACTAATACAAGTGCAAAAGTGGGTTTTCAACACTAACACAAGTGCGAAAAGTGGTTTTTCAACACTAACACAAGTGCGAAAAGTGGTTTTTCAACACTAACACAAGTGCAAAAAGTGGTTTTTCCACACTAATACAAGTGCAAAAGTGGTTTCCTGCACCAACACAAGTGCGAAAAGTGGTTTTTCAACACTATCACAAGTGCAAAAAGTGGTTTTTCCACACTAATACAAGTGCAAAAAGTGTTTTTTCCACACTAATACAAGTGCAAAAGTGGTTTCCTGCACCAACACAAGTGCGAAAAGTGGTTTTTCAACACTAACACAAGTGCGAAAAGTGGTTTTTCAACACTA
Organism: Myxine glutinosa; assembly: GCF_964187855.1. Classification (NCBI taxonomy): domain Eukaryota; kingdom Metazoa; phylum Chordata; class Myxini; order Myxiniformes; family Myxinidae; genus Myxine; species Myxine glutinosa. The sequence goes on along the minus strand of NC_136263.1, from coordinate 31,410,931 downwards.
ACACAAGTGCGAAAAGTGTTTTTTCCACTCTAATACAAGTGCAAAAGTGGTTTCCTGCACCAACACAAGTGCGAAAAGCGGTTTTTCAACACTAACACAAGTGCGAAAAGTAGTATTTCAACACTATCACAAGTGCAAAAAGTGTTGTTTCCACACTAATACAAGTGCAAAACTGGTTTCCTGCACCAACACAAGTGCGAAAAGTGGCTTTTCAACACTAACACAAGTGCGAAAAGTGGTTTTTCAACACTATCACAAGTGCAAAAAGTGTTTTTTCCACACTAATACAAGTGCAAAAGTGGTTTCCTGCACCAACACAAGTGCGAAAAGTGGTTTTTCAACACTAACACAAGTGCGAAAAGTGGTTTTTCAACACTAACACAAGTGCGAAAAGTGGTTTTTCAACACTATCAGAAGTGCAAAAAGTGTTTTTTCCACACTAATACAAGTGCAGAAGTGGTTTCCTGCACCAACACCAGTGCCAAAAGTGGTTTTTCAACACTAACACAAGTGCGAAAAGTGGTTTTTCAACACTAACACAAGTGCGAAAAGTGGTTTTTCCACACTAATACAAGTGCAAAAGTGGTTTTCTGCACCAACACAAGTGGGGAACGTGGTTTTTCAACACTAACACAAGTGCGAAAAGTGGTTTTTCAACACTAACACAAGTGCGAAAAGTGGTTTTTCAACACTATCACAAGTGCAAAAAGTGTTTTTTCCACACTAATACAAGTGCAAAAGTGGTTTCCTGCACCAACACAAGTGCGAAAAGTGGTTTTTCAACACTAACACAAGTGCGAAAAGTGGTTTTTCAACACTAACACAAGTGGGAAAAGTGTTTTTTCCACACTAATACAAGTGCAAAAGTGGTTTCCTGCATCAACACAAGTGCGAAAAGTGGTTTTTCAACACTAACACAAGTGCGAAAAGTGGTTTTTCAACACTAACACAAGTGCGAAAAGTGGTTTTTCAACACTAACAAAAGTGCGAAAAGTGGTTTTTCAACACTAACACAAGTGCCAAAAGTGGTTTTTCCACACTAATACAAGTGCTAAAGTGGTTTCCTGCACCAACACAAGTGCGAAAAGTGGTTTTTCAACACTATCACAAGTGCAAAAAGTGTTTTTTCCACACTAATACAAGTGCAAAAGTGGTTTCCTGCACCAACACAAGTGCGAAAAGTGGTTTTTCAACACTAACACAAGTGCGAAAAGTGGTTTTTCAACAATAACACACGGGCGAAAAGTGGTTTTTCCACACTAATACAAGTGCAAAAGTGGTTTCCTGCACCAACACAAGTGCGAAAAGTGGTTTTTCAACACTAACACAAGTGCGAAAAGTGGTTTTTCAACACTATCACAAGTGCAAAAAGTGTTTTTTCCACACTAATACAAGTGCAAAAGTGGTTTCCTGCACCAACACAAGTGCAAAAAGTGGTTTTTCAACACTAACACAAGTGCGAAAAGTGGTTTTTCAACACTAACACAAGTGCGAAAAGTGGTTTTTCCACACTAATACAAGTGCAAAAGTGGTTTCCTGCACCAACACAAGTGCGAAAAGTGGTTTTTCAACACTAACACAAGTGCGAAAAGTGGTTTTTCAACACTATCACAAATGCAAAAAGTGTTTTTTCCATACTAATACAAGTGCAAAAGTGGTTTCCTGCACCAACACAAGTGCGAAAAGTGGTTTTTCAACACTAACACAAGTGCGAAAAGTGGTTTTTCAACACTAACACAAGTGCGAAAAGTGGATTTTCAACACTATCGCAAGCGCAAAAAGTGTTTTTTCCACACTAATACAAGTGCAGAAGTGGTTTCCTGCACGAACACAAGTGTGAAAAGTGGTTTTTCAACACTAAAACTAGTGCGAAAAGTGGTTTTTCAACACTAACACAAGTGCGAAAAGTGGTTTTTCAACACTATCACAAGTGCAAAAAGTGTTTTTTCCACACTAATACAAGTGCAAAAGTGGTTTCCTGCACCAACACAAGCGCGAAAAGTGGTTTTTCAACACTAACACAAGTGCGAAAAGTGGTTTTTCAACACTAACACAAGTGCGAAAAGTGGTTTATCAACACTATTACAAGTGCAAAAAGTGTTTTTTCCACAAGAATACAAGTGCAAAAGTGGTTTCCTGCACCAACACAAGTGCGAAAAGTGGTTTTTCAACACTAACACAAGTGCGAAAATCGGTTTTTCAACACTATCACAAGTGCAAAAAGTGTTTTTTCCACACTAATACAAGTGCAAAAGTGGTTTCCTGCACCAACACAAGTGCGAAAAGTGGTTTTTCAACACTAACACAAGTGCAAAAAGTGGTTTTTCAACACTAACACAAGTGCGAAAAGTGTTTTTTCAACACTATCCCAAGTGCAAAAAGTGTTTTTTCACACTAATACAAGTGCAAAAGTGGTTTCCTGCACCAATACAAGTGCGAAAAGTGGTTTTTCAACACTAACACAAGTGCGAAAAGTGGTTTTTCAACACTAACACAAGTGCGAAAAGTGGTTTTTCCACACTAATACAAGTGCAAAAGTGGTTTCCTGCACCAATTCAAGTGCGAAAAGTGGTTTTTCAACACTAACACAAGTGCGAAAAGTGGTTTTTCAACACTAACACAAGTGCGAAAAGTGGTTTTTCAACACTAACACAAGTGCGAAAAGTGGTTTTTCAACACTATCACAAGTGCAAAAAGTGTTTTTTCCACACTACTACAAGTGCAAAAGTGGTTTCCTGCACCAACACAAGTGCGAAAAGTGGTTTTTCAACACTAACACAAGTGCGAAAAGTGGTTTTTCAACACTAACACAAGTGCGAAAAGTGGTTTTTCCACACCAATACAAGTGCAAAAGTGGTTTTCTGCACCAACACAAGTGGGAAAAGTGGTTTTTCAACACTAACATAAGTGCGAAAAGTGGTTTTTCAACACTAACACAAGTGCGAAAAGTGGTTTTTCAACCCTAACACAAGTGCGAAAAGTGGTTTTTCAACACTATCACAAGTGCAAAAAGTGTTTTTTCCACTCTAATACAAGTGCAAAAGTGGTTTCCTGCACCAACACAAGTGCGAAAAGTGGGTTTTCAACACTAACACAAGTGCGAAAAGTGGTTTTTCAACACTAACACAAGTGCGAAAAGTGTTTTTTCCACACGAATACAAGTGCAAAAGTGGTTTCCTGCATCAACACAAGTGCGAAAAGTGGTTTTTCAACACTATCACAAGTGCAAAAAGTGTTTTTTCCACACTAATACAAGTGCAAAAGTGGTTTGTGGCAACAACACAAGTGCGAAAAGTGGTTTTTCAACACTAACACAAGTGCGAAAAGTGTTTTTTCAACACTAACACAAGTGCAAAAAGTGGTTTTTCCACAATAACACAAGTGCGAAAAGTGGTTTTTCCACACTAATACAAGTGCAAAAGTAGTTTCCTGCACCAACACAAGTGCGAAAAGTGGTTTTTCAACACTAACACAAGTGCGAAAAGTGGTTTTTCAACACTATCACAAGTGCAAAAAGTGTTTTTTCCACACTAATACAAGTGCAAAAGTGGTTTCCTGCACCAACACAAGTGCGAAAAGTGGTTTTTCAACACTAACACAAGTGCAAAAAGTGGTTTTTCAACCCGGACACAAGTGCGAAAAGTGTTTTTTCCACACTAATACAAGTGCAAAAGTGGTTTCCTGCACCAACACAAGTGCGAAAAGATGTTTTTCAACACTAACACTTGTGCGAAAAGTGGTTTTTCAACACTATCACAAGTGCAAAAAGTGTTTTTTCCACACTAATACAAGTGCAAAAGTGGTTTCCTGCACAAACACAAGTGCGAAAAGTGGTTTTTCAACACTAACACAAGTGCGAAAAGTGGTTTTTCAACACTATCACAAGTGCAAAAAGTGTTTTTTCCACACTAATACAAGTGCAAAAGTGGTTTCCTGCACCAACACAAGTGTGAAAAGTGGTTTTTCAACACTAACACAAGTGCGAAAAGTGGTTTTTCAACACTAACACAAGTGCGAAAAGTGGTTTTTCAACACTAACACAAGAGCGAAAAGTGTTTTTTCCACACTAATACAAGTGCAAAAGTGGTTTCCTGCACCAACACAAGTGCAAAAAGTGGTTTTTCAACACTAACACAAGTGCGAAAAGTGGTTTTTCAACACTATCACAAGTGCAAAAAGTGTTTTTTCCACACTAATACAAGTGCAAAAGTGGTTTCCTGCACCCAACACAAGTGCAAAAAGTGGTTTTTCAACACTAACACAAGTGCGAAAAGTGGTTTTTCAACACTATCACAAGTGCAAAAAGTGTTTTTTCCACACTAATACAAGTGCAAAAGTGGTTTCCTGCACCAACACAAGTGCGAAAAGTGGTTTTTCAACACTAACACAAGTGCAAAAAGTGGTTTTTCAACACTAACACAAGTGCGAAAAGTGTTTTTTCAACACTATCACAAGTGCAAAAAGTGGTTTTTCAACACTAACACAAGTGCGAAAAGTGTTTTTTCAACACTAACAAAAGTGCGAAAAGTGGTTTTTCAACACTAACACAAGTGCCAAAAGTGGTTTTTCCACACTAATACAAGTGCTAAAGTGGTTTCCTGCACCAACACAAGTGCGAAAAGTGGTTTTTCAACACTATCACAAGTGCAAAAAGTGTTTTTTCCACACTAATACAAGTGCAAAAGTGGTTTCCTGCACCAACACAAGTGCGAAAAGTGGTTTTTCAACACTAACACAAGTGCGAAAAGTGGTTTTTCAACAATAACACAAGGGCGAAAAGTGGTTTTTCCACACTAATACAAGTGCAAAAGTGGTTTCCTGCACCAACACAAGTGCGAAAAGTGGTTTTTCAACACTAACACAAGTGCGAAAAGTGGTTTTTCAACACTATCACAAGTGCAAAAAGTGTTTTTTCCACACTAATACAAGTGCAAAAGTGGTTTCCTGCACCAACACAAGTGCAAAAAGTGGTTTTTCAACACTAACACAAGTGCGAAAAGTGGTTTTTCAACACTAACACAAGTGCGAAAAGTGGTTTTTCCACACTAATACAAGTGCAAAAGTGGTTTCCTGCACCAACACAAGTGCGAAAAGTGGTTTTTCAACACTAACACAAGTGCGAAAAGTGGTTTTTCAACACTATCACAAATGCAAAAAGTGTTTTTTCCATACTAATACAAGTGCAAAAGTGGTTTCCTGCACCAACACAAGTGCGAAAAGTGGTTTTTCAACACTAACACAAGTGCGAAAAGTGGTTTTTCAACACTAACACAAGTGCGAAAAGTGGATTTTCAACACTATCACAAGCGCAAAAAGTGTTTTTTCCACACTAATACAAGTGCAAAAGTGGTTTCCTGCACGAACACAAGTGTGAAAAGTGGTTTTTCAACACTAAAACTGGTGCGAAAAGTGGTTTTTCAACACTAACACAAGTGCGAAAAGTGGTTTTTCAACACTATCACAAGTGCAAAAAGTGTTTTTTCCACACTAATACAAGTGCAAAAGTGGTTTCCTGCACCAACACAAGCGCGAAAAGTGGTTTTTCAACACTAACACAAGTGCGAAAAGTGGTTTTTCAACACTAACACAAGTGCGAAAAGTGGTTTATCAACACTATTACAAGTGCAAAAAGTGTTTTTTCCACAAGAATACAAGTGCAAAAGTGGTTTCCTGCACCAACACAAGTGCGAAAAGTGGTTTTTCAACACTAACACAAGTGCGAAAATCGGTTTTTCAACACTATCACAAGTGCAAAAAGTGTTTTTTCCACACTAATACAAGTGCAAAAGTGGTTTCCTGCACCAACACAAGTGCGAAAAGTGGTTTTTCAACACTAACACAAGTGCAAAAAGTGGTTTTTCAACACTAACACAAGTGCGAAAAGTGTTTTTTCAACACTATCACAAGTGCAAAAAGTGTTTTTTCCACACTAATACAAGTGCAAAAGTGGTTTCCTGCACCAATACAAGTGCGAAAAGTGGTTTTTCAACACTAACACAAGTGCGAAAAGTGGTTTTTCAACACTAACACAAGTGCGAAAAGTGGTTTTTCCACACTAATACAAGTGCAAAAGTGGTTTCCTGCACCAATTCAAGTGCGAAAAGTGGTTTTTCAACACTAACACAAGTGCGAAAAGTGGTTTTTCAACACTAACACAAGTGCGAAAAGTGGTTTTTCAACACTAACACAAGTGCGAAAAGTGGTTTTTCAACACTATCACAAGTGCAAAAAGTGTTTTTTCCACACTACTACAAGTGCAAAAGTGGTTTCCTGCACCAACACAAGTGCGAAAAGTGGTTTTTCAACACTAACACAAGTGCGAAAAGTGGTTTTTCAACACTAACACAAGTGCGAAAAGTGGTTTTTCCACACCAATACAAGTGCAAAAGTGGTTTTCTGCACCAACACAAGTGGGAAAAGTGGTTTTTCAACACTAACATAAGTGCAAAAAGTGGTTTTTCAACACTAACACAAGTGCGAAAAGTGGTTTTTCAACCCTAACACAAGTGCGAAAAGTGGTTTTTCAACACTATCACAAGTGCAAAAAGTGTTTTTTCCACTCTAATACAAGTGCAAAAGTGGTTTCCTGCACCAACACAAGTGCGAAAAGTGGGTTTTCAACACTAACACAAGTGCGAAAAGTGGTTTTTCAACACTAACACAAGTGCGAAAAGTGTTTTTTCCACACGAATACAAGTGCAAAAGTGGTTTCCTGCATCAACACAAGTGCGAAAAGTGGTTTTTCAACACTATCACAAGTGCAAAAAGTGTTTTTTCCACACTAATACAAGTGCAAAAGTGGTTTGTGGCAACAACACAAGTGCGAAAAGTGGTTTTTCAACACTAACACAAGTGCGAAAAGTGTTTTTTCAACACTAACACAAGTGCAAAAAGTGGTTTTTCCACAATAACACAAGTGCGAAAAGTGGTTTTTCCACACTAATACAAGTGCAAAAGTAGTTTCCTGCACCAACACAAGTGCGAAAAGTGGTTTTTCAACACTAACACAAGTGCGAAAAGTGGTTTTTCAACACTATCACAAGTGCAAAAAGTGTTTTTTCCACACTAATACAAGTGCAAAAGTGGTTTCCTGCACCAACACAAGTGCGAAAAGTGGTTTTTCAACACTAACACAAGTGCAAAAAGTGGTTTTTCAACCCGAACACAAGTGCGAAAAGTGTTTTTTCCACACTAATACAAGTGCAAAAGTGGTTTCCTGCACCAACACAAGTGCGAAAAGTGGTTTTTCAACACTAACACAAGTGCGAAAAGTGGTTTTTCAACACTATCACAAGTGCAAAAAGTGTTTTTTCCACACTAATACAAGTGCAAAAGTGGTTTCCTGCACCAACACAAGTGCGAAAAGTGGTTTTTCAACACTAACACAAGTGCGAAAAGTGGTTTTTCAACACTATCACAAGTGCAAAAAGTGTTTTTTCCACACTAATACAAGTGCAAAAGTGGTTTCCTGCACCAACACAAGTGTGAAAAGTGGTTTTTCAACACTAACACAAGTGCGAAAAGTGGTTTTTCAACACTAACACAAGTGCGAAAAGTGGTTTTTCAACACTAACACAAGAGCGAAAAGTGTTTTTTCCACACTAATACAAGTGCAAAAGTGGTTTCCTGCACCAACACAAGTGCGAAAAGTGGTTTTTCAACACTAACACAAGTGCGAAAAGTGGTTTTTCAACACTATCACAAGTGCAAAAAGTGTTTTTTCCACACTAATACAAGTGCAAAAGTGGTTTCCTGCACCCAACACAAGTGCAAAAAGTGGTTTTTCAACACTAACACAAGTGCGAAAAGTGGTTTTTCAACACTATCACAAGTGCAAAAAGTGTTTTTTCCACACTAATACAAGTGCAAAAGTGGTTTCCTGCACCAACACAAGTGCGAAAAGTGGTTTTTCAACACTAACACAAGTGCAAAAAGTGGTTTTTCAACACTAACACAAGTGCGAAAAGTGTTTTTTCAACACTATCACAAGTGCAAAAAGTGTTTTTTCCACACTAATACAAGTGCAAAAGTGGTTTCCTGCACCAATACAAGTGCGAAAAGTGGTTTTTCAACACTAACACAAGTGCGAAAAGTGGTTTTTCAACACTAACACAAGTGCGAAAAGTGGTTTTTCCACACTAATACAAGTGCAAAAGTGGTTTCCTGCACCAACTCAAGTGCGAAAAGTGGTTTTTCAACACTAACACAAGTGGGAAAAGTGGTTTTTCAACACTAACATAAGTGCGAAAAGTGGTTTTTCAACACTATCACAAGTGCAAAAAGTGTTTTTTCCACACTAATACAAGTGCAAAAGTGGTTTCCTGCACCAACACATGTGCGAAAAGTGGTTTTTCAACACTAACACAAGTGCGAAAAGTGGTTTTTCAACACTAACACAAGTGCGAAAAGTGTTTTTTCCACACTAATACAAGTGCAAAAGTGGTTTCCTGCACCAACACAAGTGCGAAAAGTGGTTTTTCAACACTAACACAAGTGCGAAAAGTGGTATTTCAACACTATCACAAGTGCAAAAAGTGTTGTTTCCACACTAATACAAGTGCAAAACTGGTTTCCTGCACCAACACAAGTGCGAAAAGTGGCTTTTCAACACTAACACAAGTGCGAAAAGTGGTTTTTCAACACTATCACAAGTGCAAAAAGTGTTTTTTCCACACTAATACAAGTGCAAAAGTGGTTTCCTGCACCAACACAAGTGCGAAAAGTGGTTTTTCAACACTAACACAAGTGCGAAAAGTGGTTTTTCAACACTAACACAAGTGCGAAAAGTGGTTTTTCAACACTATCACAAGTGCAAAAAGTGTTTTTTCCACACTAATACAAGTGCAGAAGTGGTTTCCTGCACCAACACCAGTGCCAAAAGTGGTTTTTCAACACTAACACAAGCGCGAAAAGTGGTTTTTCAACACTAACACAAGTGCGAAAAGTGGTTTTTCCACACTAATACAAGTGCAAAAGTGGTTTTCTGCACCAACACAAGTGGGGAACGTGGTTTTTCAACACTAACACAAGTGTGAAAAGTGGTTTTTCAACACTAACACAAGTGCGAAAAGTGGTTTTTCAACACTATCACAAGTGCAAAAAGTGTTTTTTCCACACTAATACAAGTGCAAAAGTGGTTTCCTGCACCAACACAAGTGCGAAAAGTGGTTTTTCAACACTAACACAAGTGCGAAAAGTGGTTTTTCAACACTAACACAAGTGGGAAAAGTGTTTTTTCCACACTAATACAAGTGCAAAAGTGGTTTCCTGCATCAACACAAGTGCGAAAAGTGGTTTTTCAACACTAACACAAGTGCGAAAAGTGGTTTTTCAACACTAACACAAGTGCGAAAAGTGGTTTTTCAACACTAACAAAAGTGCGAAAAGTGGTTTTTCAACACTAACACAAGTGCCAAAAGTGGTTTTTCCACACTAATACAAGTGCAAAAGTGGTTTCCTGCACCAACACAAGTGCGAAAAGTGGTTTTTCAACACTATCACAAGTGCGAAAAGTGGTTTTTCAACACTAACACAAGTGCGAAAAGTGGTTTTTCAACACTAACACAAGTGCAAAAAGTGGTTTTTCCACACTAATACAAGTGCAAAAGTGGTTTCCTGCACCAACACAAGTGCGAAAAGTGGTTTTTCAACACTATCACAAGTGCAAAAAGTGGTTTTTCCACACTAATACAAGTGCAAAAAGTGTTTTTTCCACACTAATACAAGTGCAAAAGTGGTTTCCTGCACCAACACAAGTGCGAAAAGTGGTTTTTCAACACTAACACAAGTGCGAAAAGTGGTTTTTCAACACTAACACAAGTGCGAAAAGTGTTTTTTCCACACTAATACAAGTGCAAAAGTGGTTTCCTGCACCAACACAAGTGCGAAAAGTGGTTTTTCAACACTAACACAAGTGCGAAAAGTGGTATTTCAACACTATCACAAGTGCAAAAAGTGTTGTTTCCACACTAATACAAGTGCAAAACTGGTTTCCTGCACCAACACAAGTGCGAAAAGTGGCTTTTCAACACTAACACAAGTGCGAAAAGTGGTTTTTCAACACTATCACAAGTGCAAAAAGTGTTTTTTCCACACTAATACAAGTGCAAAAGTGGTTCCCTGCACCAACACAAGTGCGAAAAGTGGTTTTTCAACACTAACACAAGTGCGAAAGTGGTTTTTCAACACTAACACAAGTGCGAAAAGTGGTTTTTCAACACTATCACAAGTGCAAAAAGTGTTTTTTCCACACTAATACAAGTGCAGAAGTGGTTTCCTGCACCAACACCAGTGCCAAAAGTGGTTTTTCAACACTAACACAAGTGCGAAAAGTGGTTTTTCAACACTAACACAAGTGCGAAAAGTGGTTTTTCCACACTAATACAAGTGCAAAAGTGGTTTTCTGCACCAACACAAGTGGGGAACGTGGTTTTTCAACACTAACACAAGTGCGAAAAGTGGTTTTTCAACACTAACACAAGTGCGAAAAGTGGTTTTTCAACACTATCACAAGTGCAAAAAGTGTTTTTTCCACACTAATACAAGTGCAAAAGTGGTTTCCTGCACCAACACAAGTGCGAAAAGTGGTTTTTCAACACTAACACAAGTGCGAAAAGTGGTTTTTCAACACTAACACAAGTGGGAAAAGTGTTTTTCCACACTAATACAAGTGCAAAAGTGGTTTCCTGCATCAACACAAGTGCGAAAAGTGGTTTTTCAACACTAACACAAGTGCGAAAAGTGGTTTTTCAACACTAACACAAGTGCGAAAAGTGGTTTTTCAACACTAACAAAAGTGCGAAAAGTGGTTTTTCAACACTAACACAAGTGTCAAAAGTGGTTTTTCCACACTAATACAAGTGCAAAAGTGGTTTCCTGCACCAACACAAGTGCGAAAAGTGGTTTTTCAACACTATCACAAGTGCAAAAAGTGTTTTTTCCACACTAATACAAGTGCAAAAGTGGTTTCCTGCACCAACACAAGTGCGAAAAGTGGTTTTTCAACACTAACACAAGTGCGAAAAGTGGTTTTTCAACAATAACACAAGGGCGAAAAGTGGTTTTTCCACACTAATACAAGTGCAAAAGTGGTTTCCTGCACCAACACAAGTGCGAAAAGTGGTTTTTCAACACTAACACAAGTGCGAAAAGTGGTTTTTCAACACTATCACAAGTGCAAAAAGTGTTTTTTCCACACTAATACAAGTGCAAAAGTGGTTTCCTGCACCAACACAAGTGCGAAAAGTGGTTTTTCAACACTAACACAAGTGCGAAAAGTGGTTTTTCAACAATAACACAAGGGCGAAAAGTGGTTTTTCCACACTAATACAAGTGCAAAAGTGGTTTCCTGCACCAACACAAGTGCGAAAAGTGGTTTTTCAACACTAACACAAGTGCGAAAAGTGGTTTTCCTGCACCAACACAAGTGCAAAAAGTGGTTTTTCAACACTAAAACAAGTGCGAAAAGTGGTTTTTCAACACTAACACAAGTGCGAAAAGTGTTTTTTCCACACTAATACAAGTGCAAAAGTGGTTTCCTGCAACAACACAAGTGCGAAAAGTGGTTTTTCAACACTAACACAAGTGCGAAAAGTGGTTTTTCAACACTATCACAAATGCAAAAAGTGTTTTTTCCATACTAATACAAGTGCAAAAGTGGTTTCCTGCACCAACACAAGTGCGAAAAGTGGTTTTTCAACACTAACACAAGTGCGAAAAGTGGTTTTTCAACACTAACACAAGTGCGAAAAGTGGATTTTCAACACTATCACAAGCGCAAAAAGTGTTTTTTCCACACTAATACAAGTGCAAAAGTGGTTTCCTGCACGAACACAAGTGTGAAAAGTGGTTTTTCAACACTAAAACAAGTGCGAAAAGTTGTTTTTCAACACTATCACAAGTGCAAAAAGTGTTTTTTCCACACTAATACAAGTGCAAAAGTGGTTTCCTGCACCAACACAAGCGCGAAAAGTGGTTTTTCAACACTAACACAAGTGCGAAAAGTGGTTTTTCAACACTAACACAAGTGCGAAAAGTGGTTTATCAACACTATCACAAGTGCAAAAAGTGTTTTTTCCACAATAATACAAGTGCAAAAGTGGTTTCCTGCACCAACACAAGTGCGAAAAGTGGTTTTTCAACACTATCACAAGTGCAAAAAGTGTTTTTTCCACACTAATACAAGTGCAAAAGTGGTTTCCTGGACCAACACAAGTGCGAAAAGTGGTTTTTCAACACTAACACAAGTGCAAAAAGTGGTTTTTCAACACTAACACAAGTGCGAAAAGTGGTTTTTCAACACTAACACAAGTGCGAAAAGTGGTTTTTCAACACTAACACAAGTGCGAAAAGTGTTTTTTCCACACTAATACAAGTGCAAAAGTGGTTTCCTGCACCAACACAAGTGCGAAAAGTGGTTTTTCAACACTAACACAAGTGCGAAAAGTGGTTTTTCAACACTAACACAAGTGCGAAAAGTGGTATTTCAACACTATCACAAGTGCAAAAAGTGTTGTTTCCACACTAATACAAGTGCAAAACTGGTTTCCTGCACCAACACAAGTGCGAAAAGTGGCTTTTCAACACTAACACAAGTGCGAAAAGTGGTTTTTCAACACTATCACAAGTGCAAAAAGTGTTTTTTCCACACTAATACAAGTGCAAAAGTGGTTCCCTGCACCAACACAAGTGCGAAAAGTGGTTTTTCAACACTAACACAAGTGCGAAAGTGGTTTTTCAACACTAACACAAGTGCGAAAAGTGGTTTTTCAACACTATCACAAGTGCAAAAAGTGTTTTTTCCACACTAATACAAGTGCAGAAGTGGTTTCCTGCACCAACACCAGTGCCAAAAGTGGTTTTTCAACACTAACACAAGTGCGAAAAGTGGTTTTTCAACACTAACACAAGTGCGAAAAGTGGTTTTGCCACACTAATACAAGTGCAAAAGTGGTTTTCTGCACCAACACAAGTGGGGAACGTGGTTTTTCAACACTAACACAAGTGCGAAAAGTGGTTTTTCAACACTAACACAAGTGCGAAAAGTGGTTTTTCAACACTATCACAAGTGCAAAAAGTGTTTTTTCCACACTAATACAAGTGCAAAAGTGGTTTCCTGCACCAACACAAGTGCGAAAAGTGGTTTTTCAACACTAACACAAGTGCGAAAAGTGGTTTTTCAACACTAACACAAGTGGGAAAAGTGTTTTTTCCACACTAATACAAGTGCAAAAGTGGTTTCCTGCATCAACACAAGTGCGAAAAGTGGTTTTTCAACACTAACACAAGTGCGAAAAGTGGTTTTTCAACACTAACACAAGTGCGAAAAGTGGTTTTTCAACACTAACAAAAGTGCGAAAAGTGGTTTTTCAACACTAACACAAGTGTCAAAAGTGGTTTTTCCACACTAATACAAGTGCAAAAGTGGTTTCCTGCACCAACACAAGTGCGAAAAGTGGTTTTTCAACACTATCACAAGTGCAAAAAGTGTTTTTTCCACACTAATACAAGTGCAAAAGTGGTTTCCTGCACCAACACAAGTGCGAAAAGTGGTTTTTCAACACTAACACAAGTGCGAAAAGTGGTTTTTCAACAATAACACAAGGGCGAAAAGTGGTTTTTCCACACTAATACAAGTGCAAAAGTGGTTTCCTGCACCAACACAAGTGCGAAAAGTGGTTTTTCAACACTAACACAAGTGCGAAAAGTGGTTTTTCAACACTATCACAAGTGCAAAAAGTGTTTTTTCCACACTAATACAAGTGCAAAAGTGGTTTCCTGCACCAACACAAGTGCAAAAAGTGGTTTTTCAACACTAAAACAAGTGCGAAAAGTGGTTTTGCAACACTAACACAAGTGCGAAAAGTGTTTTTTCCACACTAATACAAGTGCAAAAGTGGTTTCCTGCAACAACACAAGTGCGAAAAGTGGTTTTTCAACACTAACACAAGTGCGAAAAGTGGTTTTTCAACACTATCACAAATGCAAAAAGTGTTTTTTCCATACTAATACAAGTGCAAAAGTGGTTTCCTGCACCAACACAAGTGCGAAAAGTGGTTTTTCAACACTAACACAAGTGCGAAAAGTGGTTTTTCAACACTATCACAAGTGCAAAAAGTGTTTTTTCCACACTAATACAAGTGCAGAAGTGGTTTCCTGCACCAACACCAGTGCCAAAAGTGGTTTTTCAACACTAACACAAGTGCGAAAAGTGGTTTTTCAACACTAACACAAGTGCGAAAAGTGGTTTTTCCACACTAATACAAGTGCAAAAGTGGTTTTCTGCACCAACACAAGTGGGGAACGTGGTTTTTCAACACTAACACAAGTGCGAAAAGTGGTTTTTCAACACTAACACAAGTGCGAAAAGTGGTTTTTCAACACTATCACAAGTGCAAAAAGTGTTTTTTCCACACTAATACAAGTGCAAAAGTGGTTTCCTGCACCAACACAAGTGCGAAAAGTGGTTTTTCAACACTAACACAAGTGCGAAAAGTGGTTTTTCAACACTAACACAAGTGGGAAAAGTGTTTTTTCCACACTAATACAAGTGCAAAAGTGGTTTCCTGCATCAACACAAGTGCGAAAAGTGGTTTTTCAACACTAACACAAGTGCGAAAAGTGGTTTTTCAACACTAAAACAAGTGCGAAAAGTGGTTTTTCAACACTAACAAAAGTGCGAAAAGTGGTTTTTCAACACTAACACAAGTGTCAAAAGTGGTTTTTCCACACTAATACAAGTGCAAAAGTGGTTTCCTGCACCAACACAAGTGCGAAAAGTGGTTTTTCAACACTATCACAAGTGCAAAAAGTGTTATTTCCACACTAATACAAGTGCAAAAGTGGTTTCCTGCACCAACACAAGTGCGAAAAGTGGTTTTTCAACACTAACACAAGTGCGAAAAGTGGTTTTTCAACAATAACACAAGGGCGAAAAGTGGTTTTTCCACACTAATACAAGTGCAAAAGTGGTTTCCTGCACCAACACAAGTGCGAAAAGTGGTTTTTCAACACTAACACAAGTGCGAAAAGTGGTTTTTCAACACTATCACAAGTGCAAAAAGTGTTTTTTCCACACTAATACAAGTGCAAAAGTGGTTTCCTGCACCAACACAAGTGCAAAAAGTGGTTTTTCAACACTAAAACAAGTGCGAAAAGTGGTTTTTCAACACTAACACAAGTGCGAAAAGTGTTTTTTCCACACTAATACAAGTGCAAAAGTGGTTTCCTGCAACAACACAAGTGCGAAAAGTGGTTTTTCAACACTAACACAAGTGCGAAAAGTGGTTTTTCAACACTATCACAAATGCAAAAAGTGTTTTTTCCATACTAATACAAGTGCAAAAGTGGTTTCCTGCACCAACACAAGTGCGAAAAGTGGTTTTTCAACACTAACACAAGTGCGAAAAGTGGTTTTTCAACACTAACACAAGTGCGAAAAGTGGATTTTCAACACTATCACAAGCGCAAAAAGTGTTTTTTCCACACTAATACAAGTGCAAAAGTGGTTTCCTGCACGAACACAAGTGTGAAAAGTGGTTTTTCAACACTAAAACAAGTGCGAAAAGTGGTTTTTCAACACTAACACAAGTGCGAAAAGTTGTTTTTCAACACTATCACAAGTGCAAAAAGTGTTTTTTCCACACTAATACAAGTGCAAAAGTGGTTTCCTGCACCAACACAAGCGCGAAAAGTGGTTTTTCAACACTAACACAAGTGCGAAAAGTGGTTTTTCAACACTAACACAAGTGCGAAAAGTGGTTTATCAACACTATCACAAGTGCAAAAAGTGTTTTTTCCACAATAATACAAGTGCAAAAGTGGTTTCCTGCACCAACACAAGTGCGAAAAGTGGTTTTTCAACACTATCACAAGTGCAAAAAGTGTTTTTCCACACTAATACAAGTGCAAAAGTGGTTTCCTGGACCAACACAAGTGCGAAAAGTGGTTTTTCAACACTAACACAAGTGCAAAAAGTGGTTTTTCAACACTAACACAAGTGCGAAAAGTGGTTTTTCAACACTAACACAAGTGCGAAAAGTGGTTTTTCAACACTAACACAAGTGCGAAAAGTGTTTTTTCCACACGAATACAAGTGCAAAAGTGGTTTCCTGCATCAACACAAGTGCGAAAAGTGGTTTTTCAACACTATCACAAGTGCAAAAAGTGTTTTTTCCACACTAATACAAGTGCAAAAGTGGTTTGCGGCAACAACACAAGTGCGAAAAGTGGTTTTTCAACACTAACACAAGTGCGAAAAGTGTTTTTTCAACACTAACACAAGTGCGAAAAGTTGTTTTTCAACACTATCACAAGTGCAAAAAGTGTTTTTTCCACACTAATACAAGTGCAAAAGTGGTTTCCTGCACCAACACAAGCGCGAAAAGTGGTTTTTCAACACTAACACAAGTGCGAAAAGTGGTTTTTCAACACTAACACAAGTGCGAAAAGTGGTTTATCAACACTATCACAAGTGCAAAAAGTGTTTTTTCCACAATAATACAAGTGCAAAAGTGGTTTCCTGCACCAACACAAGTGCGAAAAGTGGTTTTTCAACACTATCACAAGTGCAAAAAGTGTTTTTTCCACACTAATACAAGTGCAAAAGTGGTTTCCTGGACCAACACAAGTGCGAAAAGTGGTTTTTCAACACTAACACAAGTGCAAAAAGTGGTTTTTCAACACTAACACAAGTGCGAAAAGTGGTTTTTCAACACTAACACAAGTGCGAAAAGTGGTTTTTCAACACTAACACAAGTGCGAAAAGTGTTTTTTCCACACTAATACAAGTGCAAAAGTGGTTTCCTGCACCAACACAAGTGCGAAAAGTGGTTTTTCAACACTAACACAAGTGCGAAAAGTGGTTTTTCAACACTAACACAAGTGCGAAAAGTGGTATTTCAACACTATCACAAGTGCAAAAAGTGTTGTTTCCACACTAATACAAGTGCAAAACTGGTTTCCTGCACCAACACAAGTGCGAAAAGTGGCTTTTCAACACTAACACAAGTGCGAAAAGTGGTTTTTCAACACTATCACAAGTGCAAAAAGTGTTTTTTCCACACTAATACAAGTGCAAAAGTGGTTCCCTGCACCAACACAAGTGCGAAAAGTGGTTTTTCAACACTAACACAAGTGCGAAAGTGGTTTTTCAACACTAACACAAGTGCGAAAAGTGGTTTTTCAACACTATCACAAGTGCAAAAAGTGTTTTTTCCACACTAATACAAGTGCAGAAGTGGTTTCCTGCACCAACACCAGTGCCAAAAGTGGTTTTTCAACACTAACACAAGTGCGAAAAGTGGTTTTTCAACACTAACACAAGTGCGAAAAGTGGTTTTTCCACACTAATACAAGTGCAAAAGTGGTTTTCTGCACCAACACAAGTGGGGAACGTGGTTTTTCAACACTAACACAAGTGCGAAAAGTGGTTTTTCAACACTAACACAAGTGCGAAAAGTGGTTTTTCAACACTATCACAAGTGCAAAAAGTGTTTTTTCCACACTAATACAAGTGCAAAAGTGGTTTCCTGCACCAACACAAGTGCGAAAAGTGGTTTTTCAACACTAACACAAGTGCGAAAAGTGGTTTTTCAACACTAACACAAGTGGGAAAAGTGTTTTTTCCACACTAATACAAGTGCAAAAGTGGTTTCCTGCATCAACACAAGTGCGAAAAGTGGTTTTTCAACACTAACACAAGTGCGAAAAGTGGTTTTTCAACACTAACACAAGTGCGAAAAGTGGTTTTTCAACACTAACAAAAGTGCGAAAAGTGGTTTTTCAACACTAACACAAGTGTCAAAAGTGGTTTTCCCACACTAATATAATTGCAAAAGTGGTTTCCTGCACCAACACAAGTGCGAAAAGTGGTTTTTCAACACTATCACAAGTGCAAAAAGTGTTTTTTCCACACTAATACAAGTGCAAAAGTGGTTTCCTGCACCAACACAAGTGCGAAAAGTGGTTTTTCAACACTAACACAAGTGCGAAAAGTGGTTTTTCAACAATAACACAAGGGCGAAAAGTGGTTTTTCCACACTAATACAAGTGCAAAAGTGGTTTCCTGCACCAACACAAGTGCGAAAAGTGGTTTTTCAACACTAACACAAGTGTGAAAAGTGGTTTTTCAACACTATCACAAGTGCAAAAAGTGTTTTTTCCACACTAATACAAGTGCAAAAGTGGTTTCCTGCACCAACACAAGTGCAAAAAGTGGTTTTTCAACACTAAAACAAGTGCGAAAAGTGGTTTTTCAACACTAACACAAGTGCGAAAAGTGTTTTTTCCACACTAATACAAGTGCAAAAGTGGTTTCCTGCAACAACACAAGTGCGAAAAGTGGTTTTTCAACACTAACACAAGTGCGAAAAGTGGTTTTTCAACACTATCACAAATGCAAAAAGTGTTTTTTCCATACTAATACAAGTGCAAAAGTGGTTTCCTGCACCAACACAAGTGCGAAAAGTGGTTTTTCAACACTAACACAAGTGCGAAAAGTGGTTTTTCAACACTAAAACAAGTGCGAAAAGTGGATTTTCAACACTATCACAAGCGCAAAAAGTGTTTTTTCCACACTAATACAAGTGCAAAAGTGGTTTCCTGCACGAACACAAGTGTGAAAAGTGGTTTTTCAACACTAAAACAAGTGCGAAAAGTGGTTTTTCAACACTAACACAAGTGCGAAAAGTTGTTTTTCAACACTATCACAAGGGCAAAAAGTGTTTTTTCCACACTAATACAAGTGCAAAAGTGGTTTCCTGCACCAACACAAGCGCGAAAAGTGGTTTTTCAACACTAACACAAGTGCGAAAAGTGGTTTTTCAACACTAACACAAGTGCGAAAAGTGGTTTATCAACACTATCACAAGTGCAAAAAGTGTTTTTTCCACAATAATACAAGTGCAAAAGTGGTTTCCTGCACCAACACAAGTGCGAAAAGTGGTTTTTCAACACTATCACAAGTGCAAAAAGTGTTTTTTCCACACTAATACAAGTGCAAAAGTGGTTTCCTGGACCAACACAAGTGCGAAAAGTGGTTTTTCAACACTAACACAAGTGCAAAAAGTGGTTTTTCAACACTAACACAAGTGCGAAAAGTGGTTTTTCAACACTAACACAAGTGCGAAAAGTGGTTTTTCAACACTAACACAAGTGCGAAAAGTGTTTTTTCCACACGAATACAAGTGCAAAAGTGGTTTCCTGCATCAACACAAGTGCGAAAAGTGGTTTTTCAACACTATCACAAGTGCAAAAAGTGTTTTTTCCACACTAATACAAGTGCAAAAGTGGTTTGCGGCAACAACACAAGTGCGAAAAGTGGTTTTTCAACACTAACACAAGTGCGAAAAGTGTTTTTTCAACACTAACACAAGTGCAAAAAGTGGTTTTTCCACAATAACACAAGTGCGAAAAGTGGTTTTTCCACACTAATACAAGTGCAAAAGTAGTTTCCTGCACCAACACAAGTGCGAAAAGTGGTTTTTCAACACTAACACAAGTGCGAAAAGTGGTTTTTCAACACTACCACAAGTGCAAAAAGTGTTTTTTCCACACTAATACAAGTGCAAAAGTGGTTTCCTGCACCAACACAAGTGCGAAAAGTGGTTTTTCAACACTAACACAAGTGCAAAAAGTGGTTTTTCAACACGAACACAAGTGCGAAAAGTGTTTTTCCACACTAATACAAGTGCAAAAGTGGTTTCCTGCACCAACACAAGTGCGAAAAGATGTTTTTCAACACTAACACTTGTGCGAAAAGTGGTTTTTCAACACTATCACAAGTGCAAAAAGTGTTTTTTCCACACTAATACAAGTGCAAAAGTGGTTTCCTGCACCAACACAAGTGCGAAAAGTGGTTTTTCAACACTAACACAAGTGCGAAAAGTGGTTTTTCAACACTATCACAAGTGCAAAAAGTGTTTTTTCCACACTAATACAAGTGCAAAAGTGGTTTCCTGCAGCAACACAAGTGTGAAAAGTGGTTTTTCAACACTAACACAAGTGCGAAAAGTGGTTTTTCAACACTATCACAAGTGCAAAAAGTGTTTTTTCCACACTAATACAAGTGCAAAAGTGGTTTCCTGCACCAACACAAGTGCGAAAAGTGGTTTTTCAACACTAACACAAGTGCGAAAAGTGGTTTTTCAACACTAACACAAGTGGGAAAAGTATTTTTTTCCACACTAATACAAGTGCAAAAGTGGTTTCCTGCATCAACACAAGTGCGAAAAGTGGTTTTTCAACACTAACACAAGTGCGAAAAATGTTTTTTCAACACTAACACAAGTGCAAAAGTGGTTTCCTGCACCAACACAAGTGCGAAAAGTGGTTTTTCAACACTAACACAAGTGCGAAAAGTGGTTTTTCAACAATAACACAAGGGCGAAAAGTGGTTTTTCCACACTAATACAAGTGCAAAAGTGGTTTCCTGCACCAACACAAGTGCGAAAAGTGGTTTTTCAACACTAACACAAGTGCGAAAAGTGGTTTTTCAACACTATCACAAGTGCAAAAAGTGTTTTTTCCACACTAATACAAGTGCAAAAGTGGTTTCCTGCACCAACACAAGTGCAAAAAGTGGTTTTTCAACACTAAAACAAGTGCGAAAAGTGGTTTTTCAACACTAACACAAGTGCGAAAAGTGTTTTTTCCACACTAATACAAGTGCAAAAGTGGTTTCCTGCAACAACACAAGTGCGAAAAGTGGTTTTTCAACACTAACACAAGTGCGAAAAGTGGTTTTTCAACACTATCACAAATGCAAAAAGTGTTTTTTCCATACTAATACAAGTGCAAAAGTGGTTTCCTGCACCAACACAAGTGTGAAAAGTGGTTTTTCAACACTAAAACAAGTGCGAAAAGTGGTTTTTCAACACTAACACAAGTGCGAAAAGTTGTTTTTCAACACTATCACAAGTGCAAAAAGTGTTTTTTCCACACTAATACAAGTGCAAAAGTGGTTTCCTGCACCAACACAAGCGCGAAAAGTGGTTTTTCAACACTAACACAAGTGCGAAAAGTGGTTTTTCAACACTAACACAAGTGCGAAAAGTGGTTTATCAACACTATCACAAGTGCAAAAAGTGTTTTTTCCACAATAATACAAGTGCAAAAGTGGTTTCCTGCACCAACACAAGTGCGAAAAGTGGTTTTTCAACACTATCACAAGTGCAAAAAGTGTTTTTTCCACACTAATACAAGTGCAAAAGTGGTTTCCTGGACCAACACAAGTGCGAAAAGTGGTTTTTCAACACTAACACAAGTGCAAAAAGTGGTTTTTCAACACTAACACAAGTGCGAAAAGTGGTTTTTCAACACTAACACAAGTGCGAAAAGTGGTTTTTCAACACTAACACAAGTGCGAAAAGTGTTTTTTCCACACGAATACAAGTGCAAAAGTGGTTTCCTGCATCAACACAAGTGCGAAAAGTGGTTTTTCAACACTATCACAAGTGCAAAAAGTGTTTTTTCCACACTAATACAAGTGCAAAAGTGGTTTGCGGCAACAACACAAGTGCGAAAAGTGGTTTTTCAACACTAACACAAGTGCGAAAAGTGTTTTTTCAACACTAACACAAGTGCAAAAAGTGGTTTTTCCACAATAACACAAGTGCGAAAAGTGGTTTTTCCACACTAATACAAGTGCAAAAGTAGTTTCCTGCACCAACACAAGTGCGAAAAGTGGTTTTTCAACACTAACACAAGTGCGAAAAGTGGTTTTTCAACACTACCACAAGTGCAAAAAGTGTTTTTTCCACACTAATACAAGTGCAAAAGTGGTTTCCTGCACCAACACAAGTGCGAAAAGTGGTTTTTCAACACTAACACAAGTGCGAAAAGTGGTTTTTCAACACTAACACAAGTGGGAAAAGTATTTTTTCCACACTAATACAAGTGCAAAAGTGGTTTCCTGCATCAACACAAGTGCGAAAAGTGGTTTTTCAACACTAACACAAGTGCGAAAAATGGTTTTTCAACACTAACACAAGTGCGAAAAGTGGTTTTTCAACACTAACAAAAGTGCGAAAAGTGGTTTTTCAACACTAACACAAGTGTCAAAAGTGGTTTTTCCACACTAATACAAGTGCAAAAGTGGTTTCCTGCACCAACACAAGTGCGAAAAGTGGTTTTTCAACACTATCACAAGTGCAAAAAGTGTTTTTTCCACACTAATACAAGTGCAAAAGTGGTTTCCTGCACCAACACAAGTGCGAAAAGTGGTTTTTCAACACTAACACAAGTGCGATAAGTGGTTTTTCAACAATAACACAAGGGCGAAAAGTGGTTTTTCCACACTAATACAAGTGCAAAAGTGGTTTCCTGCACCAACACAAGTGCGAAAAGTGGTTTTTCAACACTAACACAAGTGCGAAAAGTGGTTTTTCAACACTATCACAAGTGCAAAAAGTGTTTTTTCCACACTAATACAAGTGCAAAAGTGGTTTCCTGCACCAACACAAGTGCAAAAAGTGGTTTTTCAACACTAAAACAAGTGCGAAAAGTGGTTTTTCAACACTAACACAAGTGCGAAAAGTGTTTTTTCCACACTAATACAAGTGCAAAAGTGGTTTCCTGCAACAACACAAGTGCGAAAAGTGGTTTTTCAACACTAACACAAGTGCGAAAAGTGGTTTTTCAACACTATCACAAATGCAAAAAGTGTTTTTTCCATACTAATACAAGTGCAAAAGTGGTTTCCTGCACCAACACAAGTGTGAAAAGTGGTTTTTCAACACTAAAACAAGTGCGAAAAGTGGTTTTTCAACACTAACACAAGTGCGAAAAGTTGTTTTTCAACACTATCACAAGTGCAAAAAGTGTTTTTTCCACACTAATACAAGTGCAAAAGTGGTTTCCTGCACCAACACAAGCGCGAAAAGTGGTTTTTCAACACTAACACAAGTGCGAAAAGTGGTTTTTCAACACTAACACAAGTGCGAAAAGTGGTTTATCAACACTATCACAAGTGCAAAAAGTGTTTTTTTCACAATAATACAAGTGCAAAAGTGGTTTCCTGCACCAACACAAGTGCGAAAAGTGGTTTTTCAACACTATCACAAGTGCAAAAAGTGTTTTTTCCACACTAATACAAGTGCAAAAGTGGTTTCCTGGACCAACACAAGTGCCGAAAGTGGTTTTTCAACACGAACAAAAGTGCAAAAAGTGGTTTTTCAACACTAACACAAGTGCGAAAAGTGGTTTTTCAACACTAACACAAGTGCGAAAAGTGGTTTTTCAACACTAACACAAGTGCGAAAAGTGTTTTTTCCACACGAATACAAGTGCAAAAGTGGTTTCCTGCATCAACACAAGTGCGAAAAGTGGTTTTTCAACACTATCACAAGTGCAAAAAGTGTTTTTTCCACACTAATACAAGTGCAAAAGTGGTTTGCGGCAACAACACAAGTGCGAAAAGTGGTTTTTCAACACTAACACAAGTGCGAAAAGTGTTTTTTCAACACTAACACAAGTGCAAAAAGTGGTTTTTCCACAATAACACAAGTGCGAAAAGTGGTTTTTCCACACTAATACAAGTGCAAAAGTAGTTTCCTGCACCAACACAAGTGCGAAAAGTGGTTTTTCAACACTAACACAAGTGCGAAAAGTGGTTTTTCAACACTACCACAAGTGCAAAAAGTGTTTTTTCCACACTAATACAAGTGCAAAAGTGGTTTCCTGCACCAACACAAGTGCGAAAAGTGGTTTTTCAACACTAACACAAGTGCAAAAAGTGGTTTTTCAACACGAACACAAGTGCGAAAAGTGTTTTTCCACACTAATACAAGTGCAAAAGTGGTTTCCTGCACCAACACAAGTGCGAAAAGATGTTTTTCAACACTAACACTTGTGCGAAAAGTGGTTTTTCAACACTATCACAAGTGCAAAAAGTGTTTTTTCCACACTAATACAAGTGCAAAAGTGGTTTCCTGCACCAACACAAGTGCGAAAAGTGGTTTTTCAACACTAACACAAGTGCGAAAAGTGGTTTTTCAACACTATCACAAGTGCAAAAAGTATTTTTTCCACACTAATACAAGTGCAAAAGTGGTTTCCTGCATCAACACAAGTGCGAAAAGTGGTTTTTCAACACTAACACAAGTGCGAAAAGTGGTTTTTCAACACTAACACAAGTGCGAAAAGTGGTTTTTCAACACTAACAAAAGTGCGAAAAGTGGTTTTTCAACACTAACACAAGTGTCAAAAGTGGTTTTTCCACACTAATACAAGTGCAAAAGTGGTTTCCTGCACCAACACAAGTGCGAAAAGTGGTTTTTCAACACTATCACAAGTGCAAAAAGTGTTTTTTCCACACTAATACAAGTGCAAAAGTGGTTTCCTGCACCAACACAAGTGCAAAAAGTGGTTTTTCAACAATAACACAAGGGCGAAAAGTGGTTTTTCCACACTAATACAAGTGCAAAAGTGGTTTCCTGCACCAACACAAGTGCGAAAAGTGGTTTTTCAACACTAACACAAGTGCGAAAAGTGGTTTTTCAACACTATCACAAGTGCAAAAAGTGTTTTTTCCACACTAATACAAATGCAAAAGTGGTTTCCTGCACCAACACAAGTGCAAAAAGTGGTTTTTCAACACTAAAACAAGTGCGAAAAGTGGTTTTTCAACACTAACACAAGTGCGAAAAGTGTTTTTTCCACACTAATACAAGTGCAAAAGTGGTTTCCTGCAACAACACAAGTGCGAAAAGTGGTTTTTCAACACTAACACAAGTGCGAAAAGTGGTTTTTCAACACTATCACAAATGCAAAAAGTGTTTTTTCCATACTAATACAAGTGCAAAAGTGGTTTCCTGCACCAACACAAGTGCGAAAAGTGGTTTTTCAACACTAACACAAGTGCGAAAAGTGGTTTTTCAACACTAACACAAGTGCGAAAAGTGGATTTTCAACACTATCACAAGCGCAAAAAGTGTTTTTTCCACACTAATACAAGTGCAAAAGTGGTTTCCTGCACGAACACAAGTGTGAAAAGTGGTTTTTCAACACTAAAACAAGTGCGAAAAGTGGTTTTTCAACACTAACACAAGTGCGAAAAGTTGTTTTTCAACACTATCACAAGTGCAAAAAGTGTTTTTTCCACACTAATACAAGTGCAAAAGTGGTTTCCTGCACCAACACAAGCGCGAAAAGTGGTTTTTCAACACTAACACAAGTGCGAAAAGTGGTTTTTCAACACTAACACAAGTGCGAAAAGTGGTTTATCAACACTATCACAAGTGCAAAAAGTGTTTTTTCCACAATAATACAAGTGCAAAAGTGGTTTCCTGCACCAACACAAGTGCGAAAAGTGGTTTTTCAACACTATCACAAGTGCAAAAAGTGTTTTTTCCACACTAATACAAGTGCAAAAGTGGTTTCCTGGACCAACACAAGTGCGAAAAGTGGTTTTTCAACACTAACACAAATGCAAAAAGTGGTTTTTCAACACTAACACAAGTGCGAAAAGTGGTTTTTCAACATTAACACAAGTGCGAAAAGTGGTTTTTCAACACTAACACAAGTGCGAAAAGTGTTTTTTCCACACGAATACAAGTGCAAAAGTGGTTTCCTGCATCAACACAAGTGCGAAAAGTGGTTTTTCAACACTATCACAAGTGCAAAAAGTGTTTTTTCCACACTAATACAAGTGCAAAAGTGGTTTGCGGCAACAACACAAGTGCGAAAAGTGGTTTTTCAACACTAACACAAGTGCGAAAAGTGTTTTTTCAACACTAACACAAGTGCAAAAAGTGGTTTTTCCACAATAACACAAGTGCGAAAAGTGGTTTTTCCACACTAATACAAGTGCAAAAGTAGTTTCCTGCACCAACACAAGTGCGAAAAGTGGTTTTTCAACACTAACACAAGTGCGAAAAGTGGTTTTTCAACACTATCACAAGTGCAAAAAGTGTTTTTTCCACACTAATACAAGTGCAAAAGTGGTTTCCTGCACCAACACAAGTGCGAAAAGTGGTTTTTCAACACTAACACAAGTGCAAAAAGTGGTTTTTCAACACGAACACAAGTGCGAAAAGTGTTTTTTCCACACTAATACAAGTGCAAAAGTGGTTTCCTGCACCAACACAAGTGCAAAAAGATGTTTTTCAACACTAACACTTGTGCGAAAAGTGGTTTTTCAACACTATCACAAGTGCAAAAAGTGTTTTTTCCACACTAATACAAGTGCAAAAGTGGTTTCCTGCACCAACACAAGTGCGAAAAGTGGTTTTTCAACACTAACACAAGTGCGAAAAGTGGTTTTTCAACACTATCACAAGTGCAAAAAGTGTTTTTTCCACACTAATACAAGTGCAAAAGTGGTTTCCTGCAGCAACACAAGTGTGAAAAGTGGTTTTTCAACACTAACACAAGTGCGAAAAGTGGTTTTTCAACACTAACACAAGTGCGAAAAGTGGTTTTTCAACACTAACACAAGAGCGAAAAGTGTTTTTTCCACACTAATACAAGTGCAAAAGTGGTTTCCTGCACCAACACAAGTGCGAAAAGTGGTTTTTCAACACTAACACAAGTGCGAAAAGTGGTTTTTCAACACTATCACAAGTGCAAAAAGTGTTTTTTCCACACTAATACAAGTGCAAAAGTGGTTTCCTGCACCCAACACAAGTGCAAAAAGTGGTTTTTCAACACTAACACAAGTGCGAAAAGTGGTTTTTCAACACTATCACAAGTGCAAAAAGTGTTTTTTCCACACTAATACAAGTGCAAAAGTGGTTTCCTGCACCAACACAAGTGCGAAAAGTGGTTTTTCAACACTAACACAAGTGCAAAAAGTGGTTTTTCAACACTAACACAAGTGCGAAAAGTGTTTTTTCAACACTATCACAAGTGCAAAAAGTGTTTTTTCCACACTAATACAAGTGCAAAAGTGGTTTCCTGCACCAATACAAGTGCGAAAAGTGGTTTTTCAACACTAACACAAGTGCGAAAAGTGGTTTTTCAACACTAACACAAGTGCGAAAAGTGGGTTTTTCCACACTAATACAAGTGCAAAAGTGGTTTCCTGCACCAACTCAAGTGTGAAAAGTGGTTTTTCAACACTAACACAAGTGGGAAAAGTGGTTTTTCAACACTAACATAAGTGCGAAAAGTGGTTTTTCCACACTAATACAAGTGCAAAAGTGGTTTTCTGCACCAACACAAGTGGGGAACGTGGTTTTTCAACACTAACACAAGTGCGAAAAGTGGTTTTTCAACACTAACACAAGTGCGAAAAGTGGTTTTTCAACACTATCACAAGTGCAAAAAGTGTTTTCCACACTAATACAAGTGCAAAAGTGGTTTCCTGCACCAACACAAGTGCGAAAAGTTGTTTTTCAACACTAACACAAGTGCGAAAAGTGGTTTTTCAACACTAACACAAGTGGGAAAAGTGTTTTTTCCACACTAATACAAGTGCAAAAGTGGTTTCCTGCATCAACACAAGTGCGAAAAGTGGTTTTTCAACACTAACACAAGTGCGAAAAGTGGTTTTTCAACACTAACACAAGTGCGAAAAGTGGTTTTTCAACACTAACAAAAATGCGATAAGTGGTTTTTCAACACTAACACAAGTGCCAAAAGTGGTTTTTCCACACTAATTCAAGTGCAAAAGTGGTTTCCTGCACCAACACAAGTGCGAAAAGTGGTTTTTCAACACTATCACAAGTGCGAAAAGTGGTTTTTCAACACTAACACAAGTGCGAAAAGTGGTTTTTCAACACTAACACAAGTGCAAAAAGTGGTTTTTCCACACTAATACAAGTGTAAAAGTGGTTTGCGGCAACAACACAAGTGCGAAAAGTGGTTTTTCAACACTAACACAAGTGCGAAAAGTGTTTTTTCAACACTAACACAAGTGCAAAAAGTGGTTTTTCCACAATAACACAAGTGCGAAAAGTGGTTTTTCCACACTAATACAAGTGCAAAAGTAGTTTCCTGCACCAACACAAGTGCGAAAAGTGGTTTTTCAACACTAACACAAGTGCGAAAAGTGGTTTTTCAACACTTCCACAAGTGCAAAAAGTGTTTTTTCCACACTAATACAAGTGCAAAAGTGGTTTCCTGCACCAACACAAGTGCGAAAAGTGGTTTTTCAACACTAACACAAGTGCAAAAAGTGGTTTTTCAACACGAACACAAGTGCGAAAAGTGTTTTTCCACACTAATACAAGTGCAAAATTGGTTTCCTGCACCAACACAAGTGCGAAAAGATGTTTTTCAACACTAACACTTGTGCGAAAAGTGGTTTTTCAACACTATCACAAGTGCAAAAAGTGTTTTTTCCACACTAATACAAGTGCAAAAGTGGTTTCCTGCACCAACACAAGTGCGAAAAGTGGTTTTTCAACACTAACACAAGTGCGAAAAGTGGTTTTTCAACACTATCACAAGTGCAAAAAGTGTTTTTTCCACACTAATACAAGTGCAAAAGTGGTTTCCTGCAGCAACACAAGTGCGAAAAGTGGTTTTTCAACACTAACACAAGTGCGAAAAGTGGTTTTTCAACACTATCACAAGTGCAAAAAGTGTTTTTTCCACACTAATACAAGTGCAAAAGTGGTTTCCTGCACCAACACAAGTGCGAAAAGTGGTTTTTCAACACTAACACAAGTGCGAAAAGTGGTTTTTCAACACTAACACAAGTGGGAAAAGTATTTTTTCCACACTAATACAAGTGCAAAAGTGGTTTCCTGCATCAACACAAGTGCGAAAAGTGGTTTTTCAACACTAACACAAGTGCGAAAAGTGGTTTTTCAACACTAACACAAGTGCGAAAAGTGGTTTTTCAACACTAACAAAAGTGCGAAAAGTGGTTTTTCAACACTAACACAAGTGTCAAAAGTGGTTTTTCCACACTAATACAAGTGCAAAAGTGGTTTCCTGCACCAACACAAGTGCGAAAAGTGGTTTTTCAACACTATCACAAGTGCAAAAAGTGTTTTTTCCACACTAATACAAGTGCAAAAGTGGTTTCCTGCACCAACACAAGTGCGAAAAGTGGTTTTTCAACACTAACACAAGTGCGAAAAGTGGTTTTTCAACACTATCACAAGTGCAAAAAGTGTTTTTTCCACACTAATACAAGTGCAAAAGTGGTTTCCTGCACCAACACAAGTGCGAAAAGTGGTTTTTCAACACTAACACAAGTGCAAAAAGTGGTTTTTCAACACGAACACAAGTGCGAAAAGTGTTTTTCCACACTAATACAAGTGCAAAAGTGGTTTCCTGCACCAACACAAGTGCGAAAAGATGTTTTTCAACACTAACACTTGTGCGAAAAGTGGTTTTTCAACACTATCACAAGTGCAAAAAGTGTTTTTTCCACACTAATACAAGTGCAAAAGTGGTTTCCTGCACCAACACAAGTGCGAAAAGTGGTTTTTCAACACTAACACAAGTGCGAAAAGTGGTTTTTCAACACTATCACAAGTGCAAAAAGTATTTTTTCCACACTAATACAAGTGCAAAAGTGGTTTCCTGCATCAACACAAGTGCGAAAAGTGGTTTTTCAACACTAACACAAGTGCGAAAAGTGGTTTTTCAACACTAACACAAGTGCGAAAAGTGGTTTTTCAACACTAACAAAAGTGCGAAAAGTGGTTTTTCAACACTAACACAAGTGTCAAAAGTGGTTTTTCCACACTAATATAAGTGCAAAAGTGGTTTCCTGCACCAACACAAGTGCGAAAAGTGGTTTTTCAACACTATCACAAGTGCAAAAAGTGTTTTTTCCACACTAATACAAGTGCAAAAGTGGTTTCCTGCACCAACACAAGTGCAAAAAGTGGTTTTTCAACAATAACACAAGGGCAAAAAGTGGTTTTTCCACACTAATACAAGTGCAAAAGTGGTTTCCTGCACCAACACAAGTGCGAAAAGTGGTTTTTCAACACTAACACAAGTGCGAAAAGTGGTTTTTCAACACTATCACAAGTGCAAAAAGTGTTTTTTCCACACTAATACAAATGCAAAAGTGGTTTCCTGCACCAACACAAGTGCAAAAAGTGGTTTTTCAACACTAAAACAAGTGCGAAAAGTGGTTTTTCAACACTAACACAAGTGCGAAAAGTGTTTTTTCCACACTAATACAAGTGCAAAAGTGGTTTCCTGCAACAACACAAGTGCGAAAAGTGGTTTTTCAACACTAACACAAGTGCGAAAAGTGGTTTTTCAACACTATCACAAATGCAAAAAGTGTTTTTTCCATACTAATACAAGTGCAAAAGTGGTTTCCTGCACCAACACAAGTGCGAAAAGTGGTTTTTCAACACTAACACAAGTGCGAAAAGTGGTTTTTCAACACTAACACAAGTGCGAAAAGTGGATTTTCAACACTATCACAAGCGCAAAAAGTGTTTTTTCCACACTAATACAAGTGCAAAAGTGGTTTCCTGCACGAACACAAGTGTGAAAAGTGGTTTTTCAACACTAAAACAAGTGCGAAAAGTGGTTTTTCAACACTAACACAAGTGCGAAAAGTTGTTTTTCAACACTATCACAAGTGCAAAAAGTGTTTTTTCCACACTAATACAAGTACAAAAGTGGTTTCCTGCACCAACACAAGCGCGAAAAGTGGTTTTTCAACACTAACACAAGTGCGAAAAGTGGTTTTTCAACACTAACACAAGTGCGAAAAGTGGTTTATCAACACTATCACAAGTGCAAAAAGTGTTTTTTCCACAATAATACAAGTGCAAAAGTGGTTTCCTGCACCAACACAAGTGCGAAAAGTGGTTTTTCAACACTATCACAAGTGCAAAATGTGTTTTTTCCACACTAATACAAGTGCAAAAGTGGTTTCCTGGACCAACACAAGTGCGAAAAGTGGTTTTTCAACACTAACACAAGTGCAAAAAGTGGTTTTTCAACACTAACACAAGTGCGAAAAGTGGTTTTTCAACATTAACACAAGTGGGAAAAGTGGTTTTTCAACACTAACACAAGTGCGAAAAGTGTTTTTTCCACACGAATACAAGTGCAAAAGTGGTTTCCTGCATCAACACAAGTGCGAAAAGTGGTTTTTCAACACTATCACAAGTGCAAAAAGTGTTTTTTCCACACTAATACAAGTGCAAAAGTGGTTTGCGGCAACAACACAAGTGCGAAAAGTGGTTTTTCAACACTAACACAAGTGCGAAAAGTGTTTTTTCAACACTAACACAAGTGCAAAAAGTGGTTTTTCCACAATAACACAAGTGCGAAAAGTGGTTTTTCCACACTAATACAAGTGCAAAAGTAGTTTCCTGCACCAACACAAGTGCGAAAAGTGGTTTTTCAACACTAACACAAGTGCAAAAAGTGGTTTTTCAACACTATCACAAGTGCAAAAAGTGTTTTTTCCACACTAATACAAGTGCAAAAGTGGTTTCCTGCACCAACACAAGTGCGAAAAGTGGTTTTTCAACACTAACACAAGTGCAAAAAGTGGTTTTTCAACACGAACACAAGTGCGAAAAGTGTTTTTTCCACACTAATACAAGTGCAAAAGTGGTTTCCTGCACCAACACAAGTGCAAAAAGATGTTTTTCAACACTAACACTTGTGCGAAAAGTGGTTTTTCAACACTATCACAAGTGCAAAAAGTGTTTTTTCCACACTAATACAAGTGCAAAAGTGGTTTCCTGCACCAACACAAGTGCGAAAAGTGGTTTTTCAACACTAACACAAGTGCGAAAAGTGGTTTTTCAACACTATCACAAGTGCAAAAAGTGTTTTTTCCACACTAATACAAGTGCAAAAGTGGTTTCCTGCAGCAACACAAGTGTGAAAAGTGGTTTTTCAACACTAACACAAGTGCGAAAAGTGGTTTTTCAACACTAACACAAGTGCGAAAAGTGGTTTTTCAACACTAACACAAGAGCGAAAAGTGTTTTTTCCACACTAATACAAGTGCAAAAGTGGTTTCCTGCACCAACACAAGTGCGAAAAGTGGTTTTTCAACACTAACACAAGTGCGAAAAGTGGTTTTTCAACACTATCACAAGTGCAAAAAGTGTTTTTTCCACACTAATACAAGTGCAAAAGTGGTTTCCTGCACCCAACACAAGTGCAAAAAGTGGTTTTTCAACACTAACACAAGTGCGAAAAGTGGTTTTTCAACACTATCACAAGTGCAAAAAGTGTTTTTTCCACACTAATACAAGTGCAAAAGTGGTTTCCTGCACCAACACAAGTGCGAAAAGTGGTTTTTCAACACTAACACAAGTGCAAAAAGTGGTTTTTCAACACTAACACAAGTGCGAAAAGTGTTTTTTCAACACTATCACAAGTGCAAAAAGTGTTTTTTCCACACTAATACAAGTGCAAAAGTGGTTTCCTGCACCAATACAAGTGCGAAAAGTGGTTTTTCAACACTAACACAAGTGCGAAAAGTGGTTTTTCAACACTAACACAAGTGCGAAAAGTGGTTTTTCCACACTAATACAAGTGCAAAAGTGGTTTCCTGCACCAACTCAAGTGTGAAAAGTGGTTTTTCAACACTAACACAAGTGGGAAAAGTGGTTGTTCAACACTAACATAAGTGCGAAAAGTGGTTTTTCCACACTAATACAAGTGCAAAAGTGGTTTTCTGCACCAACACAAGTGGGGAACGTGGTTTTTCAACACTAACACAAGTGCGAAAAGTGGTTTTTCAACACTAACACAAGTGCGAAAAGTGGTTTTTCAACACTATCACAAGTGCAAAAAGTGTTTTCCACACTAATACAAGTGCAAAAGTGGTTTCCTGCACCAACACAAGTGCGAAAAGTGGTTTTTCAACACTAACACAAGTGCGAAAAGTGGTTTTTCAACACTAACACAAGTGGGAAAAGTGTTTTTTCCACACTAATACAAGTGCAAAAGTGGTTTCCTGCATCAACACAAGTGCGAAAAGTGGTTTTTCAACACTAACACAAGTGCGAAAAGTGGTTTTTCAACACTAACAAAAATGCGAAAAGTGGTTTTTCAACACTAACACAAGTGCCAAAAGTGGTTTTTCCACACTAATTCAAGTGCAAAAGTGGTTTCCTGCACCAACACAAGTGCGAAAAGTGGTTTTTCAACACTATCACAAGTGCGAAAAGTGGTTTTTCAACACTAACACAAGTGCGAAAAGTGGTTTTTCAACACTAACACAAGTGCAAAAAGTGGTTTTTCCACACTAATACAAGTGCAAAAGTTGTTTGCGGCAACAACACAAGTGCGAAAAGTGGTTTTTCAACACTAACACAAGTGCGAAAAGTGTTTTTTCAACACTATCACAAGTGCAAAAAGTGGTTTTTCCACAATAACACAAGTGCGAAAAGTGGTTTTTCCACACTAATACAAGCGCAAAAGTAGTTTCCTGCACCAACACAAGTGCGAAAAGTGGTTTTTCAACACTAACACAAGTGCGAAAAGTGGTTTTTCAACACTACCACAAGTGCAAAAAGTGTTTTTTCCACACTAATACAAGTGCAAAAGTGGTTTCCTGCACCAACACAAGTGCGAAAAGTGGTTTTTCAACACTAACACAAGTGCAAAAAGTGGTTTTTCAACACGAACACAAGTGCGAAAAGTGTTTTTCCACACTAATACAAGTGCAAAATTGGTTTCCTGCACCAACACAAGTGCGAAAAGATGTTTTTCAACACTAACACTTGTGCGAAAAGTGGTTTTTCAACACTATCACAAGTGCAAAAAGTGTTTTTTCCACACTAATACAAGTGCAAAAGTGGTTTCCGAACCAACACAAGTGCGAAAAGTGGTTTTTCAACACTAACACAAGTGCGAAAAGTGGTTTTTCAACACTATCACAAGTGCAAAAAGTGTTTTTTCCACACTAATACAAGTGCAAAAGTGGTTTCCTGCAGCAACACAAGTGTGAAAAGTGGTTTTTCAACACTAACACAAGTGCGAAAAGTGGTTTTTCAACACTATCACAAGTGCAAAAAGTGTTTTTTCCACACTAATACAAGTGCAAAAGTGGTTTCCTGCACCAACACAAGTGCGAAAAGTGGTTTTTCAACACTAACACAAGTGCGAAAAGTGGTTTTTCAACACTAACACAAGTGGGAAAAGTATTTTTTCCACACTAATACAAGTGCAAAAGTGGTTTCCTGCATCAACACAAGTGCGAAAAGTGGTTTTTCAACACTAACACAAGTGCGAAAAGTGGTTTTTCAACACTAACACAAGTGCGAAAAGTGGTTTTTCAACACTAACAAAAGTGCGAAAAGTGGTTTTTCAACACTAACACAAGTGTCAAAAGTGGTTTTTCCACACTAATACAAGTGCAAAAGTGGTTTCCTGCACCAACACAAGTGCGAAAAGTGGTTTTTCAACACTATCACAAGTGCAAAAAGTGTTTTTTCCACACTAATACAAGTGCAAAAGTGGTTTCCTGCACCAACACAAGTGCGAAAAGTGGTTTTTCAACACTAACACAAGTGCGAAAAGTGGTTTTTCAACACTATCACAAGTGCAAAAAGTGTTTTTTCCACACTAATACAAATGCAAAAGTGGTTTCCTGCACCAACACAAGTGCAAAAAGTGGTTTTTCAACACTAAAACAAGTGCGAAGAGTGGTTTTTCAACACTAACACAAGTGCGAAAAGTGTTTTTTTCCACACTAATACAAGTGCAAAAGTGGTTTCCTGCAACAACACAAGTGCGAAAAGTGGTTTTTCAACACTAACACAAGTGCGAAAAGTGGTTTTTCAACACTATCACAAATGCAAAAAGTGTTTTTTCCATACTAATACAAGTGCAAAAGTGGTTTCCTGCACCAACACAAGTGCGAAAAGTGGTTTTTCAACACTAACACAAGTGCAAAAAGTGGTTTTTCAACACTAACACAAGTGCGAAAAGTGGATTTTCAACACTATCACAAGCGCAAAAAGTGTTTTTTCCACACTAATACAAGTGCAAAAGTGGTTTCCTGCACGAACACAAGTGTGAAAAGTGGTTTTTCAACACTAAAACAAGTGCGAAAAGTGGTTTTTCAACACTAACACAAGTGCGAAAAGTTGTTTTTCAACACTATCACAAGTGCAAAAAGTGTTTTTTCCACACTAATACAAGTGCAAAAGTGGTTTCCAGCACCAACACAAGCGCGAAAAGTGGTTTTTCAACACTAACACAAGTGCGAAAAGTGGTTTTTCAACACTAACACAAGTGCGAAAAGTGGTTTATCAACACTATCACAAGTGCAAAAAGTGTTTTTTCCACAATAATACAAGTGCAAAAGTGGTTTCCTGCACCAACACAAGTGCGAAAAGTGGTTTTTCAACACTATCACAAGTGCAAAAAGTGTTTTTTCCACACTAATACAAGTGCAAAAGTGGTTTCCTGGACCAACACAAGTGCGAAAAGTGGTTTTTCAACACTAACACAAGTGCAAAAAGTGGTTTTTCAACACTAACACAAGTGCGAAAAGTGGTTTTTCAACATTAACACAAGTGCGAAAAGTGGTTTTTCAACACTAACACAAGTGCGAAAAGTGTTTTTTCCACACGAATACAAGTGCAAAAGTGGTTTCCTGCATCAACACAAGTGCGAAAAGTGGTTTTTCAACACTATCACAAGTGCAAAAAGTGTTTTTTCCACACTAATACAAGTGCAAAAGTGGTTTGCGGCAACAACACAAGTGCGAAAAGTGGTTTTTCAACACTAACACAAGTGCGAAAAGTGTTTTTTCAACACTAACACAAGTGCAAAAAGTGGTTTTTCCACAATAACACAAGTGCGAAAAGTGGTTTTTCCACACTAATACAAGTGCAAAAGTAGTTTCCTGCACCAACACAAGTGCGAAAAGTGGTTTTTCAACACTAACACAAGTGCGAAAAGTGGTTTTTCAACACTATCACAAGTGCAAAAAGTGTTTTTTCCACACTAATACAAGTGCAAAAGTGGTTTCCTGCACCAACACAAGTGCAAAAAGTGGTTTTTCAACACGAACACAAGTGCGAAAAGTGTTTTTTCCACACTAATACAAGTGCAAAAGTGGTTTCCTGCACCAACACAAGTGCAAAAAGATGTTTTTCAACACTAACACTTGTGCGAAAAGTGGTTTTTCAACACTATCACAAGTGCAAAAAGTGTTTTTTCCACACTAATACAAGTGCAAAAGTGGTTTCCTGCACCAACACAAGTGCGAAAAGTGGTTTTTCAACACTAACACAAGTGCGAAAAGTGGTTTTTCAACACTATCACAAGTGCAAAAAGTGTTTTTTCCACACTAATACAAGTGCAAAAGTGGTTTCCTGCAGCAACACAAGTGTGAAAAGTGGTTTTTCAACACTAACACAAGTGCGAAAAGTGGTTTTTCAACACTAACACAAGTGCGAAAAGTGGTTTTTCAACACTAACACAAGAGCGAAAAGTGTTTTTTCCACACTAATACAAGTGCAAAAGTGGTTTCCTGCACCAACACAAGTGCGAAAAGTGGTTTTTCAACACTAACACAAGTGCGAAAAGTGGTTTTTCAACACTATCACAAGTGCAAAAAGTGTTTTTTCCACACTAATACAAGTGCAAAAGTGGTTTCCTGCACCCAACACAAGTGCAAAAAGTGGTTTTTCAACACTAACACAAGTGCGAAAAGTGGTTTTTCAACACTATCACAAGTGCAAAAAGTGTTTTTTCCACACTAATACAAGTGCAAAAGTGGTTTCCTGCACCAACACAAGTGCGAAAAGTGGTTTTTCAACACTAACACAAGTGCAAAAAGTGGTTTTTCAACACTAACACAAGTGCGAAAAGTGTTTTTTCAACACTATCACAAGTGCAAAAAGTGTTTTTTCCACACTAATACAAGTGCAAAAGTGGTTTCCTGCACCAATACAAGTGCGAAAAGTGGTTTTTCAACACTAACACAAGTGCGAAAAGTGGTTTTTCAACACTAACACAAGTGCGAAAAGTGGTTTTTCCACACTAATACAAGTGCAAAAGTGGTTTCCTGCACCAACTCAAGTGTGAAAAGTGGTTTTTCAACACTAACACAAGTGGGAAAAGTGGTTGTTCAACACTAACATAAGTGCGAAAAGTGGTTTTTCCACACTAATACAAGTGCAAAAGTGGTTTTCTGCACCAACACAAGTGGGGAACGTGGTTTTTCAACACTAACACAAGTGCGAAAAGTGGTTTTTCAACACTAACACAAGTGCGAAAAGTGGTTTTTCAACACTATCACAAGTGCAAAAAGTGTTTTCCACACTAATACAAGTGCAA
The DNA here is from genome assembly GCF_964187855.1 of Myxine glutinosa. NCBI lineage: Eukaryota > Metazoa > Chordata > Myxini > Myxiniformes > Myxinidae > Myxine > Myxine glutinosa. The sequence goes on along the minus strand of NC_136263.1, from coordinate 31,373,743 downwards.
AAGTGGTTTCCTGCACCAACACAAGTGCGAAAAGTGGTTTTTCAACACTAACACAAGTGCGAAAAGTGGTTTTTCAACACTAACACAAGTGGGAAAAGTGTTTTTTCCACACTAATACAAGTGCAAAAGTGGTTTCCTGCATCAACACAAGTGCGAAAAGTGGTTTTTCAACACTAACACAAGTGCGAAAAGTGGTTTTTCAACACTAACAAAAATGCGAAAAGTGGTTTTTCAACACTAACACAAGTGCCAAAAGTGGTTTTTCCACACTAATTCAAGTGCAAAAGTGGTTTCCTGCACCAACACAAGTGCGAAAAGTGGTTTTTCAACACTATCACAAGTGCGAAAAGTGGTTTTTCAACACTAACACAAGTGCGAAAAGTGGTTTTTCAACACTAACACAAGTGCAAAAAGTGGTTTTTCCACACTAATACAAGTGCAAAAGTTGTTTGCGGCAACAACACAAGTGCGAAAAGTGGTTTTTCAACACTAACACAAGTGCGAAAAGTGTTTTTTCAACACTAACACAAGTGCAAAAAGTGGTTTTTCCACAATAACACAAGTGCGAAAAGTGGTTTTTCCACACTAATACAAGCGCAAAAGTAGTTTCCTGCACCAACACAAGTGCGAAAAGTGGTTTTTCAACACTAACACAAGTGCGAAAAGTGGTTTTTCAACACTACCACAAGTGCAAAAAGTGTTTTTTCCACACTAATACAAGTGCAAAAGTGGTTTCCTGCACCAACACAAGTGCGAAAAGTGGTTTTTCAACACTAACACAAGTGCAAAAAGTGGTTTTTCAACACGAACACAAGTGCGAAAAGTGTTTTTCCACACTAATACAAGTGCAAAATTGGTTTCCTGCACCAACACAAGTGCGAAAAGATGTTTTTCAACACTAACACTTGTGCGAAAAGTGGTTTTTCAACACTATCACAAGTGCAAAAAGTGTTTTTTCCACACTAATACAAGTGCAAAAGTGGTTTCCGAACCAACACAAGTGCGAAAAGTGGTTTTTCAACACTAACACAAGTGCGAAAAGTGGTTTTTCAACACTATCACAAGTGCAAAAAGTGTTTTTTCCACACTAATACAAGTGCAAAAGTGGTTTCCTGCAGCAACACAAGTGTGAAAAGTGGTTTTTCAACACTAACACAAGTGCGAAAAGTGGTTTTTCAACACTATCACAAGTGCAAAAAGTGTTTTTTCCACACTAATACAAGTGCAAAAGTGGTTTCCTGCACCAACACAAGTGCGAAAAGTGGTTTTTCAACACTAACACAAGTGCGAAAAGTGGTTTTTCAACACTAACACAAGTGGGAAAAGTATTTTTTCCACACTAATACAAGTGCAAAAGTGGTTTCCTGCATCAACACAAGTGCGAAAAGTGGTTTTTCAACACTAACACAAGTGCGAAAAGTGGTTTTTCAACACTAACACAAGTGCGAAAAGTGGTTTTTCAACACTAACAAAAGTGCGAAAAGTGGTTTTTCAACACTAACACAAGTGTCAAAAGTGGTTTTTCCACACTAATACAAGTGCAAAAGTGGTTTCCTGCACCAACACAAGTGCGAAAAGTGGTTTTTCAACACTATCACAAGTGCAAAAAGTGTTTTTTCCACACTAATACAAGTGCAAAAGTGGTTTCCTGCACCAACACAAGTGCGAAAAGTGGTTTTTCAACACTAACACAAGTGCGAAAAGTGGTTTTTCAACACTATCACAAGTGCAAAAAGTGTTTTTTCCACACTAATACAAATGCAAAAGTGGTTTCCTGCACCAACACAAGTGCAAAAAGTGGTTTTTCAACACTAAAACAAGTGCGAAGAGTGGTTTTTCAACACTAACACAAGTGCGAAAAGTGTTTTTTCCACACTAATACAAGTGCAAAAGTGGTTTCCTGCAACAACACAAGTGCGAAAAGTGGTTTTTCAACACTAACACAAGTGCGAAAAGTGGTTTTTCAACACTATCACAAATGCAAAAAGTGTTTTTTCCATACTAATACAAGTGCAAAAGTGGTTTCCTGCACCAACACAAGTGCGAAAAGTGGTTTTTCAACACTAACACAAGTGCAAAAAGTGGTTTTTCAACACTAACACAAGTGCGAAAAGTGGATTTTCAACACTATCACAAGCGCAAAAAGTGTTTTTTCCACACTAATACAAGTGCAAAAGTGGTTTCCTGCACGAACACAAGTGTGAAAAGTGGTTTTTCAACACTAAAACAAGTGCGAAAAGTGGTTTTTCAACACTAACACAAGTGCGAAAAGTTGTTTTTCAACACTATCACAAGTGCAAAAAGTGTTTTTTCCACACTAATACAAGTGCAAAAGTGGTTTCCTGCACCAACACAAGCGCGAAAAGTGGTTTTTCAACACTAACACAAGTGCGAAAAGTGGTTTTTCAACACTAACACAAGTGCGAAAAGTGGTTTATCAACACTATCACAAGTGCAAAAAGTGTTTTTTCCACAATAATACAAGTGCAAAAGTGGTTTCCTGCACCAACACAAGTGCGAAAAGTGGTTTTTCAACACTATCACAAGTGCAAAAAGTGTTTTTTCCACACTAATACAAGTGCAAAAGTGGTTTCCTGGACCAACACAAGTGCGAAAAGTGGTTTTTCAACACTAACACAAGTGCAAAAAGTGGTTTTTCAACACTAACACAAGTGCGAAAAGTGGTTTTTCAACATTAACACAAGTGCGAAAAGTGGTTTTTCAACACTAACACAAGTGCGAAAAGTGTTTTTTCCACACGAATACAAGTGCAAAAGTGGTTTCCTGCATCAACACAAGTGCGAAAAGTGGTTTTTCAACACTATCACAAGTGCAAAAAGTGTTTTTTCCACACTAATACAAGTGCAAAAGTGGTTTGCGGCAACAACACAAGTGCGAAAAGTGGTTTTTCAACACTAACACAAGTGCGAAAAGTGTTTTTTCAACACTAACACAAGTGCAAAAAGTGGTTTTTCCACAATAACACAAGTGCGAAAAGTGGTTTTTCCACACTAATACAAGTGCAAAAGTAGTTTCCTGCACCAACACAAGTGCGAAAAGTGGTTTTTCAACACTAACACAAGTGCGAAAAGTGGTTTTTCAACACTATCACAAGTGCAAAAAGTGTTTTTTCCACACTAATACAAGTGCAAAAGTGGTTTCCTGCACCAACACAAGTGCGAAAAGTGGTTTTTCAACACTAACACAAGTGCAAAAAGTGGTTTTTCAACACGAACACAAGTGCGAAAAGTGTTTTTTCCACACTAATACAAGTGCAAAAATGGTTTCCTGCACCAACACAAGTGCGAAAAGATGTTTTTCAACACTAACACTTGTGCGAAAAGTGGTTTTTCAACAGTATCACAAGTGCAAAAAGTGTTTTTTCCACACTAATACAAGTGCAAAAGTGGTTTCCTGCACCAACACAAGTGCGAAAAGTGGTTTTTCAACACTAACACAAGTGCGAAAAGTGGTTTTTCAACACTATCACAAGTGCAAAAAGTGTTTTTTCCACACTAATACAAGTGCAAAAGTGGTTTCCTGCAGCAACACAAGTGTGAAAAGTGGTTTTTCAACACTAACACAAGTGCGAAAAGTGGTTTTTCAACACTAACACAAGTGCGAAAAGTGGTTTTTCAACACTAACACAAGAGCGAAAAGTGTTTTTTCCACACTAATACAAGTGCAAAAGTGGTTTCCTGCACCAACACAAGTGCGAAAAGTGGTTTTTCAACACTAACACAAGTGCGAAAAGTGGTTTTTCAACACTATCACAAGTGCAAAAAGTGTTTTTTCCACACTAATACAAGTGCAAAAGTGGTTTCCTGCACCCAACACAAGTGCAAAAAGTGGTTTTTCAACACTAACACAAGTGCGAAAAGTGGTTTTTCAACACTATCACAAGTGCAAAAAGTGTTTTTTCCACACTAATACAAGTGCAAAAGTGGTTTCCTGCACCAACACAAGTGCGAAAAGTGGTTTTTCAACACTAACACAAGTGCAAAAAGTGGTTTTTCAACACTAACACAAGTGCGAAAAGTGTTTTTTCAACACTATCACAAGTGCAAAAAGTGTTTTTTCCACACTAATACAAGTGCAAAAGTGGTTTCCTGCACCAATACAAGTGCGAAAAGTGGTTTTTCAACACTAACACAAGTGCGAAAAGTGGTTTTTCAACACTAACACAAGTGCGAAAAGTGGTTTTTCCACACTAATACAAGTGCAAAAGTGGTTTCCTGCACCAACTCAAGTGTGAAAAGTGGTTTTTCAACACTAACACAAGTGGGAAAAGTGGTTTTTCAACACTAACATAAGTGCGAAAAGTGGTTTTTCCACACTAATACAAGTGCAAAAGTGGTTTTCTGCACCAACACAAGTGGGGAACGTGGTTTTTCAACACTAACACAAGTGCGAAAAGTGGTTTTTCAACACTAACACAAGTGCGAAAAGTGGTTTTTCAACACTATCACAAGTGCAAAAAGTGTTTTTTCCACACTAATACAAGTGCAAAAGTGGTTTCCTGCACCAACACAAGTGCGAAAAGTGGTTTTTCAACACTAACACAAGTGCGAAAAGTGGTTTTTCAACACTAACACAAGTGGGAAAAGTGTTTTTTCCACACTAATACAAGTGCAAAAGTGGTTTCCTGCATCAACACAAGTGCGAAAAGTGGTTTTTCAACACTAACACAAGTGCGAAAAGTGGTTTTTCAACACTAACACAAGTGCGAAAAGTGGTTTTTCAACACTAACAAAAATGCGAAAAGTGGTTTTTCAACACTAACACAAGTGCCAAAAGTGGTTTTTCCACACTAATTCAAGTGCAAAAGTGGTTTCCTGCACCAACACAAGTGCGAAAAGTGGTTTTTCAACACTATCACAAGTGCGAAAAGTGGTTTTTCAACACTAACACAAGTGCGAAAAGTGGTTTTTCAACACTAACACAAGTGCAAAAAGTGGTTTTTCCACACTAATACAAGTGCAAAAGTGGTTTCCTGCACCAACACAAGTGCGAAAAGTGGTTTTTCAACACTATCACAAGTGCAAAAAGTGGTTTTTCCACACTAATACAAGTGCAAAAAGTGTTTTTTCCACACTAATACAAGTGCAAAAGTGGTTTCCTGCACCAACACAAGTGCGAAAAGTGCTTTTTCAACACTAACACAAGTGCGAAAAGTGGTATTTCAACACTATCACAAGTGCAAAAAGTGTTGTTTCCACACTAATACAAGTGCAAAACTGGTTTCCTGCACTAACACAAGTGCGAAAAGTGGCTTTTCAACACTAACACAAGTGCGAAAAGTGGTTTTTCAACACTATCACAAGTGCAAAAAGTGTTTTTCCCACACTAATACAAGTGCAAAAGTGGTTCCCTGCACCAACACAAGTGCGAAAAGTGGTTTTTCAACACTAACACAAGTGCGAAAGTGGTTTTTCAACACTAACACAAGTGCGAAAAGTGGTTTTTCAACACTATCACAAGTGCAAAAAGTGTTTTTTCCACACTAATACAAGTGCAGAAGTGGTTTCCTGCACCAACACCAGCGCCAAAAGTGGTTTTTCAACACTAACACAAGTGCGAAAAGTGGTTTTTCCACACTAATACAAGTGCAAAAGTGGTTTTCTGCACCAACACAAGTGGGGAACGTGGTTTTTCAACACTAACACAAGTGCGAAAAGTGGTTTTTCAACACTAACACAAGTGCGAAAAGTGGTTTTTCAACACTATCACAAGTGCAAAAAGTGTTTTTTCCACACTAATACAAGTGCAAAAGTGGTTTCCTGCACCAACACAAGTGCGAAAAGTGGTTTTTCAACACTAACACAAGTGCGAAAAGTGGTTTTTCAACACTAACACAAGTGGGAAAAGTGTTTTTTCCACACTAATACAAGTGCAAAAGTGGTTTCCTGCATCAACACAGTGCGAAAAGTGGTTTTTCAACACTAACACAAGTGCGAAAAGTGGTTTTTCAACACTAACACAAGTGCGAAAAGTGGTTTTTCAACACTAACAAAAGTGCGAAAAGTGGTTTTTCAACACTAACACAAGTGTCAAAAGTGGTTTTACCACACTAATACAAGTGCAAAAGTGGTTTCCTGCACCAACACAAGTGCGAAAATTGGTTTTTCAACACTATCACAAGTGCAAAAAGTGTTTTTTCCACACTAATACAAGTGCAAAAGTGGTTTCCTGCACCAACACAAGTGCGAAAAGTGGTTTTTCAACACTAACACAAGTGCGAAAAGTGGTTTTTCAACAATAACACAAGGGCGAAAAGTGGTTTTTCCACACTAATACAAGTGCAAAAGTGGTTTCCTGCACCAACACAAGTGCGAAAAGTGGTTTTTCAACACTAACACAAGTGCGAAAATTGGTTTTTCAACACTATCACAAGTGCAAAAAGTGTTTTTTCCACACTAATACAAGTGCAAAAGTGGTTTCCTGCACCAACACAAGTGCAAAAAGTGGTTTTTCAACACTAAAACAAGTGCGAAAAGTGGTTTTTCAACACTAACACAAGTGCGAAAAGTGTTTTTTCCACACTAATACAAGTGCAAAAGTGGTTTCCTGCAACAACACAAGTGCGAAAAGTGGTTTTTCAACACTAACACAAGTGCGAAAAGTGGTTTTTCAACACTATCACAAATGCAAAAAGTGTTTTTTCCATACTAATACAAGTGCAAGAGTGGTTTCCTGCACCAACACAAGTGCGAAAAGTGGTTTTTCAACACTAACACAAGTGCGAAAAGTGGTTTTTCAACACTAACACAAGTGCGAAAAGTGGATTTTCAACACTATCACAAGCGCAAAAAGTGTTTTTTCCACACTAATACAAGTGCAAAAGTGGTTTCCTGCACGAACACAAGTGTGAAAAGTGGTTTTTCAACACTAAAACAAGTGCGAAAAGTGGTTTTTCAACACTTACACAAGTGCGAAAAGTGGTTTATCAACACTATCACAAGTGCAAAAAGTGTTTTTTCCACAATAATACAAGTGCAAAAGTGGTTTCCTGCACCAACACAAGTGCGAAAAGTGGTTTTTCAACACTATCACAAGTGCAAAAAGTGTTTTTTCCACACTAATACAAGTGCAAAAGTGGTTTCCTGGACCAACACAAGTGCGAAAAGTGGTTTTTCAACACTAACACAAGTGCAAAAAGTGGTTTTTCAACACTAACACAAGTGCGAAAAGTGTTTTTTCAACACTATCACAAGTGCAAAAAGTGTTTTTCCACACTAATACAAGTGCAAAAGTGGTTTCCTGCACCAATACAAGTGCGAAAAGTGGTTTTTCAACACTAACACAAGTGCGAAAAGTGGTTTTTCAACACTAACACAAGTGCAAAAAGTGTTTTTTCCACACTAATACAAGTGCAAAAGTGGTTTCCTGCACCAACATAAGTGCGAAAAGTGGTTTTTCAACACTAACACAAGTGCAAAAAGTGGTTTTTCAACACTATCACAAGTGCAAAAAGTGTTTTTTCCACACTAATACAAGTGCAAAAGTGGTTTCCTGCACTAACACAAGTGTGAAAAGTGGTTTTTCAACACTAACACAAGTGCGAAAAGTGGTTTTTCAACACTAACACAAGTGCGAAAAGTGGTTTTTCAACACTAACACAAGAGCGAAAAGTGTTTTTCCACACTAATACAAGTGCAAAAGTGATTTCCTGCACCAACACAAGTGCGAAAAGTGGTTTTTCAACACTAACACAAGTGCGAAAAGTGGTTTTTCAACACTATCACAAGTGCAAAAAGTGTTTTTTCCACACTAATACAAGTGCAAAAGTGGTTTCCTGCACCAACACAAGTGCAAAAAGTGGTTTTTCAACACTAACACAAGTGCAAAAAGTGGTTTTTCAACACGAACACAAGTGCGAAAAGTGTTTTTTCCACACTAATACAAGTGCAAAAATGGTTTCCTGCACCAACACAAGTGCGAAAAGATGTTTTTCAACACTAACACTTGTGCGAAAAGTGGTTTTTCAACAGTATCACAAGTGCAAAAAGTGTTTTTTCCACACTAATACAAGTGCAAAAGTGGTTTCCTGCACCAACACAAGTGCGAAAAGTGGTTTTTCAACACTAACACAAGTGCGAAAAGTGGTTTTTCAACACTATCACAAGTGCAAAAAGTGTTTTTTCCACACTAATACAAGTGCAAAAGTGGTTTCCTGCAGCAACACAAGTGTGAAAAGTGGTTTTTCAACACTAACACAAGTGCGAAAAGTGGTTTTTCAACACTAACACAAGTGCGAAAAGTGGTTTTTCAACACTAACACAAGAGCGAAAAGTGTTTTTTCCACACTAATACAAGTGCAAAAGTGGTTTCCTGCACCAACACAAGTGCGAAAAGTGGTTTTTCAACACTAACACAAGTGCGAAAAGTGGTTTTTCAACACTATCACAAGTGCAAAAAGTGTTTTTTCCACACTAATACAAGTGCAAAAGTGGTTTCCTGCACCCAACACAAGTGCAAAAAGTGGTTTTTCAACACTAACACAAGTGCGAAAAGTGGTTTTTCAACACTATCACAAGTGCAAAAAGTGTTTTTTCCACACTAATACAAGTGCAAAAGTGGTTTCCTGCACCAACACAAGTGCGAAAAGTGGTTTTTCAACACTAACACAAGTGCAAAAAGTGGTTTTTCAACACTAACACAAGTGCGAAAAGTGTTTTTTCAACACTATCACAAGTGCAAAAAGTGTTTTTTCCACACTAATACAAGTGCAAAAGTGGTTTCCTGCACCAATACAAGTGCGAAAAGTGGTTTTTCAACACTAACACAAGTGCGAAAAGTGGTTTTTCAACACTAACACAAGTGCGAAAAGTGGTTTTTCCACACTAATACAAGTGCAAAAGTGGTTTCCTGCACCAACTCAAGTGTGAAAAGTGGTTTTTCAACACTAACACAAGTGGGAAAAGTGGTTTTTCAACACTAACATAAGTGCGAAAAGTGGTTTTTCCACACTAATACAAGTGCAAAAGTGGTTTTCTGCACCAACACAAGTGGGGAACGTGGTTTTTCAACACTAACACAAGTGCGAAAAGTGGTTTTTCAACACTAACACAAGTGCGAAAAGTGGTTTTTCAACACTATCACAAGTGCAAAAAGTGTTTTTTCCACACTAATACAAGTGCAAAAGTGGTTTCCTGCACCAACACAAGTGCGAAAAGTGGTTTTTCAACACTAACACAAGTGCGAAAAGTGGTTTTTCAACACTAACACAAGTGGGAAAAGTGTTTTTTCCACACTAATACAAGTGCAAAAGTGGTTTCCTGCATCAACACAAGTGCGAAAAGTGGTTTTTCAACACTAACACAAGTGCGAAAAGTGGTTTTTCAACACTAACACAAGTGCGAAAAGTGGTTTTTCAACACTAACAAAAATGCGAAAAGTGGTTTTTCAACACTAACACAAGTGCCAAAAGTGGTTTTTCCACACTAATTCAAGTGCAAAAGTGGTTTCCTGCACCAACACAAGTGCGAAAAGTGGTTTTTCAACACTATCACAAGTGCGAAAAGTGGTTTTTCAACACTAACACAAGTGCGAAAAGTGGTTTTTCAACACTAACACAAGTGCAAAAAGTGGTTTTTCCACACTAATACAAGTGCAAAAGTGGTTTCCTGCACCAACACAAGTGCGAAAAGTGGTTTTTCAACACTATCACAAGTGCAAAAAGTGGTTTTTCCACACTAATACAAGTGCAAAAAGTGTTTTTTCCACACTAATACAAGTGCAAAAGTGGTTTCCTGCACCAACACAAGTGCGAAAAGTGCTTTTTCAACACTAACACAAGTGCGAAAAGTGGTATTTCAACACTATCACAAGTGCAAAAAGTGTTGTTTCCACACTAATACAAGTGCAAAACTGGTTTCCTGCACTAACACAAGTGCGAAAAGTGGCTTTTCAACACTAACACAAGTGCGAAAAGTGGTTTTTCAACACTATCACAAGTGCAAAAAGTGTTTTTCCCACACTAATACAAGTGCAAAAGTGGTTCCCTGCACCAACACAAGTGCGAAAAGTGGTTTTTCAACACTAACACAAGTGCGAAAGTGGTTTTTCAACACTAACACAAGTGCGAAAAGTGGTTTTTCAACACTATCACAAGTGCAAAAAGTGTTTTTTCCACACTAATACAAGTGCAGAAGTGGTTTCCTGCACCAACACCAGCGCCAAAAGTGGTTTTTCAACACTAACACAAGTGCGAAAAGTGGTTTTTCCACACTAATACAAGTGCAAAAGTGGTTTTCTGCACCAACACAAGTGGGGAACGTGGTTTTTCAACACTAACACAAGTGCGAAAAGTGGTTTTTCAACACTAACACAAGTGCGAAAAGTGGTTTTTCAACACTATCACAAGTGCAAAAAGTGTTTTTTCCACACTAATACAAGTGCAAAAGTGGTTTCCTGCACCAACACAAGTGCGAAAAGTGGTTTTTCAACACTAACACAAGTGCGAAAAGTGGTTTTTCAACACTAACACAAGTGGGAAAAGTGTTTTTTCCACACTAATACAAGTGCAAAAGTGGTTTCCTGCATCAACACAGTGCGAAAAGTGGTTTTTCAACACTAACACAAGTGCGAAAAGTGGTTTTTCAACACTAACACAAGTGCGAAAAGTGGTTTTTCAACACTAACAAAAGTGCGAAAAGTGGTTTTTCAACACTAACACAAGTGTCAAAAGTGGTTTTACCACACTAATACAAGTGCAAAAGTGGTTTCCTGCACCAACACAAGTGCGAAAATTGGTTTTTCAACACTATCACAAGTGCAAAAAGTGTTTTTTCCACACTAATACAAGTGCAAAAGTGGTTTCCTGCACCAACACAAGTGCGAAAAGTGGTTTTTCAACACTAACACAAGTGCGAAAAGTGGTTTTTCAACAATAACACAAGGGCGAAAAGTGGTTTTTCCACACTAATACAAGTGCAAAAGTGGTCCTGCACCAACACAAGTGCGAAAAGTGGTTTTTCAACACTAACACAAGTGCGAAAATTGGTTTTTTCAACACTATCACAAGTGCAAAAAGTGTTTTTTTCCACACTAATACAAGTGCAAAAGTGGTTTCCTGCACCAACACAAGTGCAAAAAGTGGTTTTTCAACACTAAAACAAGTGCGAAAAGTGGTTTTTCAACACTAACACAAGTGCGAAAAGTGTTTTTTCCACACTAATACAAGTGCAAAAGTGGTTTCCTGCAACAACACAAGTGCGAAAAGTGGTTTTTCAACACTAACACAAGTGCGAAAAGTGGTTTTTCAACACTATCACAAATGCAAAAAGTGTTTTTTCCATACTAATACAAGTGCAAGAGTGGTTTCCTGCACCAACACAAGTGCGAAAAGTGGTTTTTCAACACTAACACAAGTGCGAAAAGTGGTTTTTCAACACTAACACAAGTGCGAAAAGTGGATTTTCAACACTATCACAAGCGCAAAAAGTGTTTTTTCCACACTAATACAAGTGCAAAAGTGGTTTCCTGCACGAACACAAGTGTGAAAAGTGGTTTTTCAACACTAAAACAAGTGCGAAAAGTGGTTTTTCAACACTTACACAAGTGCGAAAAGTGGTTTATCAACACTATCACAAGTGCAAAAAGTGTTTTTTCCACAATAATACAAGTGCAAAAGTGGTTTCCTGCACCAACACAAGTGCGAAAAGTGGTTTTTCAACACTATCACAAGTGCAAAAAGTGTTTTTTCCACACTAATACAAGTGCAAAAGTGGTTTCCTGGACCAACACAAGTGCGAAAAGTGGTTTTTCAACACTAACACAAGTGCAAAAAGTGGTTTTTCAACACTAACACAAGTGCGAAAAGTGTTTTTTCAACACTATCACAAGTGCAAAAAGTGTTTTTCCACACTAATACAAGTGCAAAAGTGGTTTCCTGCACCAATACAAGTGCGAAAAGTGGTTTTTCAACACTAACACAAGTGCGAAAAGTGGTTTTTCAACACTAACACAAGTGTCAAAAGTGGTTTTACCACACTAATACAAGTGCAAAAGTGGTTTCCTGCACCAACACAAGTGCGAAAATTGGTTTTTCAACACTATCACAAGTGCAAAAAGTGTTTTTTCCACACTAATACAAGTGCAAAAGTGGTTTCCTGCACCAACACAAGTGCGAAAAGTGGTTTTTCAACACTAACACAAGTGCGAAAAGTGGTTTTTCAACAATAACACAAGGGCGAAAAGTGGTTTTTCCACACTAATACAAGTGCAAAAGTGGTTTCCTGCACCAACACAAGTGCGAAAAGTGGTTTTTCAACACTAACACAAGTGCGAAAATTGGTTTTTCAACACTATCACAAGTGCAAAAAGTGTTTTTTCCACACTAATACAAGTGCAAAAGTGGTTTCCTGCACCAACACAAGTGCAAAAAGTGGTTTTTCAACACTAAAACAAGTGCGAAAAGTGGTTTTTCAACACTAACACAAGTGCGAAAAGTGTTTTTTCCACACTAATACAAGTGCAAAAGTGGTTTCCTGCAACAACACAAGTGCGAAAAGTGGTTTTTCAACACTAACACAAGTGCGAAAAGTGGTTTTTCAACACTATCACAAATGCAAAAAGTGTTTTTTCCATACTAATACAAGTGCAAGAGTGGTTTCCTGCACCAACACAAGTGCGAAAAGTGGTTTTTCAACACTAACACAAGTGCGAAAAGTGGTTTTTCAACACTAACACAAGTGCGAAAAGTGGATTTTCAACACTATCACAAGCGCAAAAAGTGTTTTTTCCACACTAATACAAGTGCAAAAGTGGTTTCCTGCACGAACACAAGTGTGAAAAGTGGTTTTTCAACACTAAAACAAGTGCGAAAAGTGGTTTTTCAACACTTACACAAGTGCGAAAAGTGGTTTATCAACACTATCACAAGTGCAAAAAGTGTTTTTTCCACAATAATACAAGTGCAAAAGTGGTTTCCTGCACCAACACAAGTGCGAAAAGTGGTTTTTCAACACTATCACAAGTGCAAAAAGTGTTTTTTCCACACTAATACAAGTGCAAAAGTGGTTTCCTGGACCAACACAAGTGCGAAAAGTGGTTTTTCAACACTAACACAAGTGCAAAAAGTGGTTTTTCAACACTAACACAAGTGCGAAAAGTGTTTTTTCAACACTATCACAAGTGCAAAAAGTGTTTTTCCACACTAATACAAGTGCAAAAGTGGTTTCCTGCACCAATACAAGTGCGAAAAGTGGTTTTTCAACACTAACACAAGTGCGAAAAGTGGTTTTTCAACACTAACACAAGTGCGAAAAGTGGGTTTTTCCACACTAATACAAGTGCAAAAGTGGTTGCCTGCACCAACTCAAGTGCGAAAAGTGGTTTTTCAACACTAACACAAGTGCGAAAAGTGGTTTTTCAACACTAACATAAGTGCGAAAAGTGGTTTTTCAACACTATCACAAGTGCAAAAAGTGTTTTTTCCACACTAATACAAGTGCAAAAGTGGTTTCCTGCACCAACACAAGAGCGAAAAGTGGTTTTTCAACACTAACACAAGTGCGAAAAGTGGTTTTTCAACACTAACACAAGTGCGAAAAGTGGTTTTTCCACACTAATACAAGTGCAAAAGTGGTTTCCTGCACCAACACAAGTGCGAAAAGTGGTTTTTCAACACTAACACAAGTGTGAAAAGTGGTTTTTCAACACTAACAAAAGTGCGAAAAGTGGTTTTTCAACACTAACACAAGTGTCAAAAGTGGTTTTACCACACTAATACAAGTGCAAAAGTGGTTTCCTGCACCAACACAAGTGCGAAAATTGGTTTTTCAACACTATCACAAGTGCAAAAAGTGTTTTTTCCACACTAATACAAGTGCAAAAGTGGTTTCCTGCACCAACACAAGTGCGAAAAGTGGTTTTTCAACACTAACACAAGTGCGAAAAGTGGTTTTTCAACAATAACACAAGGGCGAAAAGTGGTTTTTCCACACTAATACAAGTGCAAAAGTGGTTTCCTGCACCAACACAAGTGCGAAAAGTGGTTTTTCAACACTAACACAAGTGCGAAAATTGGTTTTTCAACACTATCACAAGTGCAAAAAGTGTTTTTTCCACACTAATACAAGTGCAAAAGTGGTTTCCTGCACCAACACAAGTGCAAAAAGTGGTTTTTCAACACTAAAACAAGTGCGAAAAGTGGTTTTTCAACACTAACACAAGTGCGAAAAGTGTTTTTTCCACACTAATACAAGTGCAAAAGTGGTTTCCTGCAACAACACAAGTGCGAAAAGTGGTTTTTCAACACTAACACAAGTGCGAAAAGTGGTTTTTCAACACTATCACAAATGCAAAAAGTGTTTTTTCCATACTAATACAAGTGCAAGAGTGGTTTCCTGCACCAACACAAGTGCGAAAAGTGGTTTTTCAACACTAACACAAGTGCGAAAAGTGGTTTTTCAACACTAACACAAGTGCGAAAAGTGGATTTTCAACACTATCACAAGCGCAAAAAGTGTTTTTTCCACACTAATACAAGTGCAAAAGTGGTTTCCTGCACGAACACAAGTGTGAAAAGTGGTTTTTCAACACTAAAACAAGTGCGAAAAGTGGTTTTTCAACACTTACACAAGTGCGAAAAGTGGTTTATCAACACTATCACAAGTGCAAAAAGTGTTTTTTCCACAATAATACAAGTGCAAAAGTGGTTTCCTGCACCAACACAAGTGCGAAAAGTGGTTTTTCAACACTATCACAAGTGCAAAAAGTGTTTTTTCCACACTAATACAAGTGCAAAAGTGGTTTCCTGGACCAACACAAGTGCGAAAAGTGGTTTTTCAACACTAACACAAGTGCAAAAAGTGGTTTTTCAACACTAACACAAGTGCGAAAAGTGTTTTTTCAACACTATCACAAGTGCAAAAAGTGTTTTTCCACACTAATACAAGTGCAAAAGTGGTTTCCTGCACCAATACAAGTGCGAAAAGTGGTTTTTCAACACTAACACAAGTGCGAAAAGTGGTTTTTCAACACTAACACAAGTGTCAAAAGTGGTTTTACCACACTAATACAAGTGCAAAAGTGGTTTCCTGCACCAACACAAGTGCGAAAATTGGTTTTTCAACACTATCACAAGTGCAAAAAGTGTTTTTTCCACACTAATACAAGTGCAAAAGTGGTTTCCTGCACCAACACAAGTGCGAAAAGTGGTTTTTCAACACTAACACAAGTGCGAAAAGTGGTTTTTCAACAATAACACAAGGGCGAAAAGTGGTTTTTCCACACTAATACAAGTGCAAAAGTGGTTTCCTGCACCAACACAAGTGCGAAAAGTGGTTTTTCAACACTAACACAAGTGCGAAAATTGGTTTTTCAACACTATCACAAGTGCAAAAAGTGTTTTTTCCACACTAATACAAGTGCAAAAGTGGTTTCCTGCACCAACACAAGTGCAAAAAGTGGTTTTTCAACACTAAAACAAGTGCGAAAAGTGGTTTTTCAACACTAACACAAGTGCGAAAAGTGTTTTTTCCACACTAATACAAGTGCAAAAGTGGTTTCCTGCAACAACACAAGTGCGAAAAGTGGTTTTTCAACACTAACACAAGTGCGAAAAGTGGTTTTTCAACACTATCACAAATGCAAAAAGTGTTTTTTCCATACTAATACAAGTGCAAGAGTGGTTTCCTGCACCAACACAAGTGCGAAAAGTGGTTTTTCAACACTAACACAAGTGCGAAAAGTGGTTTTTCAACACTAACACAAGTGCGAAAAGTGGATTTTCAACACTATCACAAGCGCAAAAAGTGTTTTTTCCACACTAATACAAGTGCAAAAGTGGTTTCCTGCACGAACACAAGTGTGAAAAGTGGTTTTTCAACACTAAAACAAGTGCGAAAAGTGGTTTTTCAACACTTACACAAGTGCGAAAAGTGGTTTATCAACACTATCACAAGTGCAAAAAGTGTTTTTTCCACAATAATACAAGTGCAAAAGTGGTTTCCTGCACCAACACAAGTGCGAAAAGTGGTTTTTCAACACTATCACAAGTGCAAAAAGTGTTTTTTCCACACTAATACAAGTGCAAAAGTGGTTTCCTGGACCAACACAAGTGCGAAAAGTGGTTTTTCAACACTAACACAAGTGCAAAAAGTGGTTTTTCAACACTAACACAAGTGCGAAAAGTGTTTTTTCAACACTATCACAAGTGCAAAAAGTGTTTTTCCACACTAATACAAGTGCAAAAGTGGTTTCCTGCACCAATACAAGTGCGAAAAGTGGTTTTTCAACACTAACACAAGTGCGAAAAGTGGTTTTTCAACACTAACACAAGTGCGAAAAGTGGGTTTTTCCACACTAATACAAGTGCAAAAGTGGTTGCCTGCACCAACTCAAGTGCGAAAAGTGGTTTTTCAACACTAACACAAGTGCGAAAAGTGGTTTTTCAACACTAACATAAGTGCGAAAAGTGGTTTTTCAACACTATCACAAGTGCAAAAAGTGTTTTTTCCACACTAATACAAGTGCAAAAGTGGTTTCCTGCACCAACACAAGAGCGAAAAGTGGTTTTTCAACACTAACACAAGTGCGAAAAGTGGTTTTTCAACACTAACACAAGTGCGAAAAGTGGTTTTTCCACACTAATACAAGTGCAAAAGTGGTTTCCTGCACCAACACAAGTGCGAAAAGTGGTTTTTCAACACTAACACAAGTGTGAAAAGTGGTTTTTCAACACTATCACAAGTGCAAAAAGTGTTGTTTCCACACTAATACAAGTGCAAAAGTGGTTTCCTGCACCAACACAAGTGTGAAAAGTGGTTTTTCAACACTAAAACAAGTGCGAAAAGTGGTTTTTCAACACTAACACAAGTGCGAAAAGTTGTTTTTCAACACTATCACAAGTGCAAAAAGTGTTTTTTCCACACTAATACAAGTGCAAAAGTGGTTTCCTGCACCAACACAAGCGCGAAAAGTGGTTTTTCAACACTAACACAAGTGCGAAAAGTGGTTTTTCAACACTAACACAAGTGCGAAAAGTGGTTTATCAACACTATCACAAGTGCAAAAAGTGTTTTTTCCACAATAATACAAGTGCAAAAGTGGTTTCCTGCACCAACACAAGTGCGAAAAGTGGTTTTTCAACACTATCACAAGTGCAAAAAGTGTTTTTTCCACACTAATACAACTGCAAAAGTGGTTTCCTGGACCAACACAAGTGCGAAAAGTGGTTTTTCAACACTAACACAAGTGCAAAAAGTGGTTTTTCAACACTAACACAAGTGCGAAAAGTGTTTTTTCAACACTATCACAAGTGCAAAAAGTGTTTTTCCACACTAATACAAGTGCAAAAGTGGTTTCCTGCACCAATACAAGTGCGAAAAGTGGTTTTTCAACACTAACACAAGTGCGAAAAGTGGTTTTTCAACACTAACACAAGTGCGAAAAGTGGGTTTTTCCACACTAATACAAGTGCAAAAGTGGTTGCCTGCACTAACTCAAGTGCGAAAAGTGGTTTTTCAACACTAACACAAGTGCGAAAAGTGGTTTTTCAACACTAACATAAGTGCGAAAAGTGGTTTTTCAACACTATCACAAGTGCAAAAAGTGTTTTTTCCACACTAATACAAGTGCAAAAGTGGTTTCCTGCACCAACACAAGAGCGAAAAGTGGTTTTTCAACACTAACACAAGTGCGAAAAGTGGTTTTTCAACACTAACACAAGTGCGAAAAGTGGTTTTTCCACACTAATACAAGTGCAAAAGTGGTTTCCTGCACCAACACAAGTGCGAAAAGTGGTTTTTCAACACTAACACAAGTGTGAAAAGTGGTTTTTCAACACTATCACAAGTGCAAAAAGTGTTGTTTCCACACTAATACAAGGGCAAAAGTGGTTTCCTGCACCAACACAAGTGCAAAAAGTGGTTTTTCCACACTAATACAAGTGCAAAAGTGGTTTCCTGCACCAACACAAGTGCGAAAAGTGGTTTTTCAACACTATCACAAGTGCAAAAAGTGTTTTTTCCACACTAATACAAGTGCAAAAGTGGTTTCCCTGCACCAATACAAGTGCGAAAAGTGGTTTTTCAACACTAACACAAGTGCGAAAAGTGGTTTTTCAACACTAACACAAGTGCGAAAAGTGGTTTTTCCACACTAATACAAGTGCAAAAGTGGTTTCCTGCACCAACACAAGTGCGAAAAGTGGTTTTTCAACACTAACACAAGTGCGAAAAGTGGTTTTTCAACACTATCACAAGTGCAAAAAGTGGTTTTTCCACACTAATACAAGTGCAAAAAGTGTTTTTTCCACACCAATACAAGTGCAAAAGTGGTTTCCTGCACCAACACAAGTACGAAAAGTGGTTTTTCAACACTAACACAAGTGCAAAAAGTGGTTTTTCAACACGAACACAAGTGCGAAAAGTGTTTTTTCCACACTAATACAAGTGCAAAAGTGGTTTCCTGCACCAACACAAGTGCGAAAAGAGGTTTTTCAACACTAACACTTGTGCGAAAAGTGGTTTTTCAACACTATCACAAGTGCAAAAAGTGGTTTTTCAACACTAACAAAAGTGCGAAAAGTGGTTTTTCAACACTAACACAAGTGTCAAAAGTGGTTTTTCCACACTAATACAAGTGCAAAAGTGGTTTCCTGCACCAACACAAGTGCGAAAATTGGTTTTTCAACGCTATCACAAGTGCAAAAAGTGTTTTTTCCACACTAATACAAGTGCAAAAGTGGTTTCCTGCACCAACACAAGTGCGAAAAGTGGTTTTTCAACACTAACACAAGTGCGAAAAGTGGTTTTTCAACAATAACACAAGGGCGAAAAGTGGTTTTTCCACACTAATACAAGTGCAAAAGTGGTTTCCTGCACCAACACAAGTGCGAAAAGTGGTTTTTCAACACTAACACAAGTGCGAAAAGTGGTTTTTCAACACTAACACAAGTGCGAAAAGTGGTTTTTCCACACTAATACAAGTGCAAAAGTGGTTTCCTGCACCAACACAAGTGCGAAAAGTGGTTTTTCAACACTAACACAAGTGTGAAAAGTGGTTTTTCAACACTATCACAAGTGCAAAAAGTGTTGTTTCCACACCAATACAAGTGCAAAAGTGGTTTTTCAACACTAACACAAGTGCGAAAAGTGGTTTTTCAACACTAAAACAAGTGCGAAAAATGGTTTTTCAACACTAACACAAGTGCGAAAAGTTGTTTTTCAACACTATCACAAGTGCAAAAAGTGTTTTTTCCACACTAATACAAGTGCAAAAGTGGTTTCCTGCACCAACACAAGCGCGAAAAGTGGTTTTTCAACACTAACACAAGTGCGAAAAGTGGTTTTTCAACACTAACACAAGTGCGAAAAGTGGTTTATCAACACTATCACAAGTGCAAAAAGTGTTTTTTCCACAATAATACAAGTGCAAAAGTGGTTTCCTGCACCAACACAAGTGCGAAAAGTGGTTTTTCAACACTATCACAAGTGCAAAAAGTGTTTTTTCCACACTAATACAACTGCAAAAGTGGTTTCCTGGACCAACACAAGTGCGAAAAGTGGTTTTTCAACACTAACACAAGTGCAAAAAGTGGTTTTTCAACACTAACACAAGTGCGAAAAGTGTTTTTTCAACACTATCACAAGTGCAAAAAGTGTTTTTCCACACTAATACAAGTGCAAAAGTGGTTTCCTGCACCAATACAAGTGCGAAAAGTGGTTTTTCAACACTAACACAAGTGCGAAAAGTGGTTTTTCAACACTAACACAAGTGCGAAAAGTGGGTTTTTCCACACTAATACAAGTGCAAAAGTGGTTGCCTGCACTAACTCAAGGGCGAAAAGTGGTTTTTCAACACTAACACAAGTGTGAAAAGTGGTTTTTCAACACTATCACAAGTGCAAAAAGTGTTGTTTCCACACTAATACAAGGGCAAAAGTGGTTTCCTGCACCAACACAAGTGCAAAAAGTGGTTTTTCCACACTAATACAAGTGCAAAAGTGGTTTCCTGCACCAACACAAGTGC
Source organism: Myxine glutinosa (assembly GCF_964187855.1). Classification (NCBI taxonomy): domain Eukaryota; kingdom Metazoa; phylum Chordata; class Myxini; order Myxiniformes; family Myxinidae; genus Myxine; species Myxine glutinosa. The sequence goes on along the minus strand of NC_136263.1, from coordinate 31,353,763 downwards.
GAAAAGTGGTTTTTCAACACTATCACAAGTGCAAAAAGTGTTTTTTCCACACTAATACAAGTGCAAAAGTGGTTTCCCTGCACCAATACAAGTGCGAAAAGTGGTTTTTCAACACTAACACAAGTGCGAAAAGTGGTTTTTCAACACTAACACAAGTGCGAAAAGTGGTTTTTCCACACTAATACAAGTGCAAAAGTGGTTTCCTGCACCAACACAAGTGCGAAAAGTGGTTTTTCAACACTAACACAAGTGCGAAAAGTGGTTTTTCAACACTATCACAAGTGCAAAAAGTGGTTTTTCCACACTAATACAAGTGCAAAAAGTGTTTTTTCCACACCAATACAAGTGCAAAAGTGGTTTCCTGCACCAACACAAGTACGAAAAGTGGTTTTTCAACACTAACACAAGTGCAAAAAGTGGTTTTTCAACACGAACACAAGTGCGAAAAGTGTTTTTTCCACACTAATACAAGTGCAAAAGTGGTTTCCTGCACCAACACAAGTGCGAAAAGAGGTTTTTCAACACTAACACTTGTGCGAAAAGTGGTTTTTCAACACTATCACAAGTGCAAAAAGTGGTTTTTCAACACTAACAAAAGTGCGAAAAGTGGTTTTTCAACACTAACACAAGTGTCAAAAGTGGTTTTTCCACACTAATACAAGTGCAAAAGTGGTTTCCTGCACCAACACAAGTGCGAAAATTGGTTTTTCAACGCTATCACAAGTGCAAAAAGTGTTTTTTCCACACTAATACAAGTGCAAAAGTGGTTTCCTGCACCAACACAAGTGCGAAAAGTGGTTTTTCAACACTAACACAAGTGCGAAAAGTGGTTTTTCAACAATAACACAAGGGCGAAAAGTGGTTTTTCCACACTAATACAAGTGCAAAAGTGGTTTCCTGCACCAACACAAGTGCGAAAAGTGGTTTTTCAACACTAACACAAGTGCGAAAAGTGGTTTTTCAACACTAACACAAGTGCGAAAAGTGGTTTTTCCACACTAATACAAGTGCAAAAGTGGTTTCCTGCACCAACACAAGTGCGAAAAGTGGTTTTTCAACACTAACACAAGTGTGAAAAGTGGTTTTTCAACACTATCACAAGTGCAAAAAGTGTTGTTTCCACACCAATACAAGTGCAAAAGTGGTTTTTCAACACTAACACAAGTGCGAAAAGTGGTTTTTCAACACTAAAACAAGTGCGAAAAATGGTTTTTCAACACTAACACAAGTGCGAAAAGTTGTTTTTCAACACTATCACAAGTGCAAAAAGTGTTTTTTCCACACTAATACAAGTGCAAAAGTGGTTTCCTGCACCAACACAAGCGCGAAAAGTGGTTTTTCAACACTAACACAAGTGCGAAAAGTGGTTTTTCAACACTAACACAAGTGCGAAAAGTGGTTTATCAACACTATCACAAGTGCAAAAAGTGTTTTTTCCACAATAATACAAGTGCAAAAGTGGTTTCCTGCACCAACACAAGTGCGAAAAGTGGTTTTTCAACTCTATCACAAGTGCAAAAAGTGTTTTTTCCACACTAATACAACTGCAAAAGTGGTTTCCTGGACCAACACAAGTGCGAAAAGTGGTTTTTCAACACTAACACAAGTGCAAAAAGTGGTTTTTCAACACTAACACAAGTGCGAAAAGTGTTTTTTCAACACTATCACAAGTGCAAAAAGTGTTTTTCCACACTAATACAAGTGCAAAAGTGGTTTCCTGCACCAATACAAGTGCGAAAAGTGGTTTTTCAACACTAACACAAGTGCGAAAAGTGGTTTTTCAACACTAACACAAGTGCGAAAAGTGGGTTTTTCCACACTAATACAAGTGCAAAAGTGGTTGCCTGCACTAACTCAAGTGCGAAAAGTGGTTTTTCAACACTAACACAAGTGCGAAAAGTGGTTTTTCAACACTAACATAAGTGCGAAAAGTGGTTTTTCCACACTAATACAAGTGCAAAAGTGGTTTCCTGCACCAACACAAGTGCGAAAAGTGGTTTTTCAACACTAACACAAGTGCGAAAAGTGGTTTTTCAACACTATCACAAGTGCAAAAAGTGGTTTTTCCACACTAATACAAGTGCAAAAAGTGTTTTTTCCACACCAATACAAGTGCAAAAGTGGTTTCCTGCACCAACACAAGTACGAAAAGTGGTTTTTCAACACTAACACAAGTGCAAAAAGTGGTTTTTCAACACGAACACAAGTGCGAAAAGTGTTTTTTCCACACTAATACAAGTGCAAAAGTGGTTTCCTGCACCAACACAAGTGCGAAAAGAGGTTTTTCAACACTAACACTTGTGCGAAAAGTGGTTTTTCAACACTATCACAAGTGCAAAAAGTGTTTTTCAACACTAACAAAAGTGCGAAAAGTGGTTTTTCAACACTAACACAAGTGTCAAAAGTGGTTTTTCCACACTAATACAAGTGCAAAAGTGGTTTCCTGCACCAACACAAGTGCGAAAATTGGTTTTTCAACGCTATCACAAGTGCAAAAAGTGTTTTTTCCACACTAATACAAGTGCAAAAGTGGTTTCCTGCACCAACACAAGTGCGAAAAGTGGTTTTTCAACACTAACACAAGTGCGAAAAGTGGTTTTTCAACAATAACACAAGGGCGAAAAGTGGTTTTTCCACACTAATACAAGTGCAAAAGTGGTTTCCTGCACCAACACAAGTGCGAAAAGTGGTTTTTCAACACTAACACAAGTGCGAAAAGTGGTTTTTCAACACTAACACAAGTGCGAAAAGTGGTTTTTCCACACTAATACAAGTGCAAAAGTGGTTTCCTGCACCAACACAAGTGCGAAAAGTGGTTTTTCAACACTAACACAAGTGTGAAAAGTGGTTTTTCAACACTATCACAAGTGCAAAAAGTGTTGTTTCCACACCAATACAAGTGCAAAAGTGGTTTTTCAACACTAACACAAGTGCGAAAAGTGGTTTTTCAACACTAAAACAAGTGCGAAAAATGGTTTTTCAACACTAACACAAGTGCGAAAAGTTGTTTTTCAACACTATCACAAGTGCAAAAGTGTTTTTTCCACACTAATACAAGTGCAAAAGTGGTTTCCTGCACCAACACAAGCGCGAAAAGTGGTTTTTCAACACTAACACAAGTGCGAAAAGTGGTTTTTCAACACTAACACAAGTGCGAAAAGTGGTTTATCAACA
>NC_136263.1:31117570-31350389 GCF_964187855.1 Myxine glutinosa | reverse complement strand
GAAATGCTGAAATGCGCTGAGGTAAATATGAATAAAAAATATGGATCTAGTCAAATATTTTTAGGTCGGCCATGTCCTTCCCAGGCTCAATGGCCATGTCTGTGCCAAATATCAAGTACGTGAGCCTCTCCGTTTAGGAGTCTATCGGTAACATTACACACACACAAACTGTGTTTTATATATACTAGGGCATGCCCGTACTATATATATGCCCGTACTATATATATATCTAAAATTATATCCCCCCCCCCCCCCCTCTATTTACATGAAATGGTTTGGTCCATTCGCAACGCCAAAGCGAACGGCGAACGGCTTGCGAGTACGGTGACAATCCCCCCCCCCCCCCCCTCTATTTACATGAAATGGTTTGGTCCATTCGCAACGCCAAAGCGAACGGCGAACGGCTAAATCGCCATAGCTCGGTAACTACTTGTCCGATTAATTTCAAACCTTGAAAAGGCACATCCTCGGGTCCCCAGCAATATACCTGGCAAGTTTCAAGTATATCGGACCGGTAGTTGTCGAGAAACAGCGGTCACAGACAAACATACATACATACATACAAACATACAAACATACACACAGAGATTACTGGAATTATAGATAGATATATATATATATATATATAGCAAAGCTTTAGATTGTGTTCATGAATTGATGTGGATTATGCTCGTTCAATCTGTATCATGAAGAAATCAAACTTGGATGACATTGAGGCTGGAGTCAGGATTGGAGGAAGATGATTCAACAACCTAAGGTGTGCTGGTGATACCATTCTGTTGGCAGAAGGTGGAGAGGACTTGATGAAACTCATGCAGAAAGTGAAGAAGCAAAGTGAAAAAGTTGGTTTTTATTAAACTGAGAAAGATAAAATATTGTAGAAGCAATCCCATCAGAAACCTGTAGGCAATCCTATCAGAAACCTGCAGGCAATCCTATCAGAAACCTGCAGGCAATCCTATCAGAACCTGTAGGCAATCCTATCAGAAACCTGCAAGCAATCCTATCAGAACCTGTAGGCAATCCTATCAGAACCTGTAGGCAATCCTATCAGAACCTGTAGGCAATCCTATCAGAACCTTTAGGCAATCCTATCAGAACCTTTAGGCAATCCTATCAGAACCTGTAGGCAATCCTATCAGAACCTGTAGGCAATCCTATCAGAACCTGTAGGCAATCCTATCAGAACCTGCAGGCAATCCTATCAGAACCTGCAGGCAATCCTATCAGAACCTGCAGGCAATCCTATCAGAACCTGCAGGCAATCCTATCAGAACCTGTAGGCAATCCTATCAGAACCTGTAGGCAATCCTATCAGAACCTGTAGGCAATCCTATCAGAACCTGCAGGCAATCCTATCAGAACCTGCAGGCAATCCTATCAGAACCTGTAGGCAATCCTATCAGAACCTTTAGGCAATCCTATCAGAACCTTTAGGCAATCCTATCAGAACCTGTAGGCAATCCTATCAGAACCTGTAGGCAATCCTATCAGAACCTGTAGGCAATCCTATCAGAACCTGCAGGCAATCCTATCAGAACCTGCAGGCAATCCTATCAGAACCTGCAGGCAATCCTATCAGAACCTGCAGGCAATCCTATCAGAACCTGCAGGCAATCCTATCAGAACCTGTAGGCAATCCTATCAGAACCTGCAGGCAATCCTATCAGAACCTGCAGGCAATCCTATCAGAACCTGTAGGCAATCCTATCAGAACCTGTAGGCAATCCTATCAGAACCTGTAGGCAATCCTATCAGAACCTGTAGGCAATCCTATCAGAACCTGTAGGCAATCCTATCAGAACCTTTAGGCAATCCTATCAGAACCTGTAGGCAATCCTATCAGAACCTTTAGGCAATCCTATCAGAACCTGCAGGCAATCCTATCAGAACCTGCAGGCAATCCTATCAGAACCTGCAGGCAATCCTATCAGAACCTGCAGGCAATCCTATCAGAACCTGTAGGCAATCCTATCAGAACCTGCAGGCAATCCTATCAGAACCTGCAGGCAATCCTATCAGAACCTGTAGGCAATCCTATCAGAACCTTTAGGCAATCCTATCAGAACCTGTAGGCAATCCTATCAGAACCTGTAGGCAATCCTATCAGAACCTGTAGGCAATCCTATCAGAACTTGTAGGCAATCCTATCAGAACCTGCAGGCAATCCTATCAGAACCTGCAGGCAATCCTATCAGAACCTGTAGGCAATCCTATCAGAACCTGTAGGCAATCCTATCAGAACCTGTAGGCAATCCTATCAGAACCTGCAGGCAATCCTATCAGAACCTTTAGGCAATCCTATCAGAACCTGTAGGCAATCCTCTCAGAACCTGTAGGCAATCCTCTCAGAACCTGTAGGCAATCCTATCAGAACCTGTAGGCAATCCTATCAGAACCTTTAGGCAATCCTATCAGAACCTGTAGGCAATCCTATCAGAACCTTTAGGCAATCCTATCAGAACCTGTAGGCAATCCTATCAGAACCTGTAGGCAATCCTATCAGAACCTGCAGGCAATCCTATCAGAACCTGTAGGCAATCCTATCAGAACCTTTAGGCAATCCTATCAGAACCTGCAGGCAATCCTATCAGAACCTTTAGGCAATCCTATCAGAACCTGTAGGCAATCCTATCAGAACCTGTAGGCAATCCTATCAGAACCTGTAGGCAATCCTATCAGAACCTTTAGGCAATCCTATCAGAACCTGTAGGCAATCCTATCAGAACCTGCAGGCAATCCCATCAGCCCATTCAAAGAGAGTGATTGCAGGACATGGAAGACAATGCACAATCACTTTAGACCAAATGGCTTTTATTTCCCACGATCGATTATTTTGTACAATATTTCATTCCTTTACAGTTCGATCTTCATGGCAAATGATTTACATGCAAGTGTATCCTAAAATTCCTCAAAATCGTCTCAATGGATGAAGATTCATTTGAATATAATGCACATCATTCCAATTTGAATCCATGTTTACCTTTTTTGTGTGACAAACACCTTGATTTGTTTTTATATCTCTCTTCATGTTGTTCCTGTCATAAATGTGAGATTTATCCCATGGCGTCCAATCCTCCATTTAATTCCACAAATACGAGGGACATTCAAAAAGTTATACAAACGAGATATTCATAATAGTTTAAAGAAGTCAACAACTTAGGTGAAGTTTCTAAAATCCTCCATTTTCATCCGATTTACTTGAAATTTTAAGAGGATTTGCATATCACGTCAGTGAAATGATCCACCAATTATTTTTGAGGTCAACGTATACTAAAAGGTCAACATAGGCCAAATTTCCAAAATTGTCAATTTTCATCTGATTTACTTGAAATTTGAAGATTTACGTAATTGGTCACTGAATTCAACCACCAATAATTTGAGGTCAACATATGCCAAAAGGTCAACATATGCCAAAAGGTCAACATAGGCCAAAGGTCAACAACTAAGGTGAAATTTATAAAATCCTCAATTTTCATCCGATTGACTTGACATTTGAGCAGGATTTGCATATCCGGTCACTTAATTCAACCGCCAATTATTTTTGAGATCTAAATGTCAAAGGGTCAACATTGGGCAAATCTCTGAAATCATCAATTTTCATCTGATTCACTTGAAATTTGAATAGGGTTTGCATATTTGGTCTTTGAATTCAACCACAAATATTTTTTTTTGTATACAAGGTCAAGGCTCGTGTAAGAGTTAACACATAAACGTACAATAAAGGGAGTGGGGGACAAGAAGGGGAGAGAAAGGGAAGCTCAACACCAGTAGAGAACAGGAGCATCAGGAGATCTGTGGACGGGAGAGTGGAGACTTTCAGGGGTGGGGTACACTGGATAAACAAGGTGGACACCACCAGGACTTTCAGGAAAGAAAACAATTTGAAAAAGGTGGATTTGGGGTCTATTATTAACAGGGTGGAAAAGATCAAGGTTTTGGATGGGGGAAGATAAGAGATGGTGGTGAACCGCTGTTTTGAAGACCTGGAGGGAGGAGTGGGATTGAAGAGGGTGAGGGAGTTTGTTCCAGAGGCGGGAGAAAAGACGAATGAAAGAGTGAAGGTGAAATTTGTTTTAGGGACTTCGCAAGTATTGTACTTTGCACGACGTCTTTCTTGTTGGTTTGTTTGTTTGTCTGTTTGTCTGTGAACAAGACATCTTAAGTTGTGGCCGGATTTCGACGAAATTTGGTGGAGAGGTTTGGTATGTGACAGAAAAGACGTGCACCTGTGTGTGTCGGCCCCTTTATCACCTCTAAGTATCGTCTCCAGGTGCTTTCTTTCCTAATCCGCCTCTGTTCTTTTCTACTCTACCTGGCCACAGCCACTCTTCCCATCCCCTTTCTTGTGTTCCTCGTCCACTCGTACGCAGTCCTCGTCTTCCTGTCCCCCTTCAAATGTCCACCAGTCTGTGAACCTGTGATGTTTCACTCCTCCATGAACCGACTTTTCTGTATTTAAAAAATATTCTTTCAATATGCAGGTACATATAATTAGTAATAAAATATATTTTCTCAACAATTATGATACTTGTATATCGAACCAAAAACGATGGTGGTTCCTGGACTTCTGGAGCACCTCGTTTGTGGAACTTGATGAATGTCCCTCGTAAATACAATGAAATCCTCATCCGATCAGTTATTATCCGATGCCGATATGAAACACAAACAGGAAAATTGGAGCATTGACTAAAAACATAAAATCTTGGATGAAGATTTTCAATCATTCTTAACGTTAAAAGATCACCAGAAAAATTTGTACAACATTGAAAAGGAACCGCTTGATCGAGCAAGTCAAAGTCGCATTATAAAAACAAAAAGAATCACAGTTGGTCACATATAGCATGCTTAAGAATAATATTGTACATCTGCAGAAAACCCAGGGAACAAAGCAGAGAAAGGAGACACATCCTCAGCAGAAGGAAAGCAAATTTCATCATACTGTTTTACCTCCTTGCCCTTTGTTTCTCCAGAGTTCACACTATTGTACATTGTTTGCGAATTAAGCAAAAAACACCCAATTCCAGAACTAACCTTGTCCATCCAACTTTGTCCAAAGTGAATGTCCTTCAGATAATGTGCACTTTTGCTTATGTACAAAAGTGTGTCGCTCTTGTTGGACCTCACAAACACGTCCCGTACGTAACATCCGATCCGATTATCCGATCAGATTTCCAGCAGATCTCTTGAGAAATCATGGAATCGGATTGTAAGATAAAAACAATACTGAAAGCCATTCTGAAAGAACCTGCTATGCATGGAAAAGAAAAGTTATCGAAAATATAACGGCATTGACAATTCATTAGAAAATGTGCGTTTTGATGAACAATCGACGTATCGCGGATCGATAATGGCAATAACAAATTCAGGTGTTACGTTCCATCGGGTTTTGTTTTTGGGAATCGGAATAATTGAGAGTCCATCTCCATGGAAACAATTCATTGCGTGTGACAAACTCATGCAATCATCATCGTACCAGGTAGCCATGCGGATAAAGGTCGTGAGACGGAAAACTACAAACGAAATATACTTAAAATGCGGACATCACATAGTTTGCACGGAGATTCCTACGCTTACAGGGCCTTTATGGTCTTGTGTACCTGTGATGGATTACCACTTGTGGTTTATGTTCAGCACAGCCATGACAAGTGAATCTACATGTTCCATTACAATATCATACAGATAATGATAAAGTGACTTTTGTGTACCGAGCATGAAAGAATGTTGTTAAGGCTTCCTGTTTAATCTGCAATGATAAAATACCCAGGATGTGTCCGACATGGATGCAAGTGTAAATGGCACTTCAGATGACATTTACTGACAGACCTTAGACAATTCGGTATACCGTGGTTATCGGTGCAATTTATAACTTCTGATGTCTGGTATACAGTATTGCTACTAGCACCCTAAAGTTAATTTGCCAAATGAACACCTGGAATGAGGATGTGCTTAGCAGGTAGACCATCTAACTAGCGTAGAAAGGACACCCCCATCCTCCCGCAAAATCCCCCAAATCCATCCCCATACCTTACAAACCACTCCCCCCCCCCCCCCCCCAACTACTCAAACCCATTCCACATACCCTACAAAACATCCGCCATACTGCCACCCAATGCCCCAAATCCATTGCAGACTCCCCAACTCCATCCACCACACTCTGGAAACGCATCCCCATACCACTCAATCCTGACCAAACCCACCTCCCTCAAAATTCCCCAAACCCATCTCCCAAACCGGCACCACCCAACCTCCCCTCCCAAATCCATCCACCATGCTCCACAAATCCATCCCGATACCCCTCAATCCCTCCCATTGACCATACCTCCACCCAACCCCAAAATCCATCCCTTAACCCCCAAAACCCATCCCCATTCCACCACCCACTCTCCAAAATCCATCCCTTAAGCCCCCAACCCATCCCCATACCTCCACCCAACCCCAAAAATCCATCCCTTAACCCCCCCAAAACCCATCCCCATTCCACCACCCAACCTCCAAAATCCATCCCTTAACCCCCCCAACCCATCCCCTTTCCACCACCCAACCTCCAAAATCCATCCCTTAACCCCCTATCCCATCTCCATACCTCCACCCAACCCCCAAAATCCATCCCTTAACCCCCTATCCCATCTCCATACCTCCACCCAACCCCCAAAATCCATCCCTTAACTCCACCCTCCCCCCCCCCCCCCACCCCCCAAATCCATCTATCACGCTCCACAAATCCCTGCCCATACTCCTTAATCTCCACAAACCCATTGCCCATATCACTCCACCCCATCCCATCCCACAAACTCCTTTGTAGAGCAATGTCGGAGATGATGAACACACCAATCAATGTATATCTTACCGAGTAGATTGAGTATTGAGTACGCTACATTTTAGCACTTGGTATTATGTTTAGGTTTATTGAGGTTCCATTTATAAAACAACAGCTTTGATTCCTTCAAAATGAACATTTAAACGTGTACTGAACCATATACATTTCATACATAATATATAATTTATGTATTTATTATCATATATGGATTGTATATGATTTGTACGAATGCTGCCCGGCCATATAACCAAGATTTGTCTACTGAATGGGATTTGGAGTAATGCTCTACATATGCACATCAGGCAAGAGTGTGCAGCACTGAGGTGAGGAAATGAAGATGTCTCTTAAGGAGCGGACGAGGTAGGGGGCACTTTTTCCATTTGATGCACCTGCTGTTCCTCTCCTGCCAAAAATATGTGAATGGCTTTTGGAACATGTCAAAAGACATCCGGCATTTCCATTGGACATCCAATCCCAATATCTCAATTCAAATGAACAAATCCCAGCATCCCTTTGTGCCAGTCCGATGACCCAATCCATTGGCACGTATATCCAAAAAGACATTCCATCACCTCGTGAAGTTGGAGTGTGCAGAGTAATGGCTCCGATTATGGCAATGGTGGCCAAATTGAATTTAAAGTACGTGTCATAATAAAATGGCCAGGTAGCATACAATCCATAAATAAATAAATAAATAAATAAATATAGAAATAACTAAAATAAAAAGAAATAATTGTTTATTTTTAAAGTTTCTAAAAACTAGCTTACTGAAGTTTATGTTGTGATTTTTAAGAAACTTTACCCTCTTTATAACCAACTTCGTATAGAAGCCTTTTCGCAATATACGTGTATAGGAATATAGCATCATTTATGGATAAATATTAAATATTTTTATCTATAATTTTCTTCATTGATAATGATACATTTATAGTAGAGTCCAACTCAACTTATTCAAGTTTTCCTTCCCAAACTGGGGAGTCGAATGCCTGTTTTTAGTGCAGGTGGCCTTCACGCACAAACTAAAATGTTGGATTTTTGTCACCGTCAAGTTAGAGCAAGTGAAGGATTCAATAAAATGCCACAGAGCTCGTTTTATAGGTGTACAGATAAAGTAGATAGACTGGATCTGCTGTTTGTCTCAGGACACGGAGAGAAGGCATCCAAGTACAATTCCGCAAAGTGCCATTCTCAAAAGAGACCATCCTCTGTTTTTACCTGCAACACCTACATTGTGCTTTGGTGTTTATCAGGTTCTTTCTCTTTAGCCAGTGCGGTCCGTTGTCTTTTATAACGGGGAAGAAGAGCTGCTGCAAAAGCATAGCCTGACGACGCTTCGACTGAGCTTGGCCTATCACGTTTCCGCAAATGGTGAGAGCGCGGTTGTAAAAAGGTCTTGAGCATCTTGACAATCCTCCGGAAGGTTCTTTGCCAAGTTTTTGTAAAAACAAAGACAAAAAAACGAGTTCATTCATCTTGGTTCTTGCTCTGAATGGGGCACATAAAATATGAGCAAACATTAAACCATATCAGATACTTTGAGAAAAGAAAATTCCACCTTGGCTTCACCCAGACGCAGTCTGCACTTGGGATCATGCAGTTGGTTCGTTTGTCTGCCTTTAGGTGACCAATCACAAAGATAACATCACTTGGTAGAAGCAAAATCGTTCCTTCCAATTTCCAGGTGGTGTCGACAGCCGGCTCTTCAGGTAGTACACGATGTTCTCGATTTCAATTTATCGGTGCACATGTTTAGGGGAAGGTCAATGGTGAAAAGAAACTAGAAAAGGTGAAGCTTTCTCTTCATCTCATTCTGTTTCCACAAAGGCAATCGGTCAAACTCTTGAATGCTCATGCCAAACCGATGGCGGAACTCCACGGGAGACAAGTGTCGCTGTAGGTGCAAGAATGAATTCAAGTGAGAAACAAAACATAGCTTCAAATTTCATACAAGATATTGATGTTATCCGACGTGTGTTGTTCTGCTTCTTCAACTCAACCCATCAAGGTACCTTTCATCTGTACATCTACAGTATCATGCAAGATTACCTGGCTGGCTACACTGCTATGAAAATGCTATTCTGGCACTCACATTATATTTCCTCCCAACCTGCATTTCAATTCCATCAGGAAATTATCGGGAAAGAGATTTCATCGAGAGGAGTTTTTGGAGAAAAAGGGGTCAATTAAAATCAGAGTAAAAGATACATTAACAACCAAATGCGAAGAGACCACAACATGTTCAGTCTACCATGGAAACCTTATATGCACTTTAGTGCCATTTGCCATATTCAATTATTTTAATATGGAACTCCAACAAACGCCAAATTCCTGCCTAAATCTGCAGACGCTCTGCATCAGCGGAACACTCGCTCCTCAAAGTGCACAGGAGGCCCGCTCCTTAATAATGGCACAACCAGCAGGCCAAATTGATAATCAAATCCTCGTCCCAAGGTGCATTCGCTAACGGCGACTGACATGGTGTGCAACTGGGATTTCATTTGAAATGCAAACATCCCTCACCAATGAAACGGCAAAGCAAATATCTCACCAAGCATAGCTGATCAGGTAACTGTGCATAACCTTTATCATCGGCTTGTAAAAGTCAACATCTCTCTGGATATTCTCAGGGAGCGCATAAACGCCGGAGACTCTGTCTGTTCACTCAAACTGATTGGCAAGGACAGCAAGCCGCCATCTCTCTTCAGGACTGGTCTCCCATATCGACTGCCCCTGATGTTAGCTCAGCCTGGGAATTCTTCCACAGAAACCTGCTCTCTCTCATATGCACAGATTCATCCAATCTCATCTTCAATTATCCTACCCTTCTTGCCTCCCATGGTACACTGAATCCTGTGGTGAGGCAGTTGCTCTGAAACAACTCGCCTTCTCTTTCTGGAAGGCTAATCCGACCGAAGGCAATCTCATGTATTCAAAAATCTTCCGCAAAGTGAGCGTCCACTCTCAGGAGAGCCAGAAAACAACATCTGTCCAACCTCAAGAATGAACTTTCAAACTTGTCTCCCTCCTCTAAAACCTCGTGGTGCCTTGGCAAGTCTATCCCTGGTGTATGCTCCCCTTACATCCCTTCTCTCACTTCAAATGGCGTTGCAGCCGACTCTCCTCGGGAGAAGGCCAAATGCCTTAATTATGTGTTTACTTCCAAATCTTGTGTCCTCAACCCCTTTGCTCTTTGTATCCATTCTACCAAGTCTTCTTCACTGATCCTGGACTCTGTGTCTTGTGCACCTGAGAAGGTGGAGAAGTTTCTGGCATCCCGAGACCGATTCCGCAACTGGTCCGGGTGGCATCAGTACACGTGGCCCAAAAACATGCTCTGCTGTTCTTGCACATCCTTTTTCTGCTGTTTTCACCCTGTCGTTTGCCCTAGGTCATCTTCCATCTGCTTGGAAATCAGACAACATCATTGCATAACATAAAAGATGCAAAAAACCAATCCCTTTAGCTACAGACCTATCAGCTTACTTCCAACCCATCAGCAAGGTCATGGAATCGATCATCACAGTCGATTATAAAACCCCTCCTTTTCTCCAATGGCTTGATCTCAATCCATCAGATTCAGACCAGGCCACTCAACCTTGGACAAGCTGCTTTTCCTCCCCCAGCAATGCATGGAGACCCTCAATGTCAGACATGAGATCAGGGCTGTCTCTCTAGATATATCAATCTCTAGCATTCGATAGTCTGGCCTTACTCTCCCAACTATGCCTGTGGCCTCCAAGGCCAACTCCACACATGGCTTACTGACTTCCTCTACTTTAGTAGTCAACATGTGGCTCTCAACGGATCCTCTCATCTCCTCTCCATGTCAAGGCTGGAGTGCCAAAAGGCAGTGTTCTGGGCCCAGTCCTATTACGAATCTTCATCAACGATCTCTCTGATCAATGGAATATGTCTTTTAATCCTATGACATATACATATCTATCTCTATCTCTATCTCTCTCTCTCTCTCTCTCTCTCTCTCTCTCTCTCTCTCCCCCATCTGATGAATCCTCCCATCATGAAGAAGTGCAGTCACTCAAAGTTTTGGGCCTCGCTATCAACCATGATCTGTCTTTGACATATCGAAGTTGGGCTCCAAAGCCAGTCACTGACTCGGCATCCTCCTTACAAAAGTCTTTCCTTAGCACACCTGAACTCCTGTCCACCTACAAGGCCTTCATCTGCAGCTTGATGGAGTACTGCTCTCCCCTCTCAGCTGGCACCCCTGCCTCACACCTTGCACCGCTTGGGGCCATGGAAACAAAGGCCTTCACTATCATTGGGATTTCCCCCACAATAAAGCTGAGTCTCTGAGCCTATCAATTTCACATCACAGACAGGTCGGTGGTCTTTCTGTCTTCTACCACCTCCTTTCTGGTCTTGCACCCTCTGCCCTTTCCATGCTCTGTTCTTCCACCCCCATTCAGGTTTCTGTAGGTTGCACAAAGTTTGTCAGAAACCCCCTCCTGGTTACACTCCACAAATCCAGTATTACTGCCCACCTCCACTCATTGGTTGGTCTTTTTCCCCACCTATGGATCCAACTTTCTCAGTGTCTTCAATCTCATTCTTCCCACCAAGGCTTGAAGACAGCTGTTCATCACCATCTCAGATCATTCCCCATCCATACCCAAAATCTTTTCTACCCCCATTAACCCCCCCCCCAATCTCAGCTCTTACCCAGTTTCAAGTTTTTCTTTCTTGTGAGTTTGCGGTTGTGTGCATCTTGTTCCCTCCATGTGTCCTCCCCTAGTCCTCATTCTTCTCCATATCCTTTATTAGCTCCACCACCTAAGGTGGACAAAGGTTATGTTTTCACCCCTGTCTGTCTGTCTGTCTGTGAACAGGATATCTCAAAAATGATACAAAATTAAGTGATTCTTCACCATTTTGCGATAGGGCCAGAAACGAGATGTAGCATGATATCTCAAAACGTTATGGACAGATTTGGACAAACTTTGGTGGACAGGTTGGTTGTGTGACGAGGACAAATTGATTCAATTTCAGTAAAGATCTGGATGGGAGATTTTTTTTTTAATTTCCAAGTGATTCTTAACATTGAGAGATCGGGCCAAAAACGATATACAGCATGGTATTTCAAAAAGTTGTGGATGACGTCTGACAAAATTTGGTGGATGCATTGGGTAGGTGACAAGAAGAAGTCAATATTCGATTATGGTTCAGGTCCGGATCCAGATCTGGCCTATCAGTGGGATACAAAATGGAACTGTTCAGCCTGGCGGAGGTATGTGCTCTACCGAGTGTCCACTCCCCTCCTTCTGTCATTTTTGTTTTGTTACGTCCTGATCTGTTCTATGTTCTAGCACCGCCATGAGCCTCTACATCGTATATAAAAATTGCCAAAACATATTGATGACGCTTTCACTCGATGCAATTTTCATAAATATTTTTGCAAGTCACCTATAATTAACTTTCTACTTCCATCGTAATGTTTCATTGGTTTTGCTCGACGGACGAGCAAATTTCATTCAATTTCGGCCAATTTTTTCATCAAGGACCTGCTTTGGCCAAGATTAGTTATTTCATACTCAAGTCGGTGTTTTGCCAGACTCAGATTAATATTGACTCAGGACACAAGGATTCCGACGACCGAAATGCGACATGTCAGAATTCACACATGGACTTAAAAGTTGTGACTCAAAATATTTGGTCTGTGACCATCTCTGGTCACCATCTCTGGTCATCATCTCTGGTCACCATCTCTGGTCACATCTCTGGTCTCTGGTCTGCGTGTATTTGAACATCCAGTGACTGCAAAGACCTCACGCGTTCGATTGAGACTCAAAATCTCATGACTGTTTTCAAATCAACATTTCATGACTTCGGCTTGATTTAGGGGCCTCATCACCCAGACCGGAACCCAGAGCTCATGAACGATTTTAGTCCCACTTTAAGTCTGACTAGAACCTTCTGAGTCCCACTTAAATTTTCATTGCCAGGACTTGGTTACGTAGCCGAATGCTTGTTACCCCATCACAAAAACATGTCTAAACTAACCCGTTTACCCCAGAACTCACCTCGAGACGTGTTCTGTCGACGTCCTTCGGTAAACGACATCGTCCGCGGCTCGAAACTGTTAACATCTCGTAGGGATAAATCTGCAGAGACAAATATACCACGTACACCAGTAGTTGTGCTGATCTTGTTGCGTCCTTGCTGTGGTTTCACGTAGGTCGTGGACATGTTTCACTTACCTTTGGTTCCAGCATATTGGGCATTGAAGTACCCTTTTCCATTCTGTAGGCATGGCTGCCAGTGGCCACAGCATGCTGCAAACACAATAATCTCATTGAAATTAATACTTTCTTTTGTACATGAATCAAAGCAAGGTCACTGATTCTCATTGCAAATAACATTAATTTAAATTCTACACTTTGATAAAATGGGCTTAGCGGTTAGGGTGCCGGCTTGGGATCCTGGGTTCGAATCCCGGTCGATCGCCCAATTAACGCCAGGGGGGTAGACTCAGCCTGTCATCCTTCCGAGGTCGGCAAATTGAGTACCAGTTCACTGGTAATTCACTGTGTGTCGCAAGGGGCGACTAACAGGGTTGGTGGCAGGAAGGGCACCTGGCCATAAAATATTGCTTCAAAAAGGGGACCATGGTGCCCAAAAAAAGGCCACCCCCTGCTCTGCGGGGAAAATGGCCTCTAAAGGCGCTTCTTGTTTTTTTATTTTATAAAATGGGCCTACTTTGTTCTCTTTATCTGCGCCATCAAAGGTGGACCCCTGTCTCTCTGTTTCACCCCTATCTGTCTGTTTGTGAACAATATATCTCGAAATGTTGAGGACGGATTCGGGCGAAATTTGGTGGCGATGTTCGGTATTTGACAATGTTGAAATGGTTAGATTTTGGTGAAGATTTGTATCTGGATCAGAGAAATTTTAAAGTGATTCTTCACCATTGAGTGATCGGGCTAAAACCGTCTCAAAAAGTTGTGGACGGGTTCTGACAAAACTTGGTGCACAGGTTGTGTGTGTGACACGGACGAATCTATTCGATTTTGGTGAAGATCGGAATATGGATCCGGCCTATCAGTGGGATACAAAACGTAAACTGTTCAGCCTGGTGGAAGATACGCTCTACCGAGTGCCGCTCTAGTTTGTGGCTGTTTTAATCGTTGTGTTTGGCTCAATACTGGCCAGACACACAATGACTATTCTTTCCACTTTCATCTTGAGGAGCAATCTTCTTTTGACAATGCTGCACAAACCACTCTACATCCCATCTGTTTGCATCAATTGAGATACCCTGGGAGCATTTGCCTAGTATACTTACACTGCTCGTTGTGTGCTTATCTGCAATGTTCCAAGTTGTGTTTTACATTCAGGACAAACATTTTGATCAACTTTGTTTTGTATCGTGATGTGCGATGTGCACACTTCAAGTGGCATTTCCACAATGCATGTTCTTCTTCATGAACTTTTGTTTGTGCATGCTTTTTGTTCTTTACAAGATTGAGGCTCATGGAAGAGTGAGTGCGTTGGGTGGACATGAACTGTGAGTAGGGCAGTGGGCCAACTCTTGGACACAATAAGTAAGGGAAGGAAGAAACAGGAAAAAGGAATGAGAAGAAGAGGAAGGAAACACAGTAACCTGTGAGTTAAGAGGGTTTGGTTATGTTGTGTTAATGGGGGTAGAAAATATCAAGGGTAGGGAAGTAGGATGGTAGTGTATCACGTGCTTGAAACCACGGAGGGAAGAATGGTATTGGCTGTTCAAAGGCCTCAGGAAGATGGTTTCACAAATGTGAGAAAAAGGAATAAAAAGTAGAGGTGTGTGTGTGTGTGGAAAGCCTGGAATTTTGGAGTTGTTGTTGTGTTGCCCCAGTCAGTTCAGGTTGAACAGACCAGCAGCGCAGAGATAGCCGAATGAGTTCACAAGAGCGACCCAGAGATCCCTCACATCCAAGAGGAATTTTTGGAGTTTAACCAGGTGGTAAGTTATTAAAAGAGCGTGCACCTCCTAGAGGAGCTGGCAAGGGTCGACAGAACAGAGGGAACTCGACTGAAGGAGACGCGGTAAAGATAGAGAACCACCGACCTGCCTGCAATGTGAACGCAACAGACCTTGCTTTGGCCTCATCATGAGAGATTCCAATAGTGGTGAGAGATTTACATTCCGCAGGTCCAGGAGCGAGAGATGTGATGCTGGAGTCCCTGCCCAGAAGGGGGAGCAATACTCCATTGAGCTACAAACAAATTCCTCATAGGCCTTGACTAGTTTGGATTTTTCGACGAATGATGTGGAACACCAGATGATGTCAAATCTACAGCTGGATTCTGAGGCCTGCATTGCTATGTGATCCATCCTCTCTCCCTCCATCATCCAACCTCTCTCTCTGCAGGGATACATTAAGGCTTGGTAAGTGTGATGCGCTTCGTCCCATGTTTAAGGCCACTCTGTGATTGACAACTCAGACTTCAGCCTTTGCTCTCAACCAAAATCTAAAGTTGCTTGAGCTTTTGGCAATTTGCAATCCCTGTACCTTTTGAATACTTCTTATGTGTTTAACTACTTTTGCTGGAAAAAAGGATGATAATTGACTGTTAGACTTAGCCATTTTGTTGGTGATATTGCAAATACATTTTTGGCTAATTATATTGGAACAGAACATGTATTATTCCACAGGAATAATGGGATGGCACATGTATGCAAATGAACACGAGATGTATGATAATCCAACAAGAAAGGAATGAACCTGCTGACTTTTAGCTAGGATTGATACAGTACAGTTAAAAAATTCCTGATGGATGCAAACATCATTGTGACATTCAAAAGCATGTTTCTCTAGGTCTTTGTGGGTAATGTAATAAAAGTTGCTCTTTCATCAAAGCATGCTTATCTGGAGCAATGCAAAGACTCCTTACCTGATCTACAAGGCAGTGATGAGAAGGGGAAACAAAAACAAAAGGAACAAATGAAACAAAAAAAAGCAAAAATAAAAACACAAATGGCAGGTGATTAGTGAAGTGTTCCATGGTATGGAATAGTGCTCACAATATTCAACCAAAGCATGGGTTATTGCCTGCTTATGTTCTCTTTCCTTTAGTGCTGGAGATTCACACACGGCAATATGACCTTACACCTTCAAACAATGCCTAACCGACGAGGACTGGGCGGTGGGTTGGATAAATGAAGTATTGAAGTTGGGCTGGGAAAAACTAAGATGGACTAGAGTCACTAGAGATATTTAATATTAATCTTTTCTACCCCTGTTTAATTCACCCCAGATCCACTTTTTTGAAATTCCGACTTCTTTCCTGGAAGTCCTAGCAGTGTCCATGTGTTTTATACCTCTCCCACTTCCCACCCCTTCCCGTGCCTCCTCCCCCCCAAGCCCTCTCCCTCCCACAGATCTCCCGATGTCCCTGCTCTCTACTGTTGTACTTGTGTGCTTCCCTCTCTCTCCCCATCTTCTCCCGCTCCCTTTATTATATGTTTTATGTGTCCATTTGTCTTTTTGTGATTAATGTTAGCTCTTACACGAGCCTCGATCCTGTATACAAAAAAAAAAAAAAAAATTACAAGTTATTTTCGAAAATATATTTAATCCAAAATGAATTACATCTGAGAAACAATTTTTTTCTTTTTTTAAAAACTGCGTCCAGTTATCACTCAAAAAAAACTTGTTGCTTTGTACAGTCATTGATGCTCATGGAAGGCTGGACAATAAGGCGGAATAAAGTGATCAGGTGGAGTTGGATATGGGATACGCAGACAAACAGGATCAGGCAGGGACAGTGAGGATAGGGATAAAAAGTGTGTTTCGAGATCATCGGTGAATAATAAATGAAGAAAAATGTGCCAGAGTTAATAAAAAAATGAAATGGCCTCCAAAGTTGCAACGCCTGCTTTTAAGTTACATATAGTTGTGGGAATGGCCATAAGGGGGTAATGGGAGTAAGAGAGACTAGTTATGCCATTCGTAATCGTCTAGTGTAAGTGTGTGTGTTTTCTGTGGAAAATTTTAGGACTTGTGTGTGTTCAGAAGTCGATAAATGTGGCCTCTCCCTTCCGCAATGTTTCTAAAGCAGCTCTCCAACCATTCTTCCATTATTAATCCTTTAAAGTGTTTCCCTTCATAATCGATCTTTTTGTTTGCTTTGTAAAAAGTTTGCAGCTCCGAAAGTCAGCCAATCCCCCTCCCGACCTCTTGAGGAAGCCGAAAAGCAGGGCCTTGCGACCATGCATACAGGTAAGAGCTATGCAGCCAATGGCTGTTGCGTGGACCCACTCTAGACAAATTGGGCGGTGAACCAAATAGAGCAGATACACATGGCCACGAGGTAATCAAGTTTTAGGGGTGGCGACTGGTTCAGACCGAAAACGACCAGTTCCACAGAGTTGACAGTGGAGAGTTTGACGGAGAAATGGACAGTTGGGTTGAGTTCCCCAGAGCTCAGCGAGTCCGAGTTGGCTTAGCATGAGCTGGACAACGGAGAGCAGCATTCAAGAGAGAGAGGTGGACAGTAACCTGTGAGAATGATGGTCTGAGAGTCGGGTAATAAAATAAAAGCACGTGTGTGCTTTGGCATGAAGCCATGAGAGCCCAGACTCGATCTAGCCTGCCATCTCTCGTCACGTAAGCTGTTATTGTGGGCATGGGCATGGGAGAAAGTGCATACAGGTAAGAGTGATGGACACTGCGGTGGATGAAATCTCGTGGGCATGGGAGAAAGTATCATTAGATAAATTATTGTTATCATTGTGTTTGTTTCTTGTTCTTCCCTCTCCTCCTTTGCCTATTAAGCTCTGTTTCCGCATCAGTGTCTTCTGGCATCGCTGCATCAGTGTCTTCTAGCATCGCTGCATCAGTGTCTTCTGGCATCGCTGCATCAGTGTCTTCTAGCATCGCTGCATCAGTGTCTTCTAGCATCGCTGCATCAGTGTCTTCTGGCATCGGCTGCATCAGTGTCTTCTGGCATCGGCTGCATCAGCGTCTTCTGGCATCGCTGCATCAGTGTCTTCTAGCATCGCTGCATCAGTGTCTTCTAGCATCGGCCACATTGCCGCACAGTGTCTTCTGGCATCGGCTGCATCAGTGTCTTCTGGCATTGGCTGCATCAGTGTCTTCTGGCATCTCTGCATCAGTGTCTTCTAGCATCGCTGCATCAGTGTCTTCTAGCATCGACTGCATTGCCGCACAGTGTCTTCTGGCATCGGCTGCATCAGTGTCTTCTGGCATCTCTGCATCAGTGTCTTCTAGCATCGCTGCATCAGTGTCTTCTGGCATTGGCTGCATCAGTGTCTTCTGGCATCGGCTGCATCAGTGTCTTCTGGCATCGGCTGCATCAGTGTCTTCTGGCATCGGCTGCATCAGTGTCTTCTGGCATCGGCTGCATCAGTGTCTTCTGGCATTGGCTGCATCAGTGTCTTCTGGCATCGGCTGCATCAGTGTCTTCTAGCATCGGCTGCATCAGTGTCTTCTGGCATTGGCTGCATCAGTGTCTTCTAGCATCGGCTGCATCAGTGTCTTCTGGCATGCCTGCATCAGTGTCTTCTGGCATCTCTGCATCAGTGTCTTCTAGCATCGCTGCATCAGTGTCTTCTAGCATCGACTGCATTGCCGCACAGTGTCTTCTGGCATCGGCTGCATCAGTGTCTTCTGGCATCGCTGCATCAGTGTCTTCTAGCATCGCTGCATCAGTGTCTTCTAGCATCGGCCGCATTGCCGCATAGTGTCTTCTGGCATCGGCTGCATCAGTGTCTTCTAGCATCAGCCGCATCGCTGCATCATTGTCTTCTGGCATCGCTGCATCATTGTCTTCTGGCATCGGCTTCATCAGTGTCTTCTGGCATCGACGAGCGTGGCTGAGCATAGGAGCTCAGGAGGTCCAAGCACAGGAGTCGAGGAGCATTTTTTTTGCACGAGCGTGATCAGGTTCAAACTGAGTGACTTATTAACTGTGATTTTTATGAAAGAACTGAGAGATATTTGTGAAAAAGATTTACTTGTTGTAAGCTGAATAAGCATGAAATTAATGTATTAAGGAGAGCGGATAGAGTGGGACATAAGGAAGGGGAGGGGTAGAGCAGGGCCGCATTAAGGTCCTTGTAGGCCCTTTGGTGGATACATTTTTACCTCCACCATCGAAAGTGGATAGATGTTATGTTTTCATTCCCGTCTGTCTGTCTGTTTGTGAACAGGATATCTCAAAAAGTTGTGGACGGATTATGACAAAACTTGGTGGATGAGTTGGTTCAGTGACAAGAACAAGCCGATTCGATTTTGATTCAGGTCCGAATCCAGGTCTGGCCTATCAGTGGGATAGAAAACGTAACCGTTCTAGTTCCTCTGTGGTTCACCCAATCAAATATGAGTAGAGCCAAACTATTCAATATAATAAGGTTAGTGGTAGGATCCCAGCGTTATGTGACATATATCGGGGGCGAGTACTGATCGTTCCTTTCGACTCCCATTCCTTACCTCGCACTTCATGGCAACAAGGACCGTGGTAATGGTGAAATTCTGTGGACGGGTGCTGTGAGGGTAATGGACAGGTGACGTCAAGAAGGGAAGGGGGTGAGGAAGGAAGGCAAAGAAAATCAAAGTGCAGCAATGAAAATTGTAAAGATAACGCCGAACAGCAAATGAAGAAAAATAAACAGAAATTATGGAGATTACTTTGCTCGATGTCGTTTGCCAGGGCTGTGCCCGGACTTGAGACACTTAACTGAGCGTTCATCTTACCTGCGTAAAGGTGGGCCTTGAAAACACATTTGTACCCATTCCAAAAAAAATCAACCTGCTTTGCTCCACGAGATGGTTTGTGTTTAACTATATTGATGCTCAAAGTGCAGGTCACCTCTAATGGGTCTCCAAGGTATCCCGACATATTCTTTGTGGACTTCAACCTCCCATGGAGACTCACCCTCTGGATGTCATTGCGGTTGTAGCCCGGTAATGATGACGATTTTGATGGGGAATCTGAACACAGGATGGGGTAGAAGATCAGAAGAGGTTCCACGTACAAGGTGAAATATTTCAAGGTAAATTATTTTGATAAAAACCAATTTCCAGGATGAAATCGTGAAATCCAAGGACTCGGGCTCTCTAGAAAAGTAATTTCCGGACCATTTGAACTTTACTGAAAAGTATTCTTGTTTTAGGTTTTTAGCATTTTCAGCATCATTTTAGGTTGCTGCAGTTACTCTGGAGATCGAATTTGTTCAGAAATTGATTTTGTTTGAATTACAGGAAATAATCATTAAATCAGTTTGAGGTAGTGTTTCAATTGGGGCAATTAGTACACACATAGCAAAGGTGAGCGCAGTTTCATAGATCATCACCGTTTGCAGGCCATGGAATGATTACATAGAGTTGCGGACATTTTGTTTCAGCCTCTCAGCTTTTAATCCTGTGCCCCCCACCCAATTGCAAGCATTAGGGCCAAAATTTCCCACATCCCTCCCAAATCCCATGCACACGGAAATATAGATGGCCCCATCGGACAGCATGGAATGGACATGTGACATTTTTCAAAAGCTCACACCAACAAGCAGCTCATTTAGATGAGATTATGAATGATGAGAAAATGAATGATAAGCATGGCTGAGCTTTCAGCAGATTTAATCTTGGACATCAGTGTCACATAAATGTTTGTCACACAATAAATACTTCTGCTGACAAAACAGAAATAAAAAAATTAATTGTCCATCAATTAGCATAACAAAAGGTACATTATATGCTACAAAAACTCAATAAATGATAAACTACAAGTCCAACAATGACACAAGTTGAATAATATGTGATATTACGGCTAGGTTAATCTTTCATGTGGAATGTCCTATTGTCCTAATGATTCAAGAAAAGTATTTGCCATTTGGACAAAGGTCCACTCTCTTGAAGGATATGATGAAATATTTAATTCCCACAACACAGAAAGGGTATCCGGCATAAAGGGACATCCATATAAATCTGATATGTATACACAGTGTATGCGTATATATATTGTTACGTTTGTTGGGGTAGGTGATGAAATACCATAGTACAGGTGGGATTGTATCGGTGTAGCATGGACCGTGGATGCGTAGGAGACATCTCGATGTATTAAGTAGGGAAACTGGAGCTTAAGGTTGTTTATGTGTCTCCACACGGGGAGTGGAGAGGTGTTATCTTGATAGGGGTTAAGTTAGTTTTCCCCTTGTTTGTGATTGCCTCCTGTGGCCTTTCCCGACGTTTTTGTTACAACTACAACAAGGCCGGCCAATAAAACTCACGCTCGTTACAACACCACCAACAACAATAACAACCTGCCATTAACCACCAATAACCGACATAACCGCTGCCAGAGCCACAGAACATTCCCGATCGGGCTAAACCTCGCCCCACCACCGCCGACAGGACCCAAACTTTTGCTGATCTGCAGATAAACCCCGCCTTCCTGGGATCGTGGCCGTGCCCCGAGCTTCATCATTGGTCAAGCAAGACCATGGGGTGATCCGACGGAGCTCAGGCATTGGACAGAGTGATGTCAGAGACCAAGAAAGTTCGAGGAGAAAAAGACTCTCTCTGGCTCGTTTTTTGGACAAGGAAGGCGGCGCCATTGTGTGGTCCTGGAGCTTGGAGTTTCAGCGCACTTTCAAAGAGAGTGGGGAGCTCTTGGCTGCGTGGGCAGCATTGTGAGGTGTTGTTTTGGCTGTGGTGCTCTTCGGAGGTGAAGGAGGCCGTCCTATCTGCCTGCCTTATGCCGGTGGTTGAGACGGATGTGGCGCCGCCGCCATCCGATGTGTTTCCCGCCTGTGGGTGCTGCGGGTTTGACAACCACCAGGCTCCGAAAGGACATTTTGGGACACAAAGCTGAGTGCCGGCCGGCTTAAAACAATTTATTTTATTTTATCATTCCCCTGTTGTGTATTTGTGTCTGATGGAGACATATCAAATTAGAAATTAGTTTTACCTCACCTTTCATTTTTATCGCATTACATTTACTTTTATTTAATCATTATCATGTTACTTTCATTGTTACATTTACATTTTACATTACATTTCATGTTACTGTTACTTACATTATCACCTGGAAGCTGAAGGGAAAGGTGTATGCTGCATGTGTGAGAAGTGTTGTGATTTATGGGAGTGAGACATGGGTAATGAATGTAGAGCAGCAACGAAGGCTGGAAAGGGTGGAAATGCGAATGGTTCGGTGGATGTGTGGAGTATCGTTGAGAGAGAGAGGAAGACAAATGATGAATTGCAAAAGATGATGGGAATAGAGCCTGTGATTGACGCTGTGAAGAGAAACAGGTTGAGATGGTTTGATCATGTGTTGAGGAAGGATGAAAGTGACTGGTTGAAAAGAGTGATGGGGATGAATGTAGAAGGAAGTAGAGGACGGGGAAGACCGAGAAAGACTTGGCTAAAGATGGTCGAAGAAGAAATGCGGGCAAGGGGGTTAACAAGGGGAGATGCAGAAAATAGGACAAAATGGAGAACATTGTCATGGGGACCGCAAGGCTAACCCCTGCTCTTGCAGGGAAAATGGCCTTAAAATGCCTGTTGTTGTTGTTGTTGTTGTTGTTGTTGTTGTTGTTGTTGTATCATGTTACTTTAATTTGTTGTGTCGTGTGTGTTTATTCGTTGTGGGTTTCGGGAATCAACCCGTGTGCTTCAGTGGGATTCAGTGCTTCCGTGTGTTTCAGTGGGCTGGGGGATGGCAAGCACTGTGACCATGCCTCCCAGGTCCGAGGCCGTGGGAATGGCGGAGTTGGCAGCAGGTGTTCACCACATTGGCCAGCTTGGGCTAGTGCAGCTATGGTCCTCACAGGAGGCCAAAGGATTGTTGGTGGGTCGCACCCTTGTGGACACTCGTGGGCCTATGTTGGCGGTTCGGCTGTTCAACTTATCCAGGAGCCCTCGCATGGTAGGGGGCGGAGCTGTCGTAGCCAAGTGTAGTGTTGTAGTAGAGGTCACCGGAGGAAGCGGAGCCACATGCTTGCCAGTGCAGCCGGATAAAAGGAAATTTGGGGGAAAGTGATTGGCTCAATGGGATAAAGGGAAATTAGAAGTGGTGGATGACACTCTTAGACCTGACCAACCTGCGACGACCTGCACTTAAGGTAAGGTGCCTTGATGTTTACTGTCCCAAGTGTTCGGTTCTTGCTCAGAAATTGGGGCATAGGTAATTGGAAAGGGAGCGGGCGAAAGTGACTTGATGGTCGGGAAGTGGATCGGTTTTTCTAACCAAAAATAGATGTTGTTGTGGGTAAAGGGTTTTGTCTCGTGTCTATGTCTGTAATGTGTACAAGATTGAGCTGTGGTTGGAGTGTGAATGTGTGGATTATCACATGTATGCAGGCTGTGGCAATATAGGAACACAATCACCATCTTTGCATTACAGTGTTTGAGAATTGAATGGCAGCGGGGGAGGAAATGACATGTGGATTTTGTGGGTGGAGAAGGTGTGTGTGTGTGTGTGTGTCTGCAGGAACGGATAAAGCTCTGGAGGAGTGGTGACAGCCCCCCCCCCCCCCCCTTGGGAGTAATTTGTCCCTGGCAGCCGGTGGTATCTGGAATTGGGGACCCGTCGGTGGGGGGTCTGGTTGGGCGACCAGAGGGTATGGAGATCCCTGGCGACCCGGAAGAGGCCATAGGAGCCTGAGGACAAGGGAGCCTGGATGGTGCAGAGTCCTTCCACGCCGGGACATACAGCAAAGGAGCTGTTTGGCTGTCAGGGACTGAATAGTCGAAAGGGGAGGCGGGGTCTGGGGGGGGGGCGGGGAAGGATGGTGAAGGAGTCGTAAGGTCGAGTGACTTGTTTTCGGACTGCGGGCACCATAGTCTGAAGCGCCCCCACCATCTTGGTTGTACGGTACCTCCCCGCTGCCTAATTGAGGATCACACGTGTGTAATAACATTTATGTCATGGTCTTGCGAGGATTGGAATGTGTGTTTTGGTTATGGGGCTATATGAGTGAGTGTGTAGGGGAAGGTCCACCGATCCATGTCACGAAACTGTACCAGAAGGACAGGCCCCACGGAAATTTGGAGTAGGCAAATTAGAATGGCCCCGCAGGTAATGTTTGGTATTGTGGCATCCACCGGGGAACGTGGTCTTTAGAGCAGGTTGTACAAATGTTTTTGAGTTTTTTTGAATAAGGTTTTTTTGGTAAGGTAGGTTGAAATTGGGTATTTGGGCTCAGCTGACAGCTGGAGGAGGTGTCATCCACTGGGGGACATGGTCAATAGTGGGGATTGCAAATTGCATAAGTGAATTGTCTGTTAGGGTAGGCCTGCATGTTTGATTTTTTGATCATTTTTCTACCCGCCCCAGGAGTTAGGAGCGAGGAGCGAGGAACAAAGACAATTGTAAATAGTTGAATTGTTGGTTTAAGGGGTGTAGAACATTAAGGAGAACAGGTAAGTTAGCTACAGCTTGCTTCCCACAGCCCCTCCCCTCCTACTTTATTTCATAGGCTAATTAGGTGTGAGTCGGTAAGTGGTAAGGCTGGAATGGTAATGACTGCATTGAACCTTGCAGGCTATGGTTCCAGGGGGTGAGGGGGAAGGGTGGGGGGGGGGGCTGTGTTACGTGTGTGGGGGAAGGTGATGAAATACCACACTACAGGTAGGATCGCATAGTTGTAGCATGGCATGGACCGTGGACGAGTAGGAGACATCTTGTTGTATTAAGTAGGGAAACTGGAGCTTAAGGTTGTTTATGTGTCTCCACACAGGGGGTGGAGTGGTGTTATCTCGATAGGGGTTAAGTTAGCTTTCCCCCAGTTTGTGATTGCCTCCTGCGGATTTTCCCGACGTTTTTGTTACAACTACAAAAAGGCCGGCCAATAAAACTCACGATCGTTACAACAACAACAACAATAACAACAACCTGCCATTAACCAACAATAACCGACATAACCGCCACCAGAGCCACAGAACTTTCCCGATCGGGCTAAACCCCGCCCCACCACCGTCGACAGGATGCGGACATTTGCCGATCAGCAGATAAACCGCGCCTCCCAGGGATAGTGGCTGACTGGCCGCGCCCAGAGCTTCATCATTGGTCAAGCAAGACCATGGGGGTGATTCGACGGAGCTGGGGCATTGGACAGAGTGATGTCAGAAAGCGAGAAAGTTCGGGGAGAGGAAGAAGACTTTCTCTCTCTCTCTCTCGCTGGCTCGTTTTTTGGACAAGGAAGGCGGCACCATTGTGTGGTCCTGGAGCTTGGGGTTCGGCACACTTTCAAAGAGAGTAGGGAGCTCTTGGCTGCGTGGGCAGCATTGTGAGTTGTTGTTTTGGTTGTGGTGCTCTTCGGGGGGCAAAGGAGGCCATCCTATCTGCCTGACTTACGTCAGTGGCTGTTACGAATGCGGCGTTGCCGCGATCCTGTGTGTTTCCCGCCTGTGGGGCTGCGGGTCGACAACCACGAGGCTCCTATAGGCCATTTCGGGACACCAAGCTGAGTGCTGGCCAGCTAAAAACAATTTATTTTATTTTATGATTCCCCTGTTGTGTATTTGTGTCTGAATGGACAAACATACACACATATGCGTATACATACATACACACATATGCGTTATACACAGATACAGTGGGGTGAAAAAGTATGAGTCAACTTAAATCTATGCCAAGCTTTCTAAAATCACGAATTCAAACACTAATTTGTCATAGTTTTGAAGATATGTATCAATATTCTTTAACATATAATAGTTATTATTAACTGACACTTTGTCTTAACAAAATAAATGAAGGGTGAATACATTTGAGAGAAAATTTATGTGAGCAGTCTGACTGCTCTGGAGTGTGTTGGGAAAAGATTGACTCAAACATAATCCATCAACTAATTAAATCAATCTCAAATGGAGTTGAGGCAGTTTTCAAGGTAGAAGGGGTCACACTGATTATTATTGATTAGCCCATACATAAGGAGAGATTTGATTGTTTTTCTATTACAGCAAGTGTTATTATATCCTCAAAAGTTAATGGAAATCCCTTGTAAGTGCTTTTGGTTTCATTTTATTTTGTTATCACTTCTCAATTAATAAATTTCTCTGGACTCATACGTTTGCACCCCACTATACGTGTGTGTGTGTGTGTGTGTGTGTGTGTGTGTGTGTGTATGTGTGTGTGTGTGTGTGTGTGTGTGTGTGTGTGTGTATGTATATATATAAATAACCTTTTGTGTTTGTACTTTGGAGTTTCTACTATTTCTTACAGTTGTGTATATATATATATATATATATATATATATATATATATATATATATATATATACACACACACATACATACATATACACATATATATATATATATATATATATATATATATATATATATATATATATACATATATATATATATATACCCCGCTAGTATATATATAAAACATACCATGGAAAGGGGTAATTAAATTGTAATACTTCACCACCTGTGGCCCCACCTGGTGGAGGACAGGTGGTGCCTTAATAAACTCGCAAAACCAAAAGAGAAAAAGTTATAGATTAGTGGATCATCAAATTCCTGACACATTTCATTTACCTCCTTCAAAATTTATCTCCGGCACAAAGGCATGAATCGCCAAAAATGCAATTAATTAATTTGTTTACATGAGTAACTTTAAGCAAAGCACAATTCAGTTAATAGCCATAAATTTCAATGTGGAGCCCCACCATCCTTCTTTAATCTATACATAATATATATGTGTGATCTATATACCTATATATGTAAATGCAGGTTGTGTGATTGTGTC
The DNA here is from genome assembly GCF_964187855.1 of Myxine glutinosa. NCBI lineage: Eukaryota > Metazoa > Chordata > Myxini > Myxiniformes > Myxinidae > Myxine > Myxine glutinosa. The sequence goes on along the minus strand of NC_136263.1, from coordinate 31,323,853 downwards.
TGAACGGGGTAAACGTCAGAGCCACAGCACGTATAATGCTGAATGATTCCTAATTTAAGAGCTCTTGGGTATGGACAGTGCATGCGGGGATTGCGGGGGTCTACAAATATCGATATTCATGCAGTTTAGAGTTATGTGCATTTTTGTGCCTAGGTTGCACACACAGGCGTTGTATAGGCTTAACGTCACTGGTTCGCATACCTACCAAAATTTAAAAACAATATAACCACAAAACTATTCAGTCAATGCCATCAAATTCAATCAAGTCAATTCCGTCGAACCTTTTCGTCTATTTACTTCACTGAGAAACTTTATCAGTCTTAACAGTTAGTGACGATTATGCTGTCAATGGGCATTCCTAGCAAACTCCCGAAATATTCCACACTCTATTGGGAATTAATCCCCTTACAACATCCCAGTGGAAACAAATGATCTGTGAGTGTCCCAATAAAGTACACACTGCTCCAGGATGTAGTGCTCTAAAGTCACTGTCGAGGATGGTGGTTTAGTCGGGTACAATAAAACTGGTCCCTAAGTTAACTTCGGACTGAGCATGATAACCTCAAATCAGCCATGTGCTCTTGTCACAACTCAAGGTAATGAATGCCTTCTGTGTGTGAGGTTTGGGGTTCCAACCACAGTACTGACCACCATGTGCGTACCTCGATTACAAGCACCAGCCAGAAAGCGTTGGGCATAAGACTTTGTCAGCAAGTTAATCAGACAATAAAACTCTGATTAGAGCTTCACATGGAGAGAATTACATCATTATTTGGACGTCAAACCAGACATCTCATGTGCTAGCATTAGTTGGTAGACGTTAAAATATCCCATGGTGTTCCGTGGAAAGTAGGCAATTTATTGCCAACACTGAACTAACTACAAACTCCTGCCTCGACTTGGACTTAAGAGGAGACGGGCACTGCCGGGTCAATTTGCGCACGGAAAATACCAGTATGCTAACATATTAAGATCTCCATCCCACATAAAAATGACATTAGGAATGGCACAATTATAGTTTAATACAATGAAGATTGACAATTAAAGTTTCAAATCCACACTAATTTTAACCTCTTACAAGGCAAAGCATCCCTTTACGAGAGTAATTCTCTGCGGAATACTGTAATTAGAACTATAATCACTTCAAATACCATCAATCTTTACTATGGTATACTTAAATCACAAGAGAGTAACCTGTAGTAATTCTAAGGTTAACAAACTGCCAGAAAGTATATGAGAGCAACAACTACTTCTAATGATATCATTTTTGCCTGGGACACATGTGCCACCGCCAACTCAGTTAATACATTGGATGAGAATTAATAATATGCGATTGATGAAACAACCACCTTTGGAGGCCATTTTCCCCGCAGAGCAGGGGTTGGCCTTTTTCAGGCACCATGGTCCCCTTTTTAAAGCAATGTTTTATGGCCGGATGCCCTTCCTGCCTCCAACCCTGTTGGTCGCCTCTTGCGAAACATAGGGAATTACCCGCAAGGTGGTACTCAATTTGCCGACCTCGGAAGGATGACAGGCTGAGTCAACCTCCGTGGCATTAATTCAGCGATCGACCGGGATTCGAACCCAGGATCCTCGGATCCCAAGCCAGCACCCTAACCGCTAAGCCAACCCTAACAACTCAGGTTAAAAATGATTTTTGTTTTTTAATTCCAACAATTTATTGTTGAACTTACAAAAAAAAAAAAAAAACTTTCTGCCTCTAATTCCATAAACACACTTTTGGAGAATGACTGAGTCCTCCTTGATTGCTCTTCAGCATGGCCATCAAGGTTTTGACCTATTAACCTTGATATCCTTGTGAGGTCAAAAACAGAATTAAATATGTATGTAAAACACAGTGAATCATTGAACCTATTACCTACCTGTGGATGAAAGGGCATCGTGTGTACTGCATGTGCAAACTTATTTATCTTTGTGAAATAAATTGTGTCGAATTCATCTTATGCTTATAAAATACTTCATGATGGAGGTCTGAGGCATATATAATAAATGAATGAAGCATTCAGTAGAGCAGGCGGATGCAATGGAAATCAGATTGAAGAAGCATTCAGGTCATCGGTCATCACAATGGTTCAGTTTATTGATCAAATTGGATCGGTCGAGAATGGTTGTCAGTTTTCCCTCAAATGTACTTCATGGAGAACATGCAGCAAATGAACGACTGTTTATGCAAATAGCCCTTTGATGTAAGAGAAATGGGTATCCTACATGACAAAATGAATCAAAAGCAAAAGTTCCACTGCTCATCTGAAATTTACACATGGTTGCTCAGTGTACACTATAGCTATGTAATTGTCCTCACAGGTATGGACGGACAATTGTTTACAATAATCACAATGAAGCATAGAAACAAAGGTGCAAAAGGCTTGTTGCACAGGATTAAAAATGATAACACAAAACAACATTCACAGGCCACACAAGCAGGCCTACCAGGGTCCTCACGACAAAGCCTCCGAGAAGGGGCTGTTTGGAAAAAAGAATCAGGAAAGAAAACTGGTTAGCTAAACCTCTTGGTTATAAACTAAGGTGTGTATTAAAAACTAAGGTGTGTATTATAAACTAAGGTGTGTATTATAAACTAAGGTGTAGATTATAAACTAAGGTGTAGATTATAAACTAAGGTGTAGATTATAAACTAAGGTGTAGATTATAAACTAAGGTGTAGATTATAAACTAAGGTGTAGATTATAAACTAAGGTGTAGATTATAAACTCAGGTGTAGATAAAAAACGAAGGTGTGTATTATAAACTAAGGTGTATATTATAAACTAAGGTGTGTATTATAAACTAAGGTGTAGATTATAAACTAAGGTGTGTATTATAAACTAAGGTGTAGATTATAAACTAAGGTGTAGCTTATAAACTAAGGTGTAGATTATAAACTAAGGTGTAGATTATAAACTAAGGTGTAGATTATAAACTAAGGTGTAGATTATAAACTAAGGTGTAGATTATAAACTAAGGGGTAGATTATAAACTAAGGTGTAGATTATAAACTCAGGTGTAGATTATAAACTCAGGTGTAGATTATAAACTCAGGTGTAGATTATAAACAAAGGTGCAGATTATAAACTAAGGTGTAGATAAAAAACGAAGGTGTGTATTATAAACTAAGGTGTATATTATAAACTAAGGTGTGTATTATAAACTAAGGTGTAGATTATAAACTAAGGTGTGTATTATAAACTAAGGTGTAGATTATAAACTAAGGTGTAGCTTATAAACTAAGGTGTAGATTATAAACTAAGGTGTAGATTATAAACTAAGGTGTAGATTATAAACTAAGGTGTAGATTATAAACTAAGGTGTAGATTATAAACTAAGGTGTAGATTATAAACTAAGGTGTAGATTATAAACTAAGGTGTCGATTATAAACTCAGGTGTAGATTATAAACAAAGGTGCAGATTATAAACTAAGGTGTAGATAAAAAACTAAGGTGTGAATTATAAACTAAGGTGTATATTATAAACTAAGGTGTGTATTATAAACTAAGGTGTAGATTATAAACTAAGGTGTGTATTATAAACTAAGGTGTAGATTATAAACTAAGGTGTAGCTTATAAACTAAGGTGTAGATTATAAACTAAGGTGTAGATTATAAACTAAGGTGTAGATTATAAACTAAGGTGTAGATTATAAACTAAGGTGTAGATTATAAACTAAGGTGTAGATTATAAACTAAGGTGTAGATTATAAACTAAGGTGTCGATTATAAACTCAGGTGTAGATTATAAACAAAGGTGCAGATTATAAACTAAGGTGTAGATAAAAAACTAAGGTGTGAATTATAAACTAAGGTGTATATTATTAACTAAGGTGTGTATTATAAACTAAGGTGTAGATTATAAACTAAGGTGTAGATTATAAACTAAGGTGTAGATTATAAACTAAGGTGTAGATTATAAACTAAGGTGTAGATTATAAACTAAGGTGTAGATTATAAACTAAGGTGTAGATTATAAACAAAGGTGTAGATTATAAACTAAGGTGTAGATTATAAACTAAGGTGTATATTATAAACTAAGGTGTACATTATAAACTAAGGTGTGTATTATAAACTAAGGTGTGTATTATAAACTAAGGTGTAGATTATAAACTAAGGTGTAGATTATAAACTAAGGTGTAGATTATAAACTAAGGTGTAGATTATAAACTAAGGTGTAGATTATAAACTAAGGTGGAGATTATAAACTAAGGTGTAGATTATAAACTAAGGTGTAGATTATAAACTAAGGTGTAGATTATAAACTAAGGTGTAGATTATAAACTAAGGTGTAGACTATAAACTAAGGTGTAGATTATAAACTAAGGTGTAGATTATAAACTAAGGTGGAGATTATAAACAAAGGTGTAGATTATAAACTAAGGTGTAGATTATAAACTAAGGTGTAGATTATAAACTAAGGTGTAGATTATAAACTAAGGTGTAGATTATAAACTAAGGTGTAGATTATAAACTAAGGTGCAGATTATAAACAAAGGTGTAGATTATAAACTATGGTGTAGATTATAAACTAAGGTGTATATTATAAACTAAGGTGTACATTATAAACTAAGGTGTGTATTATAAACTAAGGTGTGCATTATAAACTAAGGTGTAGATTATAAACTAAGGTGTAGATTATAAACTAAGGTGTAGATTATAAACTAAGGTGTAGATTATAAACTAAGGTGTAGATTATAAACTAAGGTGTAGATTATAAACTAAGGTGGAGATTATAAACTAAGGTGTAGATTATAAACTAAGGTGTAGATTATAAACTAAGGTGTAGATTATAAACTAAGGTGTAGATTATAAACTAAGGTGTAGATTATAAACTAAGGTGTAGATTATAAACTAAGGTGTGTATTATAAACTAAGGTGTGTATTATAAACTAAGGTGTAGATTATAAACTAAGGTGTAGATTATAAACTAAGGTGTATAATATAAACTAAGGTGTGCATTAAAAAATAAGGTGCGTATTATAAACTAAGGTGTAGATTATAAACTAAGGTGTAGATTATAAACTAAGGTGTAGATTATAAACTAAGGTGTATATTATAAACTAAGGTGTGTATTATAAACTAAGGTGTAGATTATAAACTAAGGTCTAGATTATAAACTAAGGTGTAGATTATAAACTAAGGTGTAGATTATAAACTAAGGTGTAGATTATAAACTAAGGTGTATATTATAAACTAAGGTGTATATTATAAACTAAGGTGTATATTATAAACTAAGGTGTATATTATAAACCAAGATGTATATTATTATAAATCAAGATGTATATTTAAATTAAAGGTGAATATTATAAACTAAGGTGTATATTATAAACTAAGGTGTATATTATAAATCAAGATGTATATTATTATAAATCAAGATGTATATTTAAATTAAAGGTGTATATTATAAACTAAGGTGTATATTATAAACCAAGATGTATATTATTATAAATCAAGATGTATATTTACATTAAAGGTGAATATTATAAACTAAGGTGTATATTATAAACTAAGGTGTATATTATAAATCAAGATGTATATTATAAATCCAGATGTATGTTATAAATCAAGATGTATATTTAAATTAAGGTGAATATTATAAACTAAGGTGTATAGTTAGGCAGCTTAGCAATTTTTGGGGGAACGACTTTACAAAAGTACCATTTTTATTTTAGTGGTTCATTGGACCATATGCAATAGAATTAGGACCGGAGGCAAGACATATACAGTGTTTGACTTTTGCGCAAATACGACTCGCACAGCATAATATCGAGCAATACATTTATGCAAATAAATCATCAGCTATTGGAGTTAGACTAAAATCGTAAATACATAAATTACTGGACAAATTACCTTGAACAACATGTTGTCTGTTCTCAAGCTATATTGTCATTAAATCCTTGTAGTTGCGTACATGTTAGATATATGAGAGGTGCGCGAGTCACATGTATAACACATTTGTATAAACACTCGGTATTATATTACTAATTATTATTACATGGAAGCGTAAGATTTATTATGCAGGCATGCATAAGTTTTACAAATAACACTGCATGTATTGAAATAAAAGTTAGCCTCCTTGTTGAAAATATATACATAATTGGTTTTTGTCCAATAAAAAGGTGAAGAACACTGTATATTTCTTGCCTCCGGCCCTAAATCTATTGTATATGGTCTAGTGGACCACCAAAATAAAAATGGCGCTTTTGTCAAGCCGTTCCCCATTTTCGATAAATATGCTGCTAAGCTGCCTGACTCGTATATTATAAATTAAGGTGTATTGTTAAAACTAAGATGTATATTATAAATCAAGATGTATATTATCAATCAAGATGTATATTATAAATCAAGATGTATATTATAAATCAAGATGTATATTTAAATTAAGGTGAATATTACAAATTAAGGTGTATATAATAAACTAAGGTGTATATTATAAACTAAGGTGTATATTATAAATGTTGGCCGTTGGGGTTAAAATCCCGGTCGATCGCTAAATTAACACCAATGGGGGTTGACTCAGCCTGTCATCCTTCCGAGGTCGGCAAATTGAGTACCACCTTGCTGGGATGAATGATCCCGGTGTGTACCCCAGTTTAGAATAGGTAAACACCGTATCCCTGCGCATCGTAAGAGGCGACTAAGGGTTGGCGTCAGGAAGGGCATCCGGCCATAAAAACATTGCCTCAAACAGGGAACCATGATTGTCATGGAGCCCGCAAGGCTAACCTCCGCTCTTGTGGGGAAAATGGCCTTAAAACGATCATTCATTTATTATAAACTAAGGTGTATATTATAAACTAAGGTGTATTTTAAAAACTAAGATGTATATTATAAACTAAGGTGTATATTATAAACTACGGTGTATATTATAAACTACGGTGTATATTATAAACTACGGTGTATATTATAAACTAAGATGTATATTATAAATCAAGATGTATATTAATAAATCAAGATCTATATTATAAATCAAGATGTATATTATAAATTAAGGTGTATATTATAAATCAAGATGTATATTATAAATTAGGGTGTACATTATAAACTAAGGTGTATATTACAAACTAAGATGCATATTATAAACTAAGGTGTATATTAAAAATTAAGATGTATACGACAAATCAAGATGTATTTTAAAAACTAAGATATCTATTATAAACAAAGGTGTATATTATAAATTAAGATGTATATTATAAACCAAGGTGTATATTATAAACTAAGGTGTATATTATAAGCTAAGGTGTATTTAAAAAACTAAGATGTATGTTATAAACTAAGGTGTATATTACAAATTAAGATGTATACGATAAATCAAGATGTATTTTAAAAATTAAGATATATATTATAAACAAAGGTGTATATTATAAATGAAGATGTATATTATAAACTAAGGTGTATATTATAAATGAAGATGTATATTATAAACTAAGGTGTATATTATAAACTAAGGTGTATATTATAAACTAAGGTGTATATTATAAATGAAGATGTATATTATAAACTAAGGTGTATATTATAAATGAAGATGTATATTATAAACTAAGGTGTATATTATAAACTAAGGTGTATATTATAAACTAAGGTGTATATTATAAATGAAGATGTATATTATAAACTAAGGTGTATATTATAAACTAAGGTGTATATTATAAATTAAGGTGTATATTATAAACTAAGGTGTATATTATAAACTAAGGTGTATATTATAAGCTAAGGTGTATTTTAAAAACTAAGATGTATGTTATAAACTAAGGTGTATATTACAAATTAAGATGTATACGATGAATCAAGATGTATTTTAAAAATTAAGATATATATTATAAACAAAGGTGTATATTATAGATTAAGATGTATATTTTAAACTAAGATGTATATTTTAAACTAAGGTGTATATTATAAACTAAGGTGTATATTATAGATTAAGATGTATATTTTAAACTAAGATGTATATTATAAACTAAGGTGTATATTATAAACAAAGGTGTATATTATAGATCAAGATGTATATTTTAAACTAAGATGTATATTTTAAACTCAGGTGTATATTATAAACTAAGGTGTATAATATAAACGAAGGTGTATATTATAAACTAAGGTGTATATCAAAAGCTAAGGTGTATATTATAAACTAAGGTGTATAATATAAACGAAGGTGTATATTATAAACTATGGTGTATATTATAAACGAAGGTGTATATTTTAACTAAGGTGTATATTATAAACTATGGTGTATATTATAAACTAAGGTGTATATTATAAACTAAGGTGTATATTGTAAACTAAGGTGCATATTATAAAATAAGGTGTATATTATAAACTAAGGTGTATATTACAAACGAAGGTGTATATTATATAATAAGGTGTAGATTATAAACGAAGATGTATAATATTCAATTAAGGTGGATATTACGAACTAAGGTGTATATTATATACTAAGGTGTATATTATAAACGAATGTGTATATTATAAACTAAGGTGTATGTTATAAACTAAGGTGTATATTATAAACTAAGGTGTATGTTATAAACTAAGGTGTGTATTATAAACTAAGGTGTATGTTATAAACTAAGGTGTATATTATAAACTAAGGTGTATGTTATAAACTAAGGTGTGTATTATAAACTAAGGTTTATATTATAAACTAAGGTGTATATTATAAACGAATGTGTATATTATAAACTAAGGTGTATAATTATAAACGAATGTGTATATTATAAACTAATGTGTATATTATAAACTAAGGTGTATATTATAAACTAAGGTGTACATTATAAACGAATGTGTATATTATAAACTAAGGTGTAGATTATAAACTAAGATGTATATTATAAACTAAGGTGTATATTATAAACTAAGGTGTATATTATAAACGAATGTGTATATTATAAACTAAGGTGTATATTATAAACTAAAGTGTATATTATAAACTAAGATGTATATTATAAACGAATGTGTATATTATAAACTATGGTGTATATTATAAACGAATGTGTATATTATAAACTAAGGTGTATATTATAAACTAAGGTGTATATTATAAACTAAGGTGTATATTATAAACTAAGATGTACATTATAAATTAAGGTGGATATTACAAACTAAGGTGTATATTATAAACTAAGGTGTATGTTATAAACTAAGGTGTTTGTTATAAACTAAGGTGTATATTATAAATTAAGGTGGATATTACAAACTAAGGTGTATATTATAAACTAAGGTGTATGTTATAAACTAAGGTGTTTATTATAAACTAAGGTGTATATTATAAACTAAGGTGTATATTATAAACTAAGGTGTATATTATAAACTAAGGTGTATGTTATAAACTAAGGTGTATATTATAAACTAAGGTGTATGTTATAAACTAAGGTGTATGTTATAAACTAAGGTGTATGTTATAAACTAAGGTGTATGTTATAAACTAAGGTGTATGTTATAAACTAAGGTGTATGTTATAAACTAAGGTGTATGTTATAAACTAAGGTGTATGTTATAAACTAAGGTGTATATTATAAACTAAGGTGTATGTTATAAACTAAGGTGTATATTATAAACTAAGGTGTATGTTATAAACTAAGGTGTATATTATAAACTAAGGTGTATATTATAAATTAAGGTGTATATTATAAACTAAGGTGTATGTTATAAACTTAGGTGTTTGTTATAAACTAAGGTGTATATTATAAACTAAGGTGTATATTATAAACAAAGATGTATATTATAAATTAAGGTGGATATTATAAATTAAGGTGGATATTACAAACTAAGGTGTGTATTATAAACTAAGGTGTATATTATAAACTAAGGTGCATATTATAAACTAAGGTGTATATTATAAATTAAGGTGGATATTACAAACTAAGGTGTATATTATAAACTAAGGTGTATGTTATAAACTAAGGTGTATATTATAAACTAAGGTGTATATTATAAACTAAGGTGTATGTTATAAATTAAGGTGGATATTACAAACTAAGGTGTATATTATAAACTAAGGTGTATGTTATAAAGTAAGGTGTTTGTTATAAACTAAGGTGTATATTATAAACTAAGGTGTAGATTATAAACTAAGATGTATATTATAAACTAAGGTGTATATTATAAACTAAGGTGTATATTATAAACTAAGATGTATATTATAAATTAAGGTGGATATTACAAACTAAGGTGTATATTACAAACTAAGGTGTATATTATAAACTAAGGTGTATATTATAAACTAAGGTGCATATTATAAACTAAGGTGTATATTATAAATTAAGGTGGATATTACAAACTAAGGTGTATATTATAAACTAAGGTGTATGTTATAAACTAAGGTGTATATTATAAACTAAGGTGTATATTATAAACTAAGGTGTATATTATAAACTAAGGTGTATATTATAAACTAAGGTGTATGTTATAAACTAAGCTGTATATTATAAACTAAGGTGTATATTATAAACTAAGGTGTATATTATAAATTAAGGTGTATATTATAAACTAAGGTGTATGTTATAAACTTAGGTGTATATTATAAACTAAGGTGTATATTATAAACTAAGGTGTATGTTATAAACTTAGGTGTATATTATAAACTAAGGTGTATATTATAAACTAAGGTGTATATTATAAACTAAGGTGTATATTATAAACTAAGGTGTAGATTATAAACTAGATGTATATTATAAATTAAGGTGTATATTATAAACTAAGGTGTATATTATAAACTTAGGTGTAGATTATAAACTAAGGTGTAGATTATAAACTAAGATGTATATTATAAATTAAGGTGTATATTATAAACTAAGGTGTATATTATAAACTAAGGTGTATATTATAAACTAAGGTGTATATTATAAACTAAGGTGTATATTATAAACTAAGGTGTATGTTATAAACTAAGCTGTATATTATAAACTAAGGTGTATATTATAAACTAAGGTGTATATTATAAATTAAGGTGTATATTATAAACTAAGGTGTATGTTATAAACTTAGGTGTATATTATAAACTAAGGTGTATATTATAAACTAAGGTGTATGTTATAAACTTAGGTGTATATTATAAACTAAGGTGTATATTATAAACTAAGGTGTATATTATAAACTAAGGTGTAGATTATAAACTAGATGTATATTATAAATTAAGGTGTATATTATAAACTAAGGTGTATATTATAAACTTAGGTGTAGATTATAAACTAAGGTGTAGATTATAAACTAAGATGTATATTATAAATTAAGGTGTATATTATAAACTAAGGTGTATATTATAAACTAAGGTGTATATTATAAACTAAGGTGTAGATTATAAACTAAGATGTATATTATAAACTAAGGTGTATATTATAAACTAAGGTGTATATTATAAACTAAGGTGTATATTATAAACTGAGGTGTAGATTATAAACTAAGATGTATGTTATAAACTAAGGTGTATATTACAAATTAAGATGTATACGATGAATCAAGATGTATTTTAAAAATTAAGATATATATTATAAATTAAGGTGGATATTACAAACTAAAGTGCATATTATAAACTATGGCATATATTATATAATAAGGTGTACAATGTACATACAGTGCCTATAGAAAGTCTGCACCCCTTTCAAAATTTTCACCTTTTGTTGCCTCATGGCCTGAAATAAAAATGCATTAAATCAGATTCTTTCCACCTTTATTTACACATCGTAACCCACAACTTCCCAGTGAAAAACAAATTCCACAAACTTCATAAAATTAATTAAAAATACAAAACTAGGATATCTTGGTTATATCAGTGCCCACCCCCCTTATAATAGCAATTGTAAACGAGAAAGCATCTGAAAATGCAAAGCCCATCCGCATCTGGTTGTATTCCGACTTCTTCCTCTTCTTCTGTATGCTCAAAATAATGAAAACAGTTTAAAACACATACAAAATTAAAATTTATTATTTTATGCAGCCTTGACCTTTGAACTTCAGGTCTAAAAAATAATCAGCTTCTTGCTTTTGATTGGTAAACAAATTCTGTGATCCAATAGGGAAATTCTTTAAATTTCAGGTCAATTGGATGAAAGTTGACAATTTTATGCAACCTTGACCTTTTGATCTAAAAAAACAACAATCTGCTTGTAGCTTTTGATTGGTGAACCAATTCAGTGACCCAATATGCAAATACTTTAAATTTCAGGTCAATTGCGTGACAATTGGCAATTTTACGCAACCTTGACCTTTGACCTTTTAATCTAAGAAAACCAATCAGCTTCTAGCTTTTAAATGGTGAACCAATTCAGTGACCCAATATGCAAATTCTTAAAATTTCAGGTCAATTGGATGAAAATTGACGATTTTATATGATGCTGACCTTTGACCTTTTGACCAAATTATTAATTTGACTTCTCCATTTTATCCTAATAAAGCTTTGTTGAAAATTTGATGAGAACAGCTCAAATGCTAAAAAAAAGTTACGGCCCGGACAGACGCATGCACGCACACACACACACACACACACACACACACACACACACACACACACACACACACACACACACACACACACACACACACGATTACAAAACCCCATCTCTCCTGCTGCGCAGGGGATGGGCTAATTAGCTCAGGTGTAACCAATTACCTTCAAAATCACACACCAAGTTAATTGGCCTCCACCTGTGTTAAATTGTAGTGATTCTGATTATTTCAGGAAAAAAAATCAGCTGTTCCTCGATGTTTCCTCTGCTGGGTAGTGCATTTCACAGCAAAGACTCAACCATGAGCACCAAGGAGCTTTCAAAAGACATCCAGGATAAAGGTGTGGAATGTCATAGATCAGGGTATGGGTACAAAAATATTTCAAAGGCCTTGAATATCCCTTGGAGCACAGTCATGAAAATCATTAAGAAGTGGAAGGCGTATGGGCACCACCAATATCCTGTCTAGATCAGGCCGCCCCTCCAAACTGGATGACCAAGCAAGGAGGAGACTGAATAGACAGGCTACCAAGAGGCCAATGGCAACTTTAAAAGAGATACAGGCCTTTATGGAAAGACTGGTCATTGTGTGCATGTGACAACAACATCCCAAGCACTCCAAAAGTCTGGCCTGTATGGTAGGGTGCTAAGAAGAAAGCCATTACTCAAAAAAGGCCACCTTGATTCCTGTTTGAGGTATGCAAAAAAAAAAGAAATTCCGGAGATTCTGAGGCCATGTGGCAAAAAGTTTTGTGGTCTGATGAAACCAAGATGGAACTTTTTTCCTAAATGCAAAACGTTAGGTTTGGCATAAATCCAACACAGCAAATCACCCAAAGAACACCATCCCTATTGTGAGGTATGGTGGTGGCAGCATCATGTTATGGGGATGTTTCTCATCAGCAGGGACTGGACACTTGTCAAGATAGAAGGAAAAATGGATGGAGCAAAATACAGAAAAATCCGAGAGGAAAACCTGATGCCCTCTGCAAGAAAGCTGAAATTGGGACGGAAGTCCGAAAGGTGATGGAAGTAAGGTGTATATTATAAACTAAGGTGTATATTATAAACTGAGGTTTATATTATAAACTGAGGTGTATATTATAAACTAAGGTATTCTGGTTATAACACAAATCTTGGCATTTCATTCAGCCAAATCATGCATGTTTCATGTGTACATGAGGCTGACATCTTTTTGAATTTCTCGGTAGATATACATGTATATGCACCTTCTTTCTTTAAAATGATGTACAGTGTACAAAGCAATGCACCATGCCAACTGACAGGGTGTTGGTATCTCTTCAACCCACCATCCATTGCAGCAAAGGACTTCTGTGACTCCATGGACCTCACTCAATCAGTGGACTTTCTGAACGGATATCTCCTAATGGCACGTCCTCCCCTCTGGACTTGGTAATGATGAATTTTAAGATCAATGTGTCCTGTTCCTCCTCTGCTCCAAGAGGATCACCTGATCATGTGCTTGTGAGAATCAACATCTCTCTGGCTTTTGTCAAAGTACAGCATCAGCGCTGTGGGGGCTGGCACTTCACTCAAGCTGACTGGCAGGGACTGCAAGCTGCCTTCTCATGTCAAGACCAAGACTGGTCATTCAGTTCTACATCTCCTGATATTACTACTGCTTGGCAATCCTTCCAAACTAGCTTCCTTTCCCTTATGTACAGATTTATACCATCTGGTGTCTGGAGTTATCATGCCTATCCTCTAGCCCCTGCACATTGCATAAACAAGGTGCAAAACTGATAAACTTAAGTATAAACCTATCAGCTTCTGCAAATCAGTCGCTGACTGGACATCCTGTGTCGTAAAAAGTCCTTCCTTGGCAAACGTGAACTCCTATCCTCCTAGAATGCCTTCATCCAAAGTTTGATGTAGCACTGCTCTCCCATTTGGGCTGGTGCCCCTGCTTCACACCTTGCGGTCAGTTGGTATTTGAAATACCAACTTCTGTCCTGGAAGTCCTTGGTGTCCTTGTGCTTTATACTTCTCCCTCCCCCCCCCCCCCCCCCTTCCCATGCCTCCTCCCCCCGGGCCCTCTCCCTTCCACACATCTCCCTGCTCTCGGATGTTGTGTTTGTGTGCTTCCCCTTTTCTCCCCATCTTGTCTTCCGCTCCCTCTTTTTGTGTATTTTGTTTGTCTGGTCGATTTGTTTGTGAAGTAAATGTTAGCTCTTTCACGAGCCTCGATTCAGTATACAAAAAAAAAAAAAGACGCCATGCAAACCAAGGCCTTCAAGATAATTGTAATCTCCCATGACGAAGCTCGAAGAGTGTCTAGGCTTGTTAATTCCACATCTTAGGCAGGTTGGTAGCCTCCCTGTGTTCTACTACCTCCTTTTTGGTATTGCACCTCTGCCCTCTCTTCGCTCTGTCCCTCCCAGGTTTCTGCAAGGTGCACATGGTCTGCCACTAACCCTGTCCTTGTTAAACTCTCAAAATCCAGGCTCACTGCTCACCTCCACTTATTTGTTCCTCTTTTCTCACCTGTGGATCCAACTTCCCCAGTATGTTCAATTGCATTCTTCCCTCCAGGGCTTAAAGACAAGTCTGTCATCACTATCTCAGGTCAATCCCCATCCATACCCATGATTTCGTCGAACCAAAATGATCCCATTCACAAGCACTCCCTTTTACCAGGTTATTGTGATTTTCCTCCCTCTCTGGTTATTGTGATTTTCCTCCCTCTCCGTCACCTTTTTGCGTTTGTTAGTTATCGGTTGGTTCTTTCTCTTTCTGTTTCATCCCTGCTGTCCCATTCATCTTCTTGCTGCATTTAATTCAGCCTGTGTGCAGCTTATTCACCGCCATGTCTCCTTCTCCCGATACCCTTGATCTTTGTTTCACTTTGTTCTTGGCTTTTCTCCTTTCCATTCTGCTCGACTTCTTCCATGAGCCTCAATCATGTGTCTGTATCTATATAATCTTATATATAATGAAGCAGGACTGCCTTTCTGTTTGTCAGTTCCCAAACTACTCCCTCAGTTTTGGGGATAGCTCTGCCAAACCTTCTGTGGAACTCTTTGGAGCCTCAGCGGGTGTCCTAAGGTGGGTGGTTTCATAGATTTCTCAATACAATTATGATTTTGAGTTTCCACCCATATGAAACTGCTCTCTCTCTCTCCGCATGCAAACACATTCATTAGTTTGGCATTCACAGTTTCACTATTTACTGCATATGGAAACATTCGCTGGTTTGGTAATACAACCATGTACCACATGCAATGCCGATAGCAACTAGAACAGCACTCAGTAGAGAGCATACCTATGCCAGGCTGAACAGTTTATGTTTTGTATCCCATTGATAGGCCGGATCTGCATCTGGACCTGAACCAAATTCAAATCAGCTTGTTCTTGTCACCTAACCAACTCATCCACCAAGTTTATTTATAACTCGTAAATAACTTTTTAAAATATCATGTTATATATCGCTTTTCGCCCGATCTCTCAATGGTGAAGAATCACTTAAAAATTTAATAATTCTCATGTCCGAATCCATATTCAGATCTTCACCAAAATTGAATCGTTTCGTCCTTGTCGCACACCCAATCTGTTCACCAAGTTTCGGCCAAATCAGTGCATAACCTTTTAAGATATTCTGCTATATATCGTTTTTGGCCCCATCTCCCAATGGTGAAGAATCACTTAAAAATTCTAGTAGCCGGATCCAAATCCGGATCTTCACTAAAGTCTAATCATTTCGTCATTGTCACATACACTATCTCTCTGTCAAATTTCGTCTGAATCCGTCCACAACTTTTTGAGATATCTTGTTCACAGACAGACAGACAGACAAACAAACAGACAAGGGTGAAAACATAAACTCCATCCACCTTCGGTGGCGGAGGTAATTAACATATAAATAACAAGACCCAATCACGTCTCTCACCCATAAATGAAGGGAATACTCAGTTTGCTCTCAAATAATCAATTACTCCAGGTGGTTAAGATTTTAATTAATTAACCCCTATGCTCTTTGAGCCAAATGAAGCTGCATAAAGCAACCAAGAAAAGCTACACAATTAGGTAAGCCCTTTGCTGTTTAAAACTCTACCCGAGTTCCTCTACAGCTGCAGACATTCACAAGTAGCACATAAAATGAGAATCCCAATGCTACACGTCCCTTTCAGCTACAAGACCGGTTTCATAACTTATTGACGAGTCATCAGTGACAGCGTAGACAAAAACCTGCACCACCGAGGATCCCAAGCATGTACCACGTGCCATGCCAAACGTAGTTAACAAATCAATAACAAGACCCAATCACGTATCTCACCTGTAATTGGAGAGAATAACCAATCACCTCTTGCCTAATCAATTACACCAGGTGGCTAGGATTTTAATAAGGGCAAAATTTGGATCGGTGCCTCTGCTTTCATTTATTTGTGACCATAAACCTCGGTCTTTAAAGACCTGAGTGCCACATGGATGCCATCCTAGTTTGGAGGTTATATGTTGGCATAATCTATGTGCATGATGTCAGCGTCATGACGCATTTGGGGTCAGAGTTGCTCCTTTTGTTTAATGTATCCTTCCTGCAGATTACAACCCCATCAGGAGGGCAGAGACAATGCGTCCGTGTGACAGATGACGCTTGTTGCTAACAGGTCGTGCAGCATTTGCTGTTATGGGACACGACCTGTGCCTTGCTGCCTCATCAAGTTAGGGGGTTCGATTTATTTAAAAATATACATTATATAATCAGGTATGCTTGCTTGCTTGTTTGATGTCAGCTCTGGCCCTCTCCTCAGAAAGATGAGGTGGAGTAAATTTTGGGCAAACACGCGTGCAGTCCAATCTCCATCGCTTTCCTCGGCACGATGGGTGGCAGAGCACCACTCAATTCTTTTATACTGGTGTTATAGCCTGGTGCTGGCTTAACGGTTAAGGTTGCTGGCTTAAGATCTCAGGGTCCTGAGTTCAAGCCACTGCTAACCGTTGAATTCACACCAGGTTGGTTGACTCAGCCTGTCATCCTTCCGAGGTCGGCAAAATGTATACCAGCTTACAGGGGATGAATGAGCCATTTGAGTATCCCGTGTCGGAGTGGAGACCCATCCAGGATTGTGCCCAATAGCCTGCAACTGCTTTGGCAGCAATATGCATCTGAAGATGCAAAAAGGAATGGTCATGGTCATATATGTTTACTGAACAAGGGTGACATAGCCTCATGTTGCCACATGAACAATGTTCATGGAAATGGCCACGATATCCCACTATCACCACATACGTGCAGTAGGTCTACAATTTCTGGGTGCATCGATCGTTCATACAATGTAATGGGAATAGTTATTGCATTTGTGCTTATCAATTAAAGTACGTGGTTATTGCCTGTGTCGTGGCTGTGTTTATTACTTATAATTACTTTTAATTAATTATTGATTCTTCTTTCCATGAATTGAAATTGAAGTAGTTTAAGTAAATAGCTAATTACATGTGAAAAACATGAGAGTGAGCAAGGACATAATTTATTAGGGGAATTTCCAGTGTTTCTAGAAATCAGTGGTGCTGGTAGGTGAGAGAAAGTTTCAACAACCTCTTGTTTGGCAAATAAATATTCTCGAAGGCAGAAAATACAGCAACACCGCTCGATTATCCACGAGTCAACACGGTGGTGCTGGCATTGCCCGATGTCCATCCGAATGCAGTGGGTGGTGCAGACGTAGCTCACTTACCACTGAGCCTGGGTTTGATTCACCACCCGACTACTAAACTACCAGATCGGTGTTCCACTGCCAAGCTCCACTGGCATCACAAAGTGTTCCATTCCTCAGATGGATGTTAAGCCAGGTGTTCCGTCTGCAAGTATTTGCTGATAGACGTTAAATATCCCAAGGTGTCTCTCGATGAAAGTCTCTCAGTGTCTCTCGGTCAAGGTGTCTCTGTCAAGGTCAAGGTCAAGTCAAGGTGTCTGAAGTAGGTGAGTTATGTCTGGCACCATGAACAAATTCCAAATCCCTGACCTTATCTACAAGGAGAACTGCATCAGCAGCACAACTACCTCTCTAATGAAGTATTTGAACAGTTCGTCCTCCATATTGCACACATTTGAACAATTCCTCCACAAAAAAGATAAACGAAGAACACAATTTGATCTTCAGAGATGAATTAGGTAAAGTGACCAGCATTGGTTCCCCCAGACAACCAAAACTACGAAACATCTTCCATCAACTGCTGCTGCAAACAATGTGCCTGAGGTTGTTGCTTTGTTGAACTCACAGGCATTCAAGGGTGAGTCGTAGCGTGTCCGCTGTGCAGGTTCGCTGGATGCGGATGGCGTCCGTGACGAAGAACGAGGGTCGAGGTCACAGGGAGCCGGCAATCTGTCCATCTCCTCTCGCAAGATAAGCTGTCCAAGTCCTGACTGCACCTAAGTTCAGAATCGAAATGGGAAGACCATGAAAGAATGTCCAAGGCATCACGCATCGTAACTATTCAAGTTCTTCATTGCATTAAAATGCTCATAATTCTCCCAAGCAATACTCTAGTTGTAGCAACAAAATTAGTGTGAGTTTGAGAGAGAGAGAGACAACAACAACAACAACAGGCATTTTAAGGCCATTTTCCCTGCAAGAGTGGGGGTTAGCCTTGCGGTCCCCATGACAATCTTCCCCATTTTCTGCATCTCCCCTTGTTAACCCCCTTGCCCGCATTGCTTCTTCCACCATCTTTAGCTAAGTCTTTCTCGGTCTTCCCCGTCCTCTACTTCCTTCTACATTCATTTCCATCACTCTTCTCAACCAGTCACTTTCATCCTTCCTCAACACATGACCAAACTAGAACACCACTCAGTAGAGCGCATACTCCCGCCGTGGGTTTAGTTGGAATAATATGTTTTGTTTAACATCCCCTCTCCCCAAAACAATAAATGAAAAAGAAAGTAGGCCCTAACTGTCAGATAATGAATTTTGACATATCTCGGAATTAGAGGAGAAAAACATCATTTAAGAATAAGAATAAAAGCTTTAATGCAATAAAACAGAAAAAATCCCAAAACAACAGCATTCATGATGGACAAATGAATGTTCCTGGGAGATGGAAAACTGAAGAAGGTTAAATAAAATGATGGAATTGTCAAAACACATGGTTCGTGCACAAGGTGGGAGAATAGTTTTGATTATTATGTAATATGACTCAGTGACGTAATGGTCAGAGCGTCGGCTCTGTGAGTGTCAGGTCGGTGGTTCAAACCCCAAATGAGTCATACCAAAGACTTTTAAAATGATACGTGTTGCTTCCTTGCTCGACATCAGCATTTAAATGGCAAGGGAAGGGACAAACGATAGGTTGGCAACCATTGCTAAAGCCTTGATGGGCCGAATTGCCTCATCCTGTGTTGAAGTTTTTTGGAAGGGAACTTGGATGATTATAAATGGAAACCAGAATTATTTATTTGGTCTGGGAAGCCCAAGCGAGGTTTCTTCTTCTTCAACCTCTCACAACCTTGGGTGAATATGCGATCTTAAAAAAAAAAGTTGGAATTTTGCCAAATCTGTTTTATTCGTTTGTTAATATACCTCAGCCATTGACAAATCTGGAACTAAGTCTTTATAAGTTCATCAAATACTGACACCGCGAATGACATTCGCTGAGCTAAATGTTGATATCTCTTCTGAGGTAAAAAACAAAACAAAACAAAAAAACAGTTTTAAAGCATTATACGTATCAAACGATACATTTTATGAAACGGGGAAACCTAATACACACTTTGGTGGTTTTAAAATGACAGAATATGTCTTTATTAGAAAGAAAAAAAAAATGAACATTGAAGACGACGCTGCTAAAAAAAATACACCGCTCTAACGCATAACCACGAGTTTAAACTACATTTACAACAAATATGAAAACTATTTTCATATCACAATGTTAAATATAGAATATATAGAAGATAATGTTGAAAAAAAATGAGCCCTATCTTCCAATGGTAAAAAAAATCCTTCAAAAAATTCCTGGATCGGGAATAATATCCTGAGCTTCACCAAAAACTAATCAATTCTTCCTTATTCCAAGGGCAATCATCCCACCAACTTTCATCCAAATCCGTTCAGAACTTTTCCAGATATCTTGTTCACGAACACACACACACACACACACACGGACACGAGTGAATGCATTACTCCCTGGCGGGAGTAACAAACCATCTCCATCTGTTTCTCTTCACAGCATCAATCACAGGCTCTATTCCCATCATCTTTCGCAATTCATCATTTGGCTTCATCATTTGTCTTTTCGAGAGAGAGAAAGAGAATAATTTATGTGTAGTTTTTCTAATAAGCTATCCTATGAGAGAGAGAGCTGTTTGTGTGTCTATGCGTCTGTGTGTGTGTGTGCATTGCCACTTTCATCAGAAATGGCCAAACGGATCTTCATCAAACTTTCAGAGGTTCATCAGTGAGTGCCAAAACTTAAAAAAGAAAAAGTTGCATTTTTAAAAATTGCTCAAAGCATTTGTAGCTATGTCAAAGGTAATATTAAATGATCCCTGACCCCCTTCCTTAGTGGGTGTAGGGAAGTGTGTTAGGCCCCCACAAAAAAAATAGAAAACTAGAATACACCTGTGTACGGTCTTCTCAACAATCTATATTACACCCCTGTACCCCCATTCACATCCCCACAATATATATATACATATATATATATATATATATATATATATATATATATATATATATATGTCATAGATAGATAGCCCCATTAAGGCATATCTTATTCTTTATGCATTTCTCTATTCAATGGCTGTGAAAAATCACTGACCTTGCTGAGGTTGTGCTCGTGGATAGCATGCCGTCTTCGCATTTCTTCTTCTTCCTCATTCTCTTCTGTGTCATCCTCTGCGGTGCGAGCTCCACGTCGTCGGCGCCATTCTACCACAGGACACGATTGTCAAAAAGTGGCATTTACAACTCAACCTGCAAGATGCAACTTTGGTTTGAAATATTTTCCATCTGGTGAAGTTTCCCAGCCAACTCTGCCCATGCAAGAGAATGAAGGTTGAAATATAATCATGGATTATTAAAAGTGTGTGAGAGGACATTTTAAAATGAACGTTTTGTAGTTTCTTTAGAGATAATCGAGGTGCTCTCATCCAAACAGACTAACGATAGACTAAGAAAAGATTGAGGGTAGGGCTGAGGAAAGAGATGAGATGCTGGTGCACCGCTCGCTTGAAGTGACAATCCGATCAACAGCATATCGCATCTGTGTTTGCTCGGCCAGAAGAGCTAGGAAGGTTGGCGGGGATTTTTGGCGGGGAAACTACCAATCCGATCAACAGCATATCGCATCTGTGTTTGCTCGGCCAGAAGAGCTAGGAAGGTTGGCGGGGATTTTCTCATGGCTCACCAACCGCAGCAAGAGATGGCGGGCACGGCCAATAGTCCATCTCGATCTTGGCGGGCTGCCTGGGATCCGGGGGGTGGGCGGCAGGAAATTTGGCTGACTGGATCACTTCCTCTCCGACCAGGTGGTCTGGGCCACACACCATGGACGATTCTGCGGTGGCAACAAGACGAGTCTTAAATAAGCGGAGATCAGAGTCCAGTACCTTTCAAATTGCAATTTTGGGTTTAAGTTTTGAACAGGGAACTTGAACTACATTCTGTGGAGTCGTTAGGGCTGGCAGGATGGCCTAGTGGTACACACACCCACCTCTAAGCTGTCTAGCCTGGGTTTGATTCCCGACCCAGCTATAAACTGTCACCCTGGTGTTTCACAGGCAGCGTTATTCATCAATGCGTGTGACAAAATGGTGACGATGATCAGTCATTTATGATGTTCTTGAGTTTGAAGTGACATTTTGATCAAGGACATAGAAAGGTTAAGACTAGATTTAGATGAAGTACAAGGCTTTACCAGTGATCCATTAAAAATGTGACAATTGTTTTAAACATTTGTCCTTTATCATCACCTCAATGTTCTCAATCCAAATTGGAATGTAAAAATAGGACCACTGGACCTGTAGCTTTTTTGGGCCAGGCCTAATGTTGTAACCAAAATTTGGTACTATTCTGACTGGTGGGTCTGGAAAAGAAGATTTTTGAAGGTATTTACGTGATTTTCCAAAACATTGACTATGGCGACCATTTTGACACAGTTATGGTCACATGATCGGCATGCCCTCTGCAATTTAACATCCCTACCCTCGCCCAATGTTGTAACCCAAATTTGGTAGCATACTCATTGGTGGGTCTGGAGAAGAAGATTTTTGAAGGAATTTACACGATTTTCCAAAAAATTGACGATGCCGGCCATTTTAACACTTCTGGTCATGTGATCACTGATCAGCATGCCCTCCGCAAATTAACATCCCTACCTTGGCCCAATGTTGTTACCCAAATTTGGTAGCATTCTCATTGGTGGGTCTGGAGAAGAAGATTTTTGAAGGAATTTACACGATTTTCCAAAAAATTGACTATGTCGGCCATTTTAACACACTTTTGGTCATGTGATCAGCATGCCCTCCGCAATTTAACATCCCTACCTTGGCCCAATGTTGTTACCCAAATTTGGTAGCATTGGGATTGGTGGGTCTGGAGAAGAAGATTTTTGAAGGAATTTACACGATTTTCCAAAAAATTGACGGTCGGCCATTTTAACACACTTTTGGTCATGTGATCAGCATGCCCTCCGCAATTTAACATCCCTACCTTGGCCCAATGTTGTTACCCAAATTTGGTAGCATTCTCATTGGTGGGTCTGGAGAAGAAGATTATTTGAAGGAATTTACACGATTTTCCAAAAAATTGCCCATGTCGGCCATTTTAACACTTCTGGTCATGTGATCAGCATGACCTCTGCAATTTAACATCACTACCCTGGCTTAATGTTGTAACCAAAATTTGGTAGAATTCTAAATGGTGGGACTGGAGAAAAAGATATTTGAAGGAATTTACTAAGTCCGCCATTTTGACACACTTCCGGTCACGTGATTGGAAGGAGTGCGGAACCTTGCCGCCGAATGTCAGCCGAATCAGTGGATGTATGACGGTATAATGATTCGTTCACTCACATGTAAAATGTTAAAGAATAACCAGGTGGAGAGACTGAATGAATAATGAGCTGTAGCTGTGGCCAGTCGATTTCCTAAATGGGTGCAAGTGGTTGAAATATGTTCCTTTTAAGACCTGCTACAATTGTAGTATTTTGCTTGTACTCTTGAAACTTTCTTTTTCCTGGCACTGCCTCGCTTTAACTTTCTACCTCAAGTCGTCTGCCATTTTTACCATAGGTATTCCCATTTCCGGTGCGTGACTCCAGCTCAGCTTGCATATGTTTGTATATGCAGTCAACATTGGGATGCGTCCCCTCATGTTAATTGGATGTACAATGGTTTAAAATGTGCCCATAATTGAATCTTTTGGAATTTGACCTTTTGACCTCGCCCTAAGGGGTGGGGCCAAAAATGATACTGGTTTTGCACCTTCTTGCCATATGGTAATCATAACTACCAATTTTGGTGAATTTCTGCACAACTGTTTAGAGGGACATGTTTTTTTAATTGACGGACAGCGGAACCACCTTTAGAGGCCATTTTTCCCCGCAGAGCGGGGGTTGGCCTTTTTGCGGGCACCGTGGTCCCCTTTTTGAAGCAATGTTTTATGGCCGGATGCCCTTCCTGCCGCCAACCCTGTTGGTCGCCTCTTGCGACACACAGGGAATTACCAGTGAACCGGTACTCAATTTGCCGACCTCAGAGGCATGACAGGCTGAATCAACCCCCCTGGTGTTAATTCAGCGATCGACCGGGATTCGAACCCAGGATCCAAGGATCCCAAGCCGGCACCCTAACCGCTAAGCCAACACCAGGCTTAAATCCAATTACAATATCCCCCCCGTTTTTGAAAGTGTGGGGATAATTACACCAACCCACACAAGAAATGTACAACACCCTCTCACTTCGACATCTTCATGGAATTGTTGCTATTGCCACACAGCCCACTATGACAAAAATGTCAAAATATGTCATGATGGCAATCGGTAAAAAGTGGTGTCATTCCTACTTGTTTTGTTGTTTTAGAGTTTTTTTTTCTTTTCCAAATGTAGTTCAGAATGCAATTCCCGACATATTTTTTGGATTTGTTTTTTTTCAAATTTGTTTTCCTGACTTCCATACTTACAAATGATGTCGATGTGGGATTCAATATCACAACTCATTGTTGCAGTATGAGACAAGGGACTAAGTATTTGATCATCCATGGCAAATGATTATGTCACAGTTCTAATGGGAATAACAGTTTTTAAACTGCTGGAATATTTGGGAGAAGTTCGAAATTTGGGGGAGGGTACTCGGTTTCCTTTAATTGACTGAATGCTTCTTGAGAAAATAGAACTTCCACTTTGTGAAATCTCAATGTGACGCAGACCATCTGTACAGGTTCCACTGAACTCTGGATGACTTGATTTTAGGGGAATTTTGAGAAAGATTCAGTAAACCTACATTTTCAGCAATTAATTCCAATGAACAAATGACATGAAATCATTTTCAAAGAGC
The DNA here is from genome assembly GCF_964187855.1 of Myxine glutinosa. Taxonomy (NCBI): domain Eukaryota; kingdom Metazoa; phylum Chordata; class Myxini; order Myxiniformes; family Myxinidae; genus Myxine; species Myxine glutinosa. The sequence goes on along the minus strand of NC_136263.1, from coordinate 31,298,896 downwards.
ACAAAGCAATGGTGTTTCTCTCCTTCAAAAACAATTGAAATCCACAAATGTTTTGATCACCTCCCACCTTATTACTCTTCCTATTCTTACAGCCATTTCAGGATGAAGGGCTCCTTGAACTCTTGTTGAGTGGTATTTAGTTGCCATTTTTGCCATACTTGCCATTTTTGCCAAGTTAGGGTTGGTGAGAAGGTTTTGGGAGAGGGAGGGTGGAGAGTATTTGTAAATCACTCAAGGTGGTGGTGATAACTCCCCGATACTCTTCGCCAAAGGCCACAGTGGTATCTTTAATGGTCACCGACGGGCGCACAGGGGATACCCGGGTTAACCTCCATCTGAGGGATGGCACACGTTGTGATGCAATGCCTTGCCTGTGAAACACAGGTTGGACAGTTTATAATGGGATCCGGAATCTGACCCAGGTGAGACAGCTCAGGGGCGAGTGAGCGAACTCTGGACCACCATAAAATCAAAGATGCTTTTATACATCCTCACCGTATTGCTTGTAAACTGGAGGTTTTCGGTATATGTTGGAGCTGTCATCTGAAAATGACAAGAAAAATCATGTCCAGGAGGCATCCATGGAGTGCGCATTACTAGCATTTTGTAAGAGAAAAAATACATGTCCTATGGTTCATGAACCCGCACACGCGAAGCGAAAGGCGGGGTTAAGCAATTGGTTCATGTCCGTCCGTCAATCTGTCTGTCTTGTCAGTTTATGACCGAGGAACAACTTATTTAAACTGAATGTTATATTTCGAACATTAATCGGAACATGAATAGGAAGAATATAAGTGTGCCGTTTTACCGTACTTTGTCTCTGAATTTGTCCCGATCGTGCATGTGCAGAGACGAGTGAGATCATATATTTACTCTGTCTGCATGCTGGTCGTCAAACAACATTTAATATAATTCCAAACGGGAAACTTACTGTTTTGAAGGACGATATTAAGGACCCAAACGACAGGCACGAACAACTAACGTAACGTGTTAGATCGGGTGATGTAATAGGCACTGGGTAAAATGGCGGTAAAACATGGAATTTATTTATTTTTACGCCTTAAACCTCTGTTTAAATGGACATTGTACATATATACTTGAACACTGTAGAACACAAATCGCCTTCATAATACTTTAAAGCACCATTCTGTATATCGATATATAGCATTAAAGGGCATGGCATGTCAGACGGTGTGGTATTGTGGTGAAGAAGAGGATGCCGATTGACGCTGCGTTCTATGGTGATCAATAAAGCCTCCATCTCCTAAACTGCGACTCAATGCCATTTTGTCACAACACAAGGGTGACGTATAAGACTGCTTCAGTAGAAAGAAAGTTCCGGATGTTTTTTTTTTAAAGATCTTTAAAATCATTATTTTATTTAAATTGAAGTGTATGTCTTTGTCTAGTGTAACACTGCATGGGATATCATGGGAGCAGATAGTTCGATGAACTCTCTAGTTTTAAGATAAAAAATATCAACAATGAACATGCAGAACAACATCCGCTGAATTGTCCGTTTAGCCGTATTTGCTAGTTTTGTGAAAAACTCCGTTGCCAAAATCCAGACTCTCTCCTCTTCAATCCCACTCCTCCCTCCAGGTCTTTAAAACAGCTGTTCACCACCATCTCTTATCTTCCCCCATCCAAAACCTTGATCTTTTCTACCCCCGTTAATTAACCCCAGATCCACTTTTTTGAAATACAGACTTCTTTCCTGGGAGTCCTAGCAATGTCAATTTGTTTATAACCCTCCCCTTCCCATGCCACCCCCCCCCCTCCCCCCAATCCCTCTCCCTTCCACAGATCTCCCGATGTCCCTGTTCTCTACTGTTGTACTTGTGTGCTTCCCTCTCTCTCCCCATCTTGTCTCCCGCTCCCTTTATTATAAGTTTTGTGCCCGTTTGTGTTTTTTGTGATGAATGTTAGCTCTTACACGAGCCTCGATCTTGTACACAAAAAAACAAACAAACAAAAAAAACCCTCAAATCAAATTGGAATTACATAAATCAATTTCACCTCACTGTGATTTTTGCCCTGACAATAAGAGTGGGCTATACGGGGGTTAAAAATACTTTTATTGTTATTCTTCTTCGGTGACAGTTTTTTTGTATTCCATTTGACCGATCTCAACATGAAATGACAAAATTTTCGGCCTGGGGTCCAAGAAAAAAGTGTACAGGGCAAAAATTGTAGTGTCAAAAATAGACAATGTGAAATAAAAATAGACAATATAACTTATGTCTTAATAAAAATATGATTACTCAACATCGAAAACATCAAAAATATGTCTTAACTCAAAACCTACAGCAAAAATATGTCTTAACTCGACATCTGAAGGTTTGACAATACTTCTAATTGCATAAATAGATTGCCTGACCCCATAAACATAGGGTTGGACACCACAACCAAGTAAAAAGACCCAGAAATGACAAAGTTATGGCTAAAAATGTGATTTTTCAGGGAAAACGGCGGCCATTTTGGATTTTTGCCCTGCACACTGTTTTCCTGGACCCCAGGCCGAAAATTTTGTCATTTCATGTTGAGATAGGTCAAATGGAATACAAAAATACTGTCACCTAAGCAAAACAAAAAATGACCCATTTATAGCCCACTCTTACTGACAACCCACAATTTTAGAACATCTGTGACCTTCAACACATGATTTTAAGTGATGGCATGCATATGTACAAAAGCGTTATGATTGCAGGTAAAGATTTAAACTGCAGACCAGGGCAATGGAAGTGCTGGGGAGAGCGAGCAGCCGATGGAGCGTAGCTGCGGCGCATGTAGCTAGGAGATGTTGCAGTTCCATGGCTGGAGTACTGGTGCTCCAAGTGCTCGTGTGAATCCATGTGTGACTGGAATCGAGGGATGAGAGAGGAAAAGAGAGAGGGGAGAAGGGAAAGACAATGTGATATAGATACAATATATTAAAAGTTAAATATAGTTTAAATATGTCACTTTTAATATTTTCTTAAACGAGTCATTACAAATAGCATATTTTTGAACGAGGAATTGGTGTATATGTATCATCATCATCATCATCTACATCTACGACATCTACATCTACATCTACTGCATCTACTGCATCTACTACATCTTCTTCTTCTTCTACTACTACTACTACTACTACCACCACCACCACCACCACCACCACTACTACTACTACTACAACAACAACTTCTTAATGTGAAAACCAAAACGTGAAGATAAAGTTTGACAAAACAACATTCAATAAAGAATGAATAAATAAATAAGAAATATGTCGTGCATAGCACGATACTTGCGAAATTCCTAAAATAAGTTGTTGACCTTTGGCCTATGTTGACCTTTTGGCCGATGTTGACCTCAAAAATAATTGGTGGTTGAATTCAGTGACCAGATATGCAAATCCTCTTCAAATTTCAAGTCAATCAGATGAAAATTGAGGACTTTAGAAATTTGACAAAGTTGGTGACCTTTGTCCTATGTTGACCTTTTGACCTCAAAACCAATATACTTCTTCCTTATGACCAACTCTACCATGTGGTGAAGTTTCGTAAAGATTGGTTTCAAATTGTGACCTGCAGGAGACTGACATACAGACAGACGAACAAACAGACAGACAGACACAATAACGCACAGGACCAACTAATATACTTGAAAAATCTTCGATTTTCGCAAGAAATAAATAAATAATTTCAAACTTTTTGTTTTCAATTAATACCATCAAATTCATCCAAAAGACTTAGTTTTAACGAGAGTAAACAAGTATCACACATGCAAGAGTGAAAGCCAGAAAAATCCTTCCTTTTCTCCAAAAAGCTGATCTCAGACCATCAGTTTGGATTCAGAACAGGTCAGACCACTGTGGACATGCTTTCTTCCTCCTCTCCCAACAATGGATGGAGGCCCTAAATGTCAGACATGAGATCAGAGCCATCTCTCCAGACATATGTCAAGCTTTCGATATAATCTGCTCTCCAAACTCTATAGTCTCTGCACACAGCATCCAATGCCATTGCTTTTTCTGTTCTACCTCAATCATCCCTCCAGAGACTATCAATGTGGCTGAAAACCTCCTCATCAGGTAATTCCCCATCAATACAACAACAACAACAACAACAACATGCATTTTAAGGCCATTTTCCTTGCTAGAGCGGGGGTCAGCCTTGCGGTCCCCATGACAACCTTCTCCATCTTGCCCTATTTTCTGCATCTCTCCTTGTTAACCCCTTTGCCCGCATTTCTTCTTCCACCATCCCAAGTCTTTCTCGGTCTTCCCAGTCCTCAACTTCCTTCTACATTCATTTCCATCACTCTTCTCAAACAGTCACTTTCATCCTTCCTCAACACATGACCAAACCATCTCAACCTGTTCCTCTTCACAACATCAATCACAGGCTCTATTCCCATCATTTTTCGCAATTCATCATTTGTCTTCCTCTCTCTCAACGATACTCCGCACATCCATCGAACCATTCGCATTTCCACCCTTTCCAACCTTCGTTGCTGCTCTACGTTCATTACCCATGTCTCGCTCTCATAAATCATAACACTTCTCACACATGCAGCATACACCTTTCCCTTCAGCTTCAACGACACTCCCCTCCTCATCAGCACGCCAGTCAGTTCCCGAAACCTCTTCCATGCACATCTCACTCGAGCAACCGTTGCCGAGTCTGATCCACCTTCTCCATTCAGCATGTCTCCGAGGTAGCAAAATGTTTTCACACCTTCCAGCTTCACGCCGTCTCCAACATCCAACTCAACATTTCCTCCATCTGCAGCTCCCTCTGTGCACACCTTACATTTGAATGTAGCTGCCACACTGGTTAATGACCCTCTCAGACCACTACATTTTTGATGAACCCACTCAGCGCACATTGTACATTGAATGGAGTTCACTCTGACACCCTTCCTGCACACAGCACAGGGCCACTTCCCCAGTTATTTCCACACCTTCAGACCTTTTGTCTCCATACATTCCTTCCACTTGTTCATCTTTTCCTTCAGTCCATCCATACTTTCCGCAATCAACACCAGATCATCTGCATACAACAACTCCCACGGTAAACCCTCCTTTACGTTCTGAGCCAGCACCTCCATCACAGCTAAAAATAGTAGTGGACTTAGTACCGACCCCTGATGCACTCCCACCTTCACCTCAAACTCACCACTGTTCCCGTCCTTCGTCCTTACAGCTGTGCGTGCTCTTTTGTACATTGCCATCACTACTCTGATCAACCATTCCTCCACTCCTGACTTCCTCATTGCCCATGTCAATACTTTGCGTGGAACCCTATCGAATGCTTTCTCCAGATCAACAAACCCAAGAAACAACTTCTTCCTCTTCTCCATGTACTTCTCCAGCAACTGCCTCACAATAAAAAGCACGTCTGTCGTTCCTCTTCCTGGCATTAATCCAAACTGCATTTCGTCGATCTTCACTTTCTTTCTTATCCTCCTCTCCAACACCCTTTCCAATACCTTCATTCCATGCTCCAATAACTTTATCGCTCGGTACGAGCCACACTCCAGCACGTCACCTTTCCCCTTGTTTCGAGGGACGAGGGTACTCAGTTCCCAATCCACTGGAATGTGGCCTTCTTTCACCACCAGATTACAGATCTCTGTCATTCTCTTCACACCCCAACTTCCTGCTGCCTTCAACATATCTCCCACAACTCCCGTCGGCCCTCCCGCTTTTCCACTCTTCATTGCTTTTATCGCTTCCTCAACTTCCTTCTCAGTTATCTTCTCTGCCGGTCCTAAAACTGGGTTACTCTCTATGTTGCCATCCCATTCATTCTCTGTATTCAACAGCATTTCCATATATCTTTTCCATCTTCCTTTAATTCCATCTGGGTCCACAACGATTTGTCCCACTTCATCCTTCAAGCAACTCACCCCCATCACATCACACCTCTCTTTCGCTATCTGCTTTGCAATCGTGGATACTGCTCTCTGACCCTCTTCCGAATCCAAGCGTTCTCCGAACATTTTCCTGCATGCCTCCTGCGCCTTTGCTACCTCTTTCTTTGCAGCCTTCTTGGCTGCCTTATAACTTTCATGCTCTGCTGTTTCTGCTCCCGTTCCCTTCGCCTTCTGCCACTCCTTGAACTTCTTCCTCTTCTCGTCAATCCTCTTTCCAACTTCATCATCCCACCACCATGTTTCCGAGTGCCTCGGTGGTCCTTTTGTCCATCCACATACCTCACCAACGGCTCCCAACAGACTAGCTTTCATTGACATCCAACCACTTTCAAGCTCAACCACATCATCCTCTACCCTACTCAGCCTCTCTTTTAATGCCTCCCTTACTGTCACCTCTTTCAACCTCCACACCTTCATTCCCTGTTGGTACTTCACCCGCTGAGCTCTCCTCGCACCTTTCACCCTTATGTCGCAGACAACCAAGTGGTGCTGTGAAACAGCCTCCTCCCCCGGGATCACCTTTGTGTCCCGGAGGTGCCCCTTATCTCGCCTATGCACCATCAGGTAGCCAACGGTTGTCGTCGACCCACCTGACGTGTATGTAACAAGCTTATTATCCTCTTTCTGGAACTGAGTTTTACAAATCAACAAATCAGCTCCATCAGCAAACTCCAAAATCCTTTCACCTTCTCCATTTCTCACACCATATCCGTAACCCCCATGAACTCCCTCAAAACCATCCATACTCCTTCCCACATGTCCATTTAGGTCTCCTCCTACCACATCAACTTCCTCATCTTTCACGTTTTCCATCAGCTTCTCTATCGCACACCAGAACTTGTCCTTCTCTTCATCGCTCCGACCAACCTGCGGAGCATATCCCGAGATGACGTTCACCAAGAGCTTTCCAATCATCATTTTCACCATCATCAACCTATCACTCACTCTAGTCACACTCACCACACTGTCTACAAACTCCTCAGAAAACAGGACACCAACACCATTCACGCCCTCCAGGCACCCTTGCCACACAAACTTGTATTTCTGTCCCTGCCTACCCTTCAGCATTCTCACACCACTTCCCTTCCATCTCGTCTCTTGCACACAACATATGTCCACTCTTCTTCTGACCAATACTTCCACCACTTCTCCTGATCTCCCTGTCATTGTCCCTACATTCCATGTCCCAAACCTCAGAACCCGATCTCCACTTCGGGCTGTACCCTGCCCATATGTAGTTGTAATTGTCATGGTTCTCTTTTTGAGGCAATGTTTTTATGGCCGGATGCCCTTCCTGACGCCAACCCTCTTAGTCGTCTCTTACGACACGCAGGGATATGGTGTACCTATTCTAATCCAGGGTATACACTGGGAAACGTTTAAAACATGGAAATTTTGGGGGTGGGGGAGGGGGGGGGGTGGGGGAGGCATCACGGCTGCGGGGGCCCCGTCAGCACCACGCCACGTTTGCCCGGTCAGCACCACGGCGGCCCGGTCAGCACCACACCACGTCGGCCCGGTCAGCACCACACCACGTTTGCCCGGTCAGCACCACGGCGGCCCGGTCAGCACCACACCCTTGGAAAGGACTTCGATGCACGTCGGCCCGGGCGGCCCAAGCGCGAAGTCCAAGGACATCAGCACGTCATCCGAAAACAGCTCCGATTGGTGCGAACCACTCGGTCAATGGCGCGAACCAGGTCCCGACACGCCCTTGCTCGCTTGGCCCCGATGAAGGCCTCACTGGGTGTTCTCCAAACAGAGGCAGATTCGCCCAAGCCGCGCTGGATTTCGGCGGCGGAAAGCAGCCACGAAGCAGCCAGTCATTCCCCATCAATACTCATGGTATTTTCATCACTCATTAACCCGATGCACACCCTTCCTTTCCAGGTTTTCATGCACTTTCTCTCCTCTCCCTGCTTTCTGTTTTTTGTTCCACTGATGTATCATACCCCCCGTTTTCCCTTCTGTTCTCTAAACCTGCTTCTTGCTGTGTTTGAGCTTGCATTCAGCTTGTTCACCCCCATCTGTCATCTTCCACCTCCCATACTCTCATTCTTCTCATCGCGCGTTGTTCTTCCATGACTGCTGTTAGTGTGCCTGCCTGCTTTCTACTATGTTCTTTCTGTTCTGAAAGTGAACAAGAAGAAAAAGATGTAAAATGTCATAGCCTCCATGGTTTTAGACTTTTACAGACTTGGCATTTAATATGGAATATTTTTTTTTTCTTGACTTGGGTTTACTTTCTTAACTCAGTATATCAATCTGGTGAGTTTCTTTTACACTTTGGTGATTTATTTGTTAAAAGAACCATGTCACTGATTGTCTGTCGCAGCAAGAAGTCAACAACAGGATTATATCACAGGTGGCGTGGCAAAATGTACGGACAGGTGCATTTGATGATTGGCTTTACAGTCGGGTATACAAGGGTTGTTGCGTTCTGTATTAGTGGAAAACAACTGCTGCACGTCTCCAAAAGTTATTGCCGCTTCCTCTGGAGATGGTCCGTCAACTCGACAATGCTGTTTGTCATGGAGTGGTGGCTTTACGAAATTACGGCATGAAACAGCGTGCTATTGCTCGGCAGTATGGCATCACTGAAGGTCAGGTGTCACAGATCCTGAAATGAAATGCTTAGAGGGGTGTCCCTACTCCAATACCGAGGCCAGGACGTCCCCGCAGAACCACAAGGAGGGATGATCGCCAGCTGCACCGGTTAGTCCGCAATGGCCGTACCAAGTCAGCTAATCGGCTTAGGGCTGGGTGGCAGCAACTGACAAATGTGCCTGTACCCAGAAGGCTAGTCAACCAACGACTGGTTCAAGCAGGCTATCGTGCCAGGCGTCCCCTGAGAACGCCACGCCTGACCAGGCAACACCACCAGCGCCGATTGTAGTGGGCCAGAGAGCACCGTCAATGGCATCCAGGACACTGGAATCACGTGATCTTCAGTGACGAGTCTAGATTTCTGGTCTATCGTCAAGATGGCCACGTCCGAGTGCGCAGACAAGTGCATGAAGCCTATAACAAAGATTGTATAGTGCCAAGAGTCCAAGCTGGAGGTGGTGGGGTGACCGTTTGGGCTGCTTTTCATGCAGGGGGCAAAACTGACCTGGTTGTTCTGAATGGAAACCTGAACCAGTTCAAGTACAGGGCCATTCTGGAAGAAACATTGCTTCCATTTGCTCGTGCAGCCTTTCGAGGAAACTTTGTCTTCCAAGATGACAATGCACGGCCTCATCGTGCTCGCATGATCCAACACTTTCTTGCTGACCGTGGTGTAGAACATATGGAGTGGCCTGCCATGTCCCCGGATATGAATCCGATAGAGAACTTGTGGGTAAAATTAACGCATCAAATCGACAACTTGGACCAGCAGCCGCCCTCTGTGTGTGAATTGCAGCAGGCTATTGTCACTGCATGGCAAGCGATTCCTGTCCAAACCTTGGCAAATCTCGTGAACAGCATGCCTCAACGTGTACGTGCTCTCCTGAATGCTCGTGGGGGTTACACGAAGTACTGAACTGTAATTTTACTGTCCGTAATCCCAGTCGTAATTTAACTTTTGTTTTTGTTAAAAAAAATTTTGGCGAATGTGCAAAATAAAGAGATACTTCTGGAAAACGTACAGAAGTTTAACACAGTACTGTCCATGAATTGAGTTCGATATCAGTTTACATCACTTTCAAGGATCAATTTATTTGTTTCGAAATGTCAAATGTGGTTTTTGTTTCTTTTAAAGGTCACATTAACAAAATCTAGAATAATTTCAACATAATTCCAATGAACTTTTGGTTCTAAGACATCTTGAAAAGTAAGTTCATCCCCACAAAAAAAATATTCCATATTAAATGCCAAGTCTGTAGTTGTTGCACAGAGTTAAAGGCCATCAGTCGGCCATATTGGATCTGATCTCGGAAAAACAATGACTTGCATAGGTAACCCATCATTCCTTATCTGTGTGTCAAGTTTGAACAAAATCAGTTCAGACATCTCCGAGATATGGTTGTGGACGGACGGACGAGACCCAATCCATAAGCCCTCGTTTTGGACTAAGTCCAAAATCTGTTCTTCCATGAGCTTCAGATTTGTGTACAATAAAGGACAGTCTATGAAACGCTCCCTTCAAAGCACCACCATCTTGGGTAATGCTGCGTGTCATCATGCAGAAAAAGATTCATAACACTAGTGAATGCATTACTAGGTTATCATGTACAAGAAGAGACTTGTTATAACAATTTGTTCTCCATAAAGAATTAGCAACGCCATTTTAAAGCCTTCTGGGACAGAAGGATCAACTGCGTACCTCATGGTAGAATGTTGGGGAAATTGTCCGTGATGACTGAAAGAGAGAAAAAAACAAAACCGTAAATGTAGATGAGAGTGAATTATATCGATATAATTATTATTACATTCTTTAACTAAAATATTACACAAATATTTATGGACGGATTCGGACAAAACTTTCTGGACAGGTTGGGATAAGGACAAATTGATTCGATTTTGGTGAAGATTCGAATCCGGATCTGGATACAATATATATTTTTAATTCTTAAGTGATTATTCACCATTTGAGAGATGGGGCTAAAAACGACATATAGCACGATATTTCAAAAACTTGGTGGATGAGTTAGGTAAGTGACAAGAACAAGCCGACGAGATTTTGGTTCAGGTCCTGATCCAGATCCGGCCTATCAGTGGATACAAAACATAAACTGTTCAGCGTGGTGGAGGTTTGCACTCAACCTAGTGCCGTTCTAGTTGAGACTGTGACAAGTCATGTATGGAATGTTCAATTGTAGATGAAAGAATGATGAGCGGAACTCTAACATTCTACTTTGAAGTTTGTTGTATATGTAGCCCTCTATGTTAAGCCAAGTGTCACATATCTAGACCTCCATAATAAGGTGAGTGTCACATGTCTAATATTCTACGATAGGTTGGGTGTCAAATGTCGAGCACTCACTCAATCACTCACAGAAGGTCAAGATCTGACAGTATCCTTTGTCTTTGCATTGAAACCTTACAAATTAAACTTACAAATTCCCATTTCCTGGTTTTCTGTGAATTTCTCACCACTGGTAGTCTCGTTTCTCTCATTGGCCACAATATATGGTGAGAAACATCCTGAAGTGGATTTAATGATTGACAAAATCGCCAAATATCTTAAATCCCTTTCGGAAAGGTCACTCAGTCACTTCAAAAGGAAGCTCCATCATAATCATAATTGCTGTACAGACAATTTTGTATAAATGACATGCATACCCTTAAACCTGAAGCAGGAGGCATTTTGAGTTAGTTCCACTCTTCACTGCAATGGAAGACTTACAAGATTATACGTTTTATTGGTTACAAATCAAACAGTTACCTGCAGAAATTAACAGTACTTATAAAAAGAGCTTCATAAGATCTCCGTGTACTCTTATAAGAAGTTACAAGGGTCGTCGGTGTTGTGAATGATACACCAGTTATCACAACAAACATAAATTTGGGACTTTCAAAATGACGTATGAATGCTGTATGAGGCCCTTTGTACATGCGCTGTGTGTGTTCACTGTTTACACTGAATCAGTTTGTCTCGCCGGGAACTTTTAACCTGCTGTTGCTAGCGTGAAATGTGCGATTCAAATAGTCTTTCAAACATAATTTTCAGCATTTAGATGAAAGATTGGAACTTTTAGTTAACCATAATTGTTCTGTTCCTAAATGGAAATCGGACTCACGGAAATATAGGAATACAAGAAATATCAGTGGATCATGTTGAGTCATGTTGAGTTCGCATAATTTCCTGGTAGTACATTTCATTTTCATTTCGAAAATCCTGTATTTTTTTGTTTTTGCATAAAAAGTCAAGGCTCGTGTTACAGCGGGAACACAGAATGGATCAGGACGTAACAGAATAAGAGGAACAGTAAAAAGAGAGTGGGAAACATTGGCAGCAGGTTGAGGGACAAATCAGAGGGGCAGGGGTGGATAAGGGATGTGAGGAAGAATGACGGGCAAGGGATGCCACACAGGTTAGACAATATGGATACACAAGCAAACTCTCAGGAAGAAAAAGGTGGAAATTTGGAAAGAGGTGGGCTTGGGGGTGTGGGTTTAACGGGGTAAGACAATATCGTTTTCGATGGGCATAATCTGAGATGGTGGTGAAAAGCTCTCTTGAAGACCTGGAGGGAAGGATGAGATTGAAGAGAATGTGGAAGTTGATTCTACAGTTGGAGGGAAAAGAGGAACGAATGAGTGGAGGTGAGCAGTGATCCTGGATTTAGGAAGTTTCATCAGAAGATGGTTACTGGCAGCCCATGTGTGCCCTGCAGAAAACTGGGAGAGATAGAGCTAAGAGAGGACAGAGGGTGCAAGACCAAAAGGATTTTTGCATGGCATACACAGTCTGCCAATAACCTACTTGTGGTGAAGCTCCCAAAATCCAGGCCCACTGCTCACTGCCATGCATTTGCTCCTCTTTTCTCTCACTTGTGGAACCAACTTCCTCAGTCTTTTCAATCACACGCTTCTCTCCAGGGTTTCAACCTGGCTGTTCACCAACACCTCAGGTCATGCTATATCCATACTCATGATCTTTTCTACCTGCGCTCATTAACCCTTCCCAAGCACACCCCTTCCGTTGTGTTTTCCTCCCTCTCCCTCGCCTTCCTTTTCACGTTTTGTTCCATTCCTCTTTCATTCTCTATTCTTCCGTTACTCTTGTTGCTGTGTTTGAGCTTTTATCCAGCGTGTTCACCCCCATGTGTCCACCGCCCCCTCTCCTAGATCTCATTATTACCCAGGACCATCCCTACTTCAAGGCTCGTTCTGATACGTCCCTATTCCACTACGTGGTTTTTGCTCTGCTATGTTCTGCCCCATTCTGCATTTGAATTCTTCCACGAGTCTTGACTTCATGAACATAAAAGTTGTAAAAACGTCTCTGATCTGTTAACATCAATTGTAACAAGTACAGAGTGCATCGTGGTATCCATGCACATGACTATGAATTCCAGCGCAATGTGGTTCAACATGGTGGTGCAACAGGTCAACTGATCGATTTGCCACCACCAAGTCAGGGCAAGGAATTTTGTGATTGTACTAATGAGGAATCAAATCATGTAATGCATGTATTTTTGGGCAATTATATAGACTGAAGATGTTCGATTTGCTTGAGGTGTTTTTATTTCAAACCTTTTTGTGGGTTGGTTGGGTGAGGGGGGGGGGGGGAAGAGAGGGGTACCACAATTCTAGTTGCAACAGGACCGACTGCAAGCAGCTTTATCTGTGGGTTCAGAAGCAAACATGCAGAGACCTGCTGGGAAACAACATGCCGGACTGGCTTGCCTTTTCATCCATTCAAACTGGGTGCTCTCTCTCTCTCTCTATCATGTGCAGTGCAAGGCTGCTGGGTACCATCATTAGCTGGGGGTGCGACAGTGCTACTGTTGCAATGTCCTCTGCTGGTTAGGGCAGGTATTTTTGTAATTTGTTCAGGGTGCTACAATAGCTCGCCAACTCTTTGTGAAGGACACTGTGGGATCTTTAACGTCCACCGACTAATACCAGCAGACAGGCCGCCAGTCTAACGTCCGTCTGAGGGACAGCACACACATTGATGAATCACCCTGCCTGCGAAACACCAGGATGACCGTTTATAGCTGAGCAAAGATTCAAACCTAGGCTAGACAGCTTGCAGGTGAGTGTGTGTACCTCTAAGCCATCCTGCCAGCCCTTCAAACTTAGTAATCTTGATTTAAAAGCAATCGAAGCACAGTGTGCTCCCAAACCTGGGCTGTCACGGCCTCGAAGATCCGAGTGCTCTACGCTGAAGGAAAAATACAAACAAACCAGATTGGGAGCTCCCATAGATGTGTCTTACTTGAGTTGTCATCTCTGAGACAGGGAGAACGAGAAGAGGGCGAAGACCTGGGACTTACCAAGGCTAGCAAGCAGCCCTTTGTAGATTACATCCTCCATCATTGATCTCGTCATGCTGGAGCACAGATGAACCAATGGAAAAGGTCACAGCAGTATCATCTAGATCTGATGTGCTCCTTGCGTAACCACAACCTTCAGCAGTTTCGACACAGTTGTCAGGCTTAACTCCCAACCACCCAGGTGGACTGTCTCCTTGTTGACGTGCCTTTACAATCCTTCAATTCACAATTCAGTAATGGTGTAAACTACTGAATTATTTACCATGAAGTACCATTCCACTGGGCAGCCAAGACAACAGACCATACCCTGCTCTTACACACACACACACACACACACACACTTCTCAGTCCAAAATCAGGCCCTGCTTGCATCCTCGGGCGCTCCACACTGACTCACGCATAGGGGTTTATTAAACCCCTCGATCAAAGCATCAAGCCTGCATGGCAGCTGTTTTTTTTTTTTATCTGCCAGCTGCCATGCAGTAAAAAGTTTTCCAGGTTTGCAAAAGCTCGGATAATGAGTTTCCTATTTGGTTTTCTCCTGCCTGCTCACACTGTGCCTCTGGTACCGGAGCTGTGGGCCCCTCAGCAAAGCTAATGAAATGCATTCAACCTGTAGTGGTTACCTCAATGTGGTTTACATGTTCACAATGGGGAAAACAATGAAGACCACACAAACATACAAGCTTTCTCAACCTTCACAGGAATGTTTCCCGGCGTAGGAAGAAAAGTGATGGAGGAGAAGGGAGGGATCATTGAAATGGCAAAAGTGAAAAACAAACACACAACTTCATCAGGGTAGGACCATCCATCTCCCTGTTCTTATGATGGACACTTAAGGATAAGGACTGTTGGAGAACTTTTGTGTGTCATTCAAAATTCCTTAGATTGACAAGCGTCAATACAATAACTTGTACCAACTTAGACTACCCAGCTTCGAGGATGACATGGAGCCTATTGGGAATTCATCTGAAAATAATTTCACTGAGAAGCATCTTCTGCAGTGATTTAAGGGATACTTTGGGAATACGATTAGTTCTGGCCTATTTGTGATTCAATCTCCCAAAAAGGGTGGGATGTCATGAGCAGTAGCCGGCTGGTACGCTGACCTGCTCAATGCGATCCGCCAGGTAGTGGGGTTCGTATGTGATCAGGTCGGGGCGCTCGATGTCGTATATCGCTTTCTCTCTGGGGATTGCGGCCAGGTCCTTATAATCCAGCATCTCATTGTCCACACGTGCCTGCACATCAAGCCAATTGTCATGAGAGGAGGTGTGAGGCTCAGCAAGAAATAAAATGAAACAATAAAAAGGAGCAAACCAGTTGGATGTTTCATGACAAAACAAGATAGATCCCATGGAAAGGAACAATACATACATAAATACATACATACATACATACATAGACAGGTTGTGTACCACATGGCGTGAAAGAAGATTATCATCTATCGACAGAAAGCCTTTGCAAACAAAGTTCCGAAAAAAGTTGGACAATTAAACCAGAAGGTAAGCTTCTTCTTCTACTTCTTCCTCTGCTTCTTCTTCTTCTTCTTCAATCGTATGCAGCACAATGCTGCGGGGTGGTATCATTGACCAAGGGTACTTTGATGCAATTCCCTTTGCTGGTTAGGGTAGG
The DNA here is from genome assembly GCF_964187855.1 of Myxine glutinosa. Taxonomy (NCBI): domain Eukaryota; kingdom Metazoa; phylum Chordata; class Myxini; order Myxiniformes; family Myxinidae; genus Myxine; species Myxine glutinosa. The sequence continues at coordinate 31,283,414 of NC_136263.1, read as the reverse complement.
AATTTGTAATTTGTCCAGGGTGGCAACGATGGCTCGCCTACTCTTCGCGAAGGACCCGATGGGATCTTTAACGTCCACCAACTAATGTTGGCAGACTGGACGCCCATTTAATGTCCATCCGATGGACAGCACACATATTATAATGAGAACATTTCCTATGAAATACCGGGAAGACAATTTATTGCGCTCTAGGCGATCCTGCCAGCCTAAGAGCTATGTCCTAAGACAAGAAATGATGGCAGACCAAATTATACTTACGTATACGGAGTGGCTTGGAGAGCCGGACGGGCTGGAACTAGGGTGGGATGGGACCATCTCTGATGAGACACGTTGCTGGGTGCATCCAAGAATGGGAAGTAAGAAACAGGGAAGAAGACAAGGACATGAGTGAGTTAGAGTGGTTGAGTAAAAGCAAGACAGCAAGAGGCACTTGGCAAAAGCACGGTGAAGCATTATAAGTCATGGGTGATCGCTTCGATTTATCAGTGGATGAACAAATGTTTGAACTCTCCAGGAAATGCAGCTTTATGAGGCAATGCCTCATGACTTGATATTTAACTTCAAACTGAATTTGGAATTGTTTTTTTGGGGGAAAAAAAGATCATTCGAATTGTATGCCTCACTCCAACTGCTCTGCAAGAAATTATAGGGCCTGGCTCGGGTGGGTCCTGGTCAATGAGATGTCCCATATTCAGGCGTTAGGAACCACATGGTCGCTGACGTCGGGACCATGCAGCCAGTGGCGTATCCATTACAGGGATTTCAATTAAGACTATCTGTCATACAAGATCAGATTCGAACTCCATGAGTTTTTCCACTCAAATAAAATAAAAAGCAGAGGGTTGCATTCTGAGATCGCTGATGGTTCCTGGTTTCGCCAACTCGGAATATTAGCCAATTGGTAGAACTTGAAATTCTGCCTCTTAATGAAAAATAATTAAATAACGGGAAATTAAATAAATACAAAATTTGAAAACATTGGAAAATTTAAAAATTAGATTTTTTTTTTATCGAACAATTAAATATTGATTAAATTGAAAAATTAAACAATAGAAAAAAATTAAATAATCAAAAATTTAAATAAATAACGAATTGATTTTTAAAAAAAGAAAAATTAAAAACTTGAAGTAAATATTTTAAGATAGGAAAATTAAATTATGAAATAAAAATAAATAAATAAATAATGGGGAAATTAATTTTTTTAATGTGGGCATCATGGACACCAAAAGATATACGCAAAGCCACCTTCCGGGAACGAGAATAATCCATCGACAGAAGCTTTCAATTGAAACAACAAGAACCTAAACAAAAACAATACTTGGCTGGTGCACTTGACAAACTCAAAACATTGCTGTTGTTGTTGTTGTTGTTAAAATGCTGAAAGTTGTATTTATCATCTACTTATAATGGAGCAAACCTACATGATTATGTATGTATATTTATGACCAAAACGTCTTCTTCAAATATATATATAAAACCGCAAAACACGGTCCGTGAAGGTGCAAGGTAGTGAGGCGGTGAAGCCGTGTGACTATATATCTATTAATTACCTACTGCATCAACGTTGGTTGAATCCTGTCTATTAAATACGTACTGTTGTATTTGGTGTAGCCAAATAGGTACATGGAATATACCTATCGACCCTTTAGACTGCTGAGACTGCTTACCGCCTTAGACCTTTGAAGCCCCTTTAAGTCACCCAAGACCCTTAAGACCACCAACACCCCTAAAGACCCAATAGACCATTAAAGACCCTTAAAGCTCAAAAAGATCCATATCACCCAAAATACCCTGAAGGGCCAAATGACCCTGAAGACCTAGGTGACCCGAAAGACCCCGAAGATGCTGAAACACCACCATGACCCCAAAGACCCAGAGGACCTAGAGGACCCAAAATACCCTGAATACCCAAAGATCCAAAAGACCCCAAAGACCCTTAAATACCCTTAAAGACTGAAAAGGCCCTGAAGATCCAAAATACCCTGAAAGACCCAGATGACCCAGAAGACCCAAAATACCCAAAAGACCCAGAGGACCCAAAAGACCCTGAAGACCCTTAAAGACTCTGAAGACCCAAAATAATTCGAAGACACAAAAGAACTCGAGGACCAAAATACTCCAAAGACCCTTAAAAACGCAGATGACCCAAAAGACTCAGAGGACCCAAAAGACTCAGAGGACCCAAAAGACCCTGAAGACCTTTAAATACCCTGAAGACCTAAAATAACCAAAATACCTCAATGACCCAAAGACGCAAAAGGCACAAAGACCACAAAGACCCTTAATATGTCAAAGACCCGTAAGATGCTTTGGACCTTAGACCAGCTTGGACCCTTAACCATTTCCAGCTTTAGACCACTTGGACCTTTTTATATTACAAATAAATTACAAACAAATAATATCACCAGGTCATTATCCTCAGTTAAAACAAGCCCGTGCCTCTGTAGTGACGTGTGGTGAGGCGAGAGTAGCGAGTCGATCCACGCTAGCTTATACAATTAAACTAAGTTATCTCTTCAAAAATCTGGCTTTAAAACTCCCCTTACGGTTTAATAACCCTGCCACCAATTCATCAGATATAATTCCCTCAACAGACTCTTTCAAAGAGTGACCATTGCATTACTGGAATAACTACAATTAACCGACTACTTTAAAGGCAGTCAGCCATACTTGTATACTATTTCTAATGAACAGAGAACAGCCTCATGCATTCACCTAGGGGAGTTTTAATATTAAATATAATATTTAATAACCACCGCCCCCACAACACATCTACAAGACTACAACTCAATGTTGCTGACAACTTTAGTTCAATTCCATGAAAATTGGAGTCTTTGCTAGGCCTACATCAGGGTTTGGATACGCCACTGCGTTTCCCTCAAACCGGCATGAGATTTTGATGCTTCGGCATGGCACAGAGCAGCGGGGTACACACAGGTTGACTGCAGGCAGAACCAACCACAGGGAAGATGGGCGGCATGGGAGCAGCAAAAGGGACGAACAGAACACGGAGAACAAACACCTCAAATAACTAGTGCCACAGGCGAGGACAAGCCGGGCAATGGTTGACCAGCAAAAGACAAGGGGGGCATACCTCTGGCATGCCGCTGCTGGCAGTGCCAGCTTCATAACAGCATCCATATCCTTACCCACTAGCACTTAGCGATCTGAAGTCATGATGAGAGGCCCTTTCAAGCCGAGGGAACCTGCCTTCTGTGTCAGTCCCAAAATTTCTTGCAGGCCAGTGTAAATAGCTGTCCATCTGCAAATTTGCCGTTCGATTCATGAGTACAGCACCACGTGACTTCACGCTGCGAAATGATCATGTGGGGTCATGTCTACACAAGTCGACAAGGGTGCACTCAGGGCAGTGGGGGGTAAACAGGTTCACTCGAGACAGTGTGCATTAAGTGATTACACGTGTAAATAAGGCTGTGAATGCTGAGTCATCACAGAATGGGATAAAAAACATTAAACAATCATTACTTCTCCATTATCTTTTCTCCCTAAAGGTCAGTACATTTAATTTAACCTTTAGTAACCTGAAGGTCGGATCACTAAGCACTATTTCACCCCCAAATGCACATCATTTAAAGTATGGTATACTAAAACTAAAACAGTTATGTTGTTAATCCAACGAGATATGCAATAAATAGCAGGTTGGGCCAAGTAAAAGGACCTTGATATGCGATTATTTAAAATCAAAGACATTTCGTTGTCAAGAAGGATATTTAGATGATCACATGTGTTTTAAACCTCAAGCTGCTATTATTGCGCAAAACAGAGTTTGGGAAAAAGTTCAAAACTCGAACAATGCGACTGTGTCACCAATATGCCTCCGCATAGTCCCACAACGGGTAGATGCCATCACTCTGCATATGTATGGGTGGGGCATCACGTTTGTGAAGTTTCGTGTTGATCGGATAAGATTCGTTTTTTAAATCCAAGATGGCTGCCAAACCACGTGACCTATGACATCATTATTTTCAAACTATAGGCAACAGTGCTGTTAGATGATATTTGTAAAAGTTTGCATCGATAGGGTGAGCGGCTTCAGAGATATAATTATTTAATATTTTCCTTCAATCCAATATGGCTGCCAAACCATGTGACCTATGATGTCATAAATGTAATATTTCAATACAAATGGGTCATAGATCATGTGCATTTCAAATTTTTAGGATAAGGAATTCGATTAAAACATTTTTGGCTGATATACCGCTTCACCTATGATGTCATCATTATCATGCTTTTGTTCCCCATTGGGAGTATTTGACAATGTGCCAAGTTTCAAATTTTTCCATTCAGTGGTTTCTGAGAAATAATTGTTTAATTATTTGCTTTCAATGCAAGATGGCTGCCATACCACGTGACTTATGATGTCACGATTGCCATTAAAACATTCTGCATGGTTGTCACTCCTACACTGAAAGTTTTGTCTCAATCGGACATATGGTTGCTGAGAAAAACGGGGTTTAGCCAGTATGGACGGACAGATGGACAGACGGACAACCCAAAAAAATAATGCCTCCGGCGACTTTGTTGGCGGAGGCATAAAAACACTTTTTTTTATTCTGCAGGGTAGCATCATTGGCTGAGGGTGCGGCTGTACCGGTGATGCAGTGCCCCCTGCTGGTTAGGGCAGGAATTTGTAATTTGTTCATGGTGGTGCCATTGCTCCTTACTCTTCGAGAAGGACACCATGGGATCTTTAAGGACCACCAACGAATGCTGGCAGCCTGTTTAATGTCCAACCAAGGGACGGCACACAAATTGATGGAGCACCCTGGCTGTGAGACACCTGGATGACAATTTATAGCTGGGTCAGGATTTAAACCCACGCTAGACAACTTAGAGGTGATGTGCCTATCCCTAGGCCGCATATCCTGCCAGCCCGTTCGTAACCTAGAGGGTGGCAGTCATTCAATGGAGATCTCTTGCTCTTGTTTCCACTGCAGGTCCTGCAGGTCCAGGAAGGGAGGTCCTAACCCTAACCCTAACAACGCAGTCATTCAATGGAGATCTCTTGCTCTTGTTTCCACTGCAGGTCATGCAGGTCCTGCAGGTCCAGGAAGGGAGGTCCTAACCCTAACCCTAACCCTAACAACGCAGTCATTCAATGGAGATCTCTTGCTCTTGTTTCCACTGCAGGTCCTGCAGGTCCAGGAAGGGAGGTCCTAACCCTAACCCTAACCCTAACCCTAACAACGCAGTCATTCAATGGAGATCTCTTGCTCTTGTTTCCACTGCAGGTCATGCAGGTCCTGCAGGTCCAGGAAGGGAGGTCCTAACCCTAACCCTAACCCTAACAACGCAGTCATTCAATGGAGATCTCTTGCTCTTGTTTCCACTGCAGGTCCTGCAGGTCCAGGAAGGGAGGTCCTAACCCTAACCCTAACCCTAACAACCCTAACCCAAACAGCCCTAACCCTAACCCGAACAACCCTAACTTGAAGGAGTACTAATCGGCTTGTTAACTCCATCTCCAAATTATCCTTCAAAACAGGATAGCCACTTGGATATTCCTTGCTGGACCTGACTCTTAACCGACGTCATTTTCCTTCTTTCAAGCACAATATTGTGGAGTACTTCTTTGCCATTGTGTTCCAAAGCACCAATATCCCACATGGCCATTATTGACACAGAGTAATCTAATCACGATCAATAATCCAAAATCTGTCAACAAAGCCCTTTCCATTGTTTATACCCCCACCAGCTCCATTAGGATCCACAAACAGCTCTGCTAAATCATTCACCGTCATCATAAGTTTAACTTCCTTGCACATATCAATTCATTTGCAATTGTCTATTTCTCGAGACACTGCAATATTCCATTCAATTACACACAAAAAACTTGAAACATTCAACCATTCCCAATGGATTCTGACGACTTAACAGGATTCCGATGATAACCACAGCAGATAGACCATCTGGACAAATCTGGCACAAATATTTAGCTATCTGATGCTCTGGCAAATGCTCTCTTCCTTTTTGCAGACAACTCCAACTTTGGAACATGTCTTTCAATCCTGCCAAATCTCACTCTCTTACTATGTCTCTCCGAAAAGATCGACTGGACAACCCTCCCATCTACTTTCTCAACAATCCTCTCCAAGAAGTTCTGTCACTCAAGCTTTTGGGTCTCACTATCTGCCATGATCTTTCTTGGGAAAACCACATTTCCAAGCTGGCCTCCAAAGCCAGTCGCCGACTGGGCATCCTCCGTCGTGCGAAGTCCTTCCTCGGCACACCTGAGCTCCTCACCACATACAAGGCTTTCATCCGCAGCTCAATGGAATACTGTTCTCCCCTATGGGCTGGTGCTCCTGCCTCACACCTGGCTCGGCTTCACGCTGTTGAATCCAAAGCTTTCAAAATCATTGGAATCTCCCGCGATGAAGCTATCTCTGAGGGCCTTTCACTCACTCACCGCAGGCAGGTAGGTGGTCTTTCTGTCTTCTACCGACTCCTCTCCGGCCTTGCTCCCCCAGCTCTCTCTGTGCTCTGTCCCCCAAATATTCCTACAGGTCGCACAAGATCTGCCAGCAACCCTCTGATGGTTAAACTGCCGAAATCTCGGCTCTCTGCTCACCTTCACTCTTTCATTCCTCTTTTCTCCCGCCTGTGGAACAAACTCCCACACTCCCTTCAATCCCACTCCTCCCTCCAGGTCTTTAAAACAGCTGTTCACCACCATCTCTTATCTTCCCCCATCCAAAACCTTGATCTTTTCTACCTCTGCTAATTCACCCCAAATCCACTTTTTTGAAATACCAACATCTTTCCTGGAAGTCCTTGGTGCCCTTGTGTTTTATACTTCTCCCCCACCCCCCCCCCCCCCTTCCCACGCCTCCTCTCCCCAAGCCCTCTCCCTCCCACACATCTCCCGATGTCCCTGCTCTCAAATGTTGTGTTTGTGTGCTTCCCTGTCTCTCCCCATCTTGTCTACCGCTCCCTCTTTTTATATATTTTGTTTGTCTGATAAACGTTAGCTCTTTCACGAGCCTCGATTCTGTATACAAAAAACAACAACAACAAAAAAAAACTCTACTCTCCCATGGAAACTGGAGTCCCCAAAGCAGTTGTTTTGGGGCCAGTCTTGTTCTTTTTCTCCTTCATAAATGACCCGTCTGATGCTCGTGAAAACTCTCCCATCCATTTAGTAGATGACTACCCCCATCTCACTGATAGATAGAAAGCAGCTGCATCACTGATGATATGGACTTGATTAAACGCTCGTCTGACAAATGGAAAATGTCTTAAAATCTGGGCAAAAATCACCGTCTCACCATGTCACTTTGGAAGGATCGTCAAATGAACCCACCTATCTATTTCCTTGGTCCGCTACTGTAAGAGGTTTACACTCTTGAACCTTTAGGCCTTCACCTCTCCTGGGCTGACCAGACAGCACAAGGCCTGGTATTCTAACATCACAGACATTTCGGTGGGTTCTGTGGTTTTTAGTGGATCTCCTCCACCATTGCTCCTTCTGCTCTCTAATCCCAAATAACCCTCTTCAGCTCATCACCACTACATCAATTAACCTTGCTTGGTGTAACCAACTACTACCGCACTGCCGGTACATTGTTTTTGTTTTTTTTACCATATCACCACACTCTTCTACAAGCCAACATTTTGTATTTTTAAAAAGTGCTGCCTGCCTCAAAAATATATAATACGAGTTATCTGACAAGGAACTTCAACATAGGAAGCCGTTCGGCCCATCAAGCCTGCGCAATGATTACCAATTTGTTGTTTGTCTGTGCTCTATCTTTTAGAGATGCTGAGCATCAGATGAGCAAGTAGCACGTATCATTTTAACTCTTTGGTATGATTTGGCCGCGTTCGAATCGCTGACCTCCCAGACTCAAAGTGGACAGTGGAACCATTCATTATTCCTGATGATTTGTAACAACGTCACTTCAGAAGATAACCTTGGAGGAAATAAAAAAGAGTGATTGAGCCAGAGAACAAGCAAATAAAGACCAGAGAGAAATGATGGTGAGGCCTAGATATTCTGTTGCTGAGGTCCAGAAATATTCGAGAGTAAACATGCAAACAGATCAATGAACAAAAACATACGTCCAGACTTCCAGACTATCCTGACAGCTGGCAGGATAGTCTGGAAGTATGCTCACTCACCTAAAATATATAGCCTGGGTTCAAAACCCGACCCAGCTATAAACTGTCATCCCGGTGTTTCACAGGCAGGGTCATTGTGTGTGCACATCAATGTGTGTGCCGTCCCTCAGATGGATGTTAAACTGAGAGTCCCCTCTGTCGGCATTAGTTGGCGGAAGTTAGGGATCACACGGTGACCTTATTCCGCGACCTATCGTCAGCACCCTGAACAAATGACAAATTCCTGCCCTAACCAGCAGAGGGTACCGCATCAGCATCGCAGTCACGCCCTCAGCCAATGATGTCGCCCCTCAGCCTTGTGATGCATATGAAAATAGAAGAATGTTGAACAAAAAAACGAAATAATGGACATGTCTCTGGGCTATGGAATGTCAGAAAAAAGGGTTTCTGTATTGTGACACAAAATCTCTCACATTGTCACAGGTGATAAAGTGTGTTCACAATTCCAAACAGGAAGCAAAGCATCAATAAATGGAGTGACGCAAGTACGGAACATCTTCAGGCAATAACTAATTGGAGACGCAGTTGACTTCCTGCCAGGAAAGTATGTTTGCGGGTATTTAAGCCGTGATACTCAAGTCAACTATAAGTAATGATACATGCATGTGAACCATCAATCTTAGTTGTTATTCCAAGTCATGAGAAAAGTAAAGGCATGCATGCATTCGGAGACTCAAACGTGGTGGAAGTCCTCTTTCATCATGACAATGTCAGAAGTCCGAAGAGTTTGCGGATATTGGAGACCATTGTAACGTTTGAGTAGATTGTGTGTGTCCACCCACCTTTTTTTTTTGGGATACAAGATCGAGGCTCGTGTAAGAGCTAACATTAATCACAAAAACACTGACACATAAAACATAAGATAAAGGGAGCGGGAGACAAGATGGGGAGAGAGGGCGAAGGACACAAACACAACATTTGAGAGCAGGGACATCGAGAGAACTGTGGGAGGGAGAGGGCTTGGGGGGATGTGGGAGAGGTATAAAACATATGGACACTGCAAGGACTTCCAGGAAAGAAGTCGGAATTTCAAAAAAAAAAGTGGATCTGGGGTGAAATTAACGGGGGTAGAAAAGATCAAGGTTTTGGATGGGGGGAGATAAGAGATCGTGGTGAACAGGTGCTTTAAAGACCTGGAGGGAGGAGAGGGATTGAAGAGAGTGAGGGAGTTTGTTCCAGAGCTGGGAGAAAAGAGGAGTAAAAGAGTGAAGGTGAGCAGAGAGTCCTTACACCTTACAGCAAACACCTGTCATCTTCCCTTTCACACCTTTACAATGATGTCATCCATGCACTCATTTCACATTGGTCTGGGTGTACAGCAAAGGATGGTGATGATGTAAAAACTAAAAACTTTTTGGAGAAAAGTTTGGGTTGCTTTGCTTGATGTTTCCCATGATGGGATTTGGTGAGGATCCAGATCCGGATACAAGAAGTTTCTATACAAATAAATCTTCAGAACTTGCCTCGATGGTGTGAATTGATCTTCAAATCCGATCTATTGTGTTGATTTTCCCATTATGGAGTGATGTCAGTGCAATTTTCATGTAAAAGTACTCTTTCCCATAATGTCTGCCTCATGTCCTCATCTTGTATTTCATAAACTAGTAATGCACCCTCCCTTAGGCAGGGATCAGTGGTTAAACCACTCGCACTGTTCCACTTGCATTCAACAGAGATATCACGAGAGGAACATGGCCTAACTAGCAAGGTCCGCACTCACCATGGATATTTACCTCCGCACCAAAGGTGGACAGAGGTTAGGTATTCACCCCTGTTTGTTCGTTTTTTATGACGAAAATTTAAATTTTTTGTCGGACTTCATCGAAAATTGTCGAACTTTATCGTTTGTTACCTCCGTCACCAAAGGTGGATGGAGGTTATGTTGTCACCCCTGCTAGTTTGTCTGTCTGTTTGTGAACAATATATCTCAAAAAGTTGTGGACGGATTCGGATGAAATTTGGCAGAGATGTAGCGAATGTCACAAGGACGAAATGATTCGATTTTGGTGAAGATCCGGATTCGGATTCGGCTAATATAATTTTTAAAGTGATTCTTCACCATTGGGTGGGCCAAAAACGATACGTAGCAGGAAATCTCATAAAATGTTATGAATGGATTTGGACGAAACTTGGTGGGCCAGTTGTGTGACTGACAAGGAAGAAACGATTCAATTTTGGTTAAGATCTGAATATGGATTCGGATATGATAATTATTTAATTTTCTAAGTGATTCTTCACCATTGAGAGATAGGGACAAAAACGATACATAGGAGGATATTTCAAAACGTTATGGACGGATTTGGACGAAACTTGGTGGACAGGTTGCGTGTGTGACAAAGAAAAATCGATTAAATTTTGGTGAAGATCCGGATCCGGCTAGTAGAATTTTTAAAAGTGATTCTTCACCATTAAGCCATATGGCCAACCAGGTGGAGGTTTGCTCTCTACTGAGTGCCGTTCTAGTTTGTTTGTTTGTCTGTGAGTGCGATAACTTGCGAATGCTTTCATCTATCTTCGTCAAACGTTACCAAATGATTCCAAAGGCCAAAAGTGAGGCTGTCAATGTTTTTTGACAATATAGGTCAAAGGTGAAGGTCAAAGGTCAAGTTTTTTTTGTATGTCTGGGCGATATCTCAGCCATCCTGCGAGCTAGAAAACTGAAATTTGGGCACAATAATGAACAAGTGCTTTGGCCGAAATAATATTCTTTATTTTTTGATCAATCAATTAATTAATTGATTAATTTAATTATTAAGTACTTATTTATTTCCTATCTCATCTGGCAATATATCAGGCACCTTTTCAGCTACGAAGCTGATACTTGGACATGACAGTGACCAGGTGACTTGGCTACAAAGGGTATTTTTGATTTATTGATTACTCAATTAATTGATTGTTTATTTATTTTTTGGATTAATTACTTAATTAATTTTCAAAAAGCTACAAATTCGGATGTAACAGTGGTACTTTAGGTATGCTATTAGGCAATTGTTTAAGAAATTAATTATTTTACTATTATTATTCATTTATTTTAATGACACAATTAATTAATTCATTAATCAAAGCCTGGTGTTGGTTTAGCGGTTAGGGTGCTGGCTTGGGATCCTAGGATCCTGGGTTCGAATCCTGATCGATTGCTGAATTAACGCCAGAGGGATTGACTCAGCCGGTCATCCTTCCGAGGTCGGCAAATTGAGTACCAGTTCACTGGTAATTCCCTGTGTGTCGCAAGAGTCGACTAACAGGGTTGGCGGCAGGAAGGGCATCCGGCCATAAAACATTGCTTCAAAAAAGGGACCAAGGTGCCCGAAAAAGGTCAACCCCTGCTCTGCGGGGAAAAAATTGCCTCTAAAGGTAGGTTTTTTTTTTACACAATTAATTAATCAATCAATTATTGTTTTCTTGATTTTCATCATGCCTGTCAGGCTACCGCCTGGTGCCTTCTTGTCTGTCTGTCTGTTTGTGAGCAGAATTCTCAACAAAGTTAAAGAATGATTCGGACAAAATTTGGTGGACAGGTTGGGGCATGTGAGGACAAATTTATTAGATTTTGGTAAATATCTACATCTGGAGGCGGATGCTATAAAAAATTTTAAGTGATTCTTCACCATTGAGAAATGGGGCCAAAAACGATATTTCGTAGTATGGCACGAAAATACTCAAGAGTTGTGGATGGGTTATGACAAAACTTGGTGGATGATTCGATTTTGGTTTAGGTCCGGATTCAGATCCGGTCCATCAGTTGGATACAAAACGTAAACTGTTCAATGTGGCGGAGGTATGCACTCTACCGAGTGCCGTTCTCGATTCTTCCTAATAACGTCCATGGAACAGAATAAGCCAAACAATTGTCCAATGTCATATCTACAAACCTGGCTACAAGGAGTGTGTATACATAAGAACCAATTTGTGACACTCCAAATGCTCTGATCAAGAAGAGATATGTCTAACAAGATCCCCAAGCATTGGAAACCTGTACTTTACTTTGAGTGCAGCTTTCAGCAAATCACACTTGAAGGTCACACCTGGAATTTAAGATAATAACTAGTTTTTTCACTAGACATAAGGAAGATCATCTATCCCAGTCTTCAGCCCTTGGTCGAGTATGAAGGAAGGGATGTTAAAGGAAGAACAAAAATTGGCATTGAGGAAATATAGGCCTCGTGTTTTTTGCTGAAAGTTTTAATTCTGTCAGTTACATCACAATTTTAAAGGACACATCTACTACCATTTACCAAGAATGGAAAATGTGATTTGATATGCATGTTTTTTATATCGAGAGTCGAGGCTTGTGGAAGAGCGAGAACACTGAACGGATTAGATGCAAAAGGATAAAAGGAACAGCAGAGAGACCAACCATACCAACAGCAGCGGAATTGAAAGACAAGATAGAGGGAGATTTGGACAAATAATGGGTTTTTGGAGGAATGAGTGAAGGAGAGGATGTGCGGCATGGACAGATGGATACAGAAGCAAACTCTCAGGAAGGAAAAACTGTAAACTTGGAAAGAGCTGGGCTTGGGGAAGGTTAATGGGGATAGAATGTGGAAGTTGGGTTCCACAGGCGGGGAAAAAGAGGAACGAATGAGTGAAGGTGAGCAATGATTCTGGATTTTGGGAGTTTCACCGGAAGAGTGTTGATGGTGGACCGCATGCGCCCTGCAGATACCTGGGGTGAGGGACGGAGAGTAAAGCATGGAGTGAGCAGAGGGTGCAAGTCCAGAAAGGAGGCGGTAGAAGACAGAGAGACCACTGACCTGTCTGTGATGGCAAAGTGATAGCCCCATAGACTCAATTTCATCGTAGGAGATTCCTATGATCTTTGAAGGCCTCGGTTTCCATGGAGTCAAGCTGAGCGAGATGTGAGGCAGGTGCACCGACCTAGAGGGAAGAACAGCATGTTCTTGTGAAGGGTGGAGCAAAATCTCACCCATCTCATGTGATCAATGTGCAGAAGAGGAAGCGAGGAATTTATCTTCTTCCCTGAGTTACCCAATTATCAGATGTAGATATAATGTGCAGGACAATCGAGTTCATCAGTTGAGAGCAACCAGTCCAGGTATCGCCAAAGCAATGGAATTGAAGGAAGCTCTCACATGGATATGGGTGAGCTGCACTAGGTGGTCTGTTGCTGGATTTTTCCTGCTGCAAAAGATGGCTCAACCGAGGAATTAAATAAAACACTTCCTTCATTTGCTTGTAGTTTTCCACAGCAATCAGCCATGTAATACCCTCAAAGGAAAGGGGGGGGCGAGACGGCCCATAGGGTGTTTGGTAGGCCAACGAGGCACCCTGTAAGAAGCCACAAAGGGCCCAATGTCTCCGGTCGTGGAGCTGACTGGATCGCTAAACACATTATGCAGGACAGAAAAATAAGCTAATCAGATAACTTCAAATTAGATGACAGTACCGGACCATATTTAAAAAAAAAATCCCCCCCCAAAAAGATTCAATTTTTAAAAAATAAATAAATTAATTAAAAAATGTAAGTTGCCTGATTTTAAAAAAAATTCTTAATTTTACGATGAAATCCCAGATCGAAATCAAATTGGAGTAACAATGGAACCAATCAAATCAATTCTTTCTTTTTTTTTCTTATTAAATTTTCTTCTTTTTAATATTCTTATTTCCTCAATTTTCTTATTTTAACCGAACATCGAGTGCATCACCTAGCTCCTAAAGTCTCGTGATGGACTAACAGATGGTGGCAGGCTCATACCCATCCTTCGTGGTGAAGTGTGTACTGTACTGCAAGGTGACGGTCTCTGGATAATGACAATCAGTGTGAGGGAAAAAAAGAAGAAGCAAATCGTGATTGGCAGGCAAGGTAATGGATGAAATGAGCCGTGAGGACACCTGGCTCACGGCCTGCTGCAGAACAAACACGGGACAGTCTGTTGCTGTGGCGCGGCAAGTGTCCAAAGGCAGAGGATTCACATTCACTTGTGGATGGAAAACAGGAGCACATGATGCGTCAAATGGAAGCAGTCGAAAAGAAAATGATGTCCTCCTAAATGGGCACTCAACTTCGAAAACAGAGCCACCGCTACCTGTCGCAGTGCACTCTCAAAATTTGGTGGTGCTGATTCTTAAATGAGATGACATTCAAACAATGGGTCTTCACAGTCACGTACACCCAAATGCTACAATCTGATCTTCTGGAACCGTCTGGGGCTACTCAGCAGCTTTCTCGACTCGGGTCTCCGCTGTGGTTCGTTGGGCTACCCGCTCTGCAGGTAAGCAACCATGAGTACCTTGTCACTCCAGCATCTGCCAAGTGCCACAACTGTGTCCACCCAATTAGCACCACTTTTCTCTGTTCTGATCAAAATGTGACTAATCCAAGTCTCATTAGGATCTATGATGAGTGAGATATACCATAGTCCCTTTTGTGGCCTCCTATCTTATGAGGACAATGTCACGATACCATTGAGATGCCTGCACATAACTTCCTGGCACATCCACTTCATTCTTACCCATCACTCTCAAGTCACAATGAATGACTTTCACCCTCAACAGGTTCAAATAAAATCTCCATTAATTCAACAGTATTAAACATCCCATTTTTTTTGTATACAGGATCGAGGCTTGTGTAAGAGCTAACATCAATCACAAAAAAAAAAACGGAAACACAAAACATACAATAAAGGGAGCGGGAGACAAGATGGGGAGAGAGAGGGAAGCACACAAGTACAACAGTAGAGAGCAGGGACATCAGGAGATCTGTAAGAGGGAGAGGGCTTGGGGTGGGAGGCATGGGAAGGGGGGGGGGGGGGGGAGAGGTATAAAACATATGGACACTGCTGGAACTTCCAGGAAAGAAGTCGGTATTTCAAAAAAAGTGTATCTGGGGTGAATTAGCGGGGGTAGAAAAGATCAAGGTTTTGGATGGGGGAAGATAAGAGATGGTGGTGAACAGCTGTTTTGAAGACCTGGAGGGAGGAGTGGGATTGAAGAGAGTGAGGGAGTTTGTTCCAGGGGTGGGAGAAAAGAGGAATGAAAGAGTGAAGGTGAGCAGAGAGCCAAGATTTTGGCAGTTTAACCATAAGAGGGTTGCTGGCAGATCTTGTGCGACCTGTAGGAATATTTGGGGGACAGAGCCCAGAGAGAGCTGGGGGGGGGGGGGCAAGGCCAGAGAGGAGTCGGTAGAAGAAAGAAAGACCACCAACCTGCCTGCGGTGAGTGAGTGAAAGGCCCTCGGAGTTAGCTTCATCACGGGAGATTCCAATGATTCTGAAAGCTTTGGTTTCAACAGCGTGAAGCCGAGCTAGGTGTGAGGCAGGAGCACCGGCCCAGAGGGGAGAACAGTATTCCATTGAGCTGCGGATGAAAGCCTTCTATGTGGTGAGGAGCTCAGGTGTGCCAAGGAAGGACTTCGCACGACGACGGATGCCCAGTCGGCGAATGGCTTTGGAGGCCAGCTTGGAAATGTGGTTTTCTCAGGAAAGATCATAGAAAGGTAATGCAACTGAAACTAATTCTGAAATTCTGAAAACTGAAATCTGAAACTTCTGAAAGCAACAAACAAGACGAGGTAATGAAAAGCAAGCAAATTCATTTTTAAGGCAATCAAAACGATTTTCTCCAGCAAGCACAATATCAGGAAACGATGAAAGATGTTTGCTGGCATTTTCCCATTCATGGAACAACATGAGCGACGGGTGGTGAAGTGTCCTGGCGGCTCCTGCAAGAGAAAGCGCAGCCTGTTGACGTCAACGCCGCTTACAATGTTCCAAGATGTTTGGACCATTTCCGAACGAGTGCTGTAATTTGTCCTTGTCGATACCAAAAGAAGACTTCTTACAATAACGTATCCATTAGCACAGTTAGGGATTTTCAATTCACAATGAGGCCCCGTTGTCTCGTCCCATGGATAGATAGTCTTTCCTTTATGGACAGCAGAAGGACATGACCAGCAATGCTCATCTCAGAAGGTACATTTGAGATGAGGCAGCACATCCTTCTTATGTTTGGAGGATTAATTCGAAAAATATTTGTCTCCTTGATTATAATTTTCTACAACAAGCACAATATTGGCAAACAATCAACAAAGGTAACTGTGGACGGAAAAAGGGTGCACATTATGCGTCAAATGGAAGCAGTTGATAAGATGGTATCGTCTCTATTTGATTCGACGATCCTATTTAATGCCCTAATAATTGTCACATAATCTGCCCATAATCTACCCCTTCACATGCTCCGACCTCCTTTTCCAACTCTTCCTGTACTCCTTACCCTCCCCACCTCCTCTTCAGTACTAGCTGAAGTCCTCAATTTTAACGGTTAAAAAAAAAAATCATTCCCCACTCCTCAATGTGTGTATATTAAACACAAGACTGCCATATGTACAGTTACATGTCGGAAATACCTTAGATGTTGTGTTTGCCAGACGAATACAACACCAATGCAAAAAATTCAAGCTGTTATTGCTCTGATCTATTTTATTGCTAAATCTTGTGTATCAATAATTGCAAACAATGTGGCTCAACAATGTTTCAATCACAGAAAGGCATGCATCAGGAATAAGAGACCAATCAAACATTAATACCAACACTTACCCGTTTGCGTTCCTCTGATTTTGCCGCCTTTTTGCAGTCTGGATGCCACACAGAAGAACCTGCAAAAAGATCATGTTGACCGAGTTCGCCAGAATTAGAAATCCGACTCAGTAGGGAAAGGAAGTGGAGTGACAGAAGTTGGAATATTGTTATGAATTTGGGGGTAGGAATAGATCTGAATCGGAGGGAGCGGGAGACAAGATGGGGAGAGAGAGGGAAGCACACAAGTACAACAGTAGAGAATAGGAATAGATTTAGGTAGATCTGAATAGGTATCATGCTTCGTCTGTCGTGCTAGGGAATCTCACCTGTAATAAGTTCTGTGTTTAGGCGGTTTGTTGGATTAAGGTGTGTCTTCGTCCCCATTACGAGGAATGGGCATGACAAATAGTTCTCGGGAATAAGGATAAGACTCGATTGTATGTCGTTCCCTCTGTGATCATACCTGTGTCCCGTATGGCAACGCACTCTTATACATTAGATAGGCCCATTAGTGCACCACATTAATTAATCCCACCCTCTGCCACAAGACGATTAGACTGACCGGAGAGACCAACAGGCAGTGGCCGCGCAGTACGCCACCATGGCGATGGAACATCGTGCAAGGCAGGCTGAGAGCCACGCCCAGGAGAACTCATGATTGGCCAGGGGATGGGCAAGCAACAAGCAGGGCACCGATTGGCAGAGTAGGGGAGGACGTGCGATGGGTCAGACGAAGGGCAAAAAGCGCTCAGCCAATGAGAGGACACCAACGCGGTGAGAAGGTTCGAGAAGTTGAGGGGCACCGCACTGGTTTGGGGAAAGGAGGGCTGACGTCACGTGATGGCGAGTAAAACCTCTCCCTCGCCAGCGTTTTCCTCTCTTCCTTTGGCCCTCTTGCTGTGGACTGTCCGATTGAGCTCTCCCCTTTGTCCTTCTGCTGTTGGCTTCCTTCCTGTTTGGACCTCCCTTCTGCCCTTGATTTTCGTTCCCGTTTTGGAGTTTAGCTTTGAAAGACATTGGAGCACCGACGATTCTCTTCCCCAGCGTTCACGTGCGAACGGCGAGCGTACGAGCTGCAGCAGCCGGGAGAACATTACACGCTCGCTCGCTTGGTGCGAGAGGCTTGGTGAACAGGGGCGCGGGGAGGCCGGCGTTGGACGACGGTGCTCAAGCCCGACAATTCCTGACGGACGCTACACACCACAGATAAGCCAGTACAAACGCAAACACGACGATTCTTTTATTTACTTATTGCCCTTGTCTTGTATGTGAAGTGAGGTGTGCGGGATCCCGATTTAGGATATTTAGTTACCGGCGTGTTCTTTTCCTGTCCCGATATTTATTAAATAAACCCTTGTATTATTTTCCCAACCAACTTTAATTCTGTTTCGTGTGAGTTTAATAATTTGCAGGGAGAAGACATCGTCGGGGCCGAAAAGGTAAGTGCGGCATCCTACCCCAATCCCCCGCCTCGTTTATCGATCCGCCATCGAATTGGAAACACCTCCAAGTAAGCTTGAATCCATCCGTGGTGACGCTCGGTCTTAACTGAGCAAACCACACGACAATATTTTTGTAATAAATGTACAGCAGCTGTCAGTGTTTAGCCGAAAGTTTTATTGGATTTTTTTTTTTAAAAGATGGTACACATGCCCTTTTGAGCTATTTAGTCTGGGTTTCATTTCCGACCTGACTATAAACTGTCTCCCAGGTGTTTGTAAGTAGGACGAGGATTCATCGAGTGTGCAGTCCCTCGGATATGGGACATTAGGTCGGAAACCCATCTGCTCATTGATTGCTAGTGGGCGTTAATATCTCGTGTTGAATTTCTACAAGGAGTTGTAGGCAAGTCATCGCCGGCACAGTGGCCAAATTATAATTATTGTGTCCAAACCTCGAGGGGGCACTGCATTAGTGTGGCATAGCCATCCCTCAGTTGTGATGCAACCAGCGGGCAGGATTAATGATTAGAAGCCTGGTCCAATAGGCAATCACTAAATAATGATATTTTGTTGAATGCAAAATCGAGACTCGTGTAAGAGCTAGAACAGAGCAGAACTAAATAGTTCATAGAACACATTACCCCATGCAATCCTGAAAAACAGGAACATGGGGAGGGTTTGCAAGCAGCAAATTTGATTGGTCGAGATGATGTAAAATGCTGTAATATTTTGTCCAAGTACTGCTAAACAATGTTCAAGAATATAATTAAATTAAAATAAAATGAAGATTTTAAAAGTTGTAGAAAAAATAAAATTTTGGATGTTTACCGCCATTGATACAGCGTCACTTACATCACCTTATTACCTCAGCCACCAAAGGTGGATGGAGGTTATGTTTTCACTCCTGTCTCTTTGTCTGTTTGTTTGTTTGTAAACAAAATATCTTAAAACGTTGTGGATGGATTCGCACGAAATTTGGTAGAGATGTCGTATGTGACATATGTCGTATGTGACAAGGACGAAATGATTAGATTTTGGTGAAGATCCGGATTCAGATCCGGCTAATAGAATTTTTAAAGTGTTTCTTCCATTGCTGTTCCAAAGTATCCTTGTGAAAATTCCAATTAGATTTGCCATCTACGTTTTGAAATCTCCAACTTTAGCCTGGATTGTATACATGAGTCATGTGACAACAACAACAACTTTTTTATTTTTTATTTTTTACTTCACTCCTTTATCATCAATAGTGTTTCATAGACTGAAGCAACATCATTACCTTTAAACAATACTTAATTGATCCTATAACTTGCAACAAACACAGTTACATAATAACCTGAATCCCAACCCCAACTGGAACCCCAACCCAAACACCATACAGAGTCCCAGACCGAACCCTAACACAAAATCCATGGTTAACAGACTGAAAAATGCAAAACACGGAAATGCTTCACTTCTTCATAAAACTATGAATAAATGATGAAATAATAAGTGAAAACTAGAATATATGTAATTATGTATCTGCTCTCATTATATGGAGTAGCATTTAAATTTAAGCAATTAAGTTTAAATTTAATAAAAACTAGAGAGAAGTCGATGGCACGCCATTGCAAATCCCTATGCTTCCCACGTAAAGCAAGGTTGTAAGATTATTTTGATAAGATTTTAAATAATTTTTATTTTATTTTAATTAACACGTAAGAGTTAAAAACAATTCCCATTTTGACGTCTGACCCTAAGACTCCACCCATCCGGGCATGAACCAGAGGTCAAATTTAAAAACCTGTTATATATTTCATACATCCCCCAATGTTAATTGCATATGCAAAGTTTCATTAAAAATGTTTGAAAATGTGTCCATAATTCCATTTTTTGGTATTTGACCTTTTTGACCTTGACCCGAGGGGGGCAGGGCCAAAATTGATACTGCTGTCGCACCTTCTTACCATGTTGTGATCGTAACTACCGAGTTTGGTGAATTTCTGCACAACCGTTTAGGAGGAGATAGCGTGACGGACGGACAGATAAACAGACAGAGCTGATTTTTTTTTCTCTTCTGATTTTCTTTTTTTTTGTCAAAAAAGTGTGGGGATAAGTAAAAAAGTAAAAAAGTAAAAAGTATAAGGGTATAAAAGTGTAAGTAAAAAGGGGTAATGTAAAATTCCAGGTTATCGTCATCGAGGAATACTCAACTTTGTCAAGGCTATAGTACTGCGTGTCACCATTGATTGATGAATTAATTAATTCTCCTATTTATTACGAGTGTTAAACAAATAAAGTCTCATTTTTAGTCCTATATATATTTTGTGGAGGGCTCTGAAAATATTTGTGCTTGAAGTTATTTATTTAAGCAAAATTAAAGTTAAAGGCAAAATTATGTGGAATTTTCAGGAATACAATCATTGTTGCACAGCATTCTCAAGCCATTCATTTAGCAAATATTCCAAATCATGAATGATAAAATAGAGTCATTCCAACCTTGCAAGAACATCTCTTCTCCCTCTGAAAACATGCGGTGACAACGGAAGCATCGGGCACAATTTGGATGGTAGCGTTTGTCACCAGCCTGGAAAATAACAAGAGGCCGTTAGTACAATTTGAGGTGATGGAAGTCCAATCAGAAAGTATTACTGGCACATTACAAGAATATTCATAATATAGTAATTCACAGTAACGAAGTGCAGGATCAAATGACACGTTTGAGAATCGCTGCCATACAACCAATCACAGAGCAGCCATTTGAGCTTCTCTCATAATGGCTACAAACATTAATACCACATTCTCAACATATTTGAACAGACCAATAGAAAAACAAGAAGACGTCACGCGGAGAGCACGATACTTGCAAAATCCGCCCCCCCCCCCCAAAAGTTTTCCATTGATACAGCAAATTGTCCATTTCATGAAGATTAAAATTTACAATCTTTATCAAAGCTCGGGTCAACAGGATGAAAAGTGATGATTTTTCAGATGAAAAATGATTTTGGAAGGTTGACCTTGAGTTGACCTTTGACCTTTTGACCTAAAGAAATAGTTAGTTTCCCTATTTAGTGACTCAATGTGCAAATGCTGTTCAATTTTCAAGTCAATCGGATGAAAATTGAGGGTATTAAAATTTGGCCTATGTTGACCTTTTGGCCTATGTTGATCACAAAAATAGATGGTGGTTGAATTCAGTGACCATATATATATAAATCCTCTGAGAAGTTCAAGTCAATCAAATGAAAATTGGTGATTTTAGAAATTTGGCCTATGTTGACCTTTTGGCCTGTGTTTACCTAAAATGTAATACGTGGTTGAATTCAGTGACCAGATATGCAAGTCCTCTTCAAATTTCAAGTCAATCAGATGAAAATTGAGGATTTTAGAAATGTGGCCCATGTTGACCTTTTGGCCTATGTTGACCTCAAATATACTTGGTGGTTGAATTCAGTGACCAGATATGCAAGTCCTCTTCAAATGTCAAGTCAATTGGATGAAAATTGAGGATTTTAGAAATTTGGCCTATGTTGACCTTTTGGCCTATGTTGACCTTTTGGCCTAAGTTCACCTAAAATATAATTTGTGGTTGAATTCAGTGACCAGATATGCAAGTCCTCTTCAAATTTCAAGTCAATTGGATGAAAATTGAGGATTTTAGAAATTTGGCCTATGTTTACCATTTGGCCTATGTTGACCTCAAAAATACTTGGTGGTTGAATTCAGTGACCAGATATGCAAGTCCTCTTCAAATTTCAAGTCAATCGGATGAAAGTTGAGGATTTTAGAAATTTAGCAAAGTTGGTGACCTTTGGCCTATGTTGACCTGTTGACCTTTTGACCTATTGACCCCAAAACAATAGGCTTCTTGCTTTTGACCAACTCTACCATTTGGTGAAGTTTCGTGAAGATCGGTTGAAAATTGTGACCTGTAGACCGGTGACAAACAAACAGACAAACAAGAAAACGTCATGCATAGCACGATACTTACAAAATACGCCCTCCCCCAAAGGTTTACCATTGATACAGCAAATTGTCCATTTCATGAAGATTTAAATTTACAATCTTGATCAAAGCTCGGGTCAACAGGATGAAAAGTGACGATTTTAGAAATTTGGCCCATGTTGACCTTTTGGCCTATGTTGACCTCAAGAACACTTGGTGGTTGAAGTCAGTGACCAGATATGCAAGTCCTCTTCAAATTTCAAGTCAATTGGATGAAAATTGAGGATTTTAGAAATTTGTCCTATGTGGACCTTTTGGCCTATGTTGACCTCAAATATAATTGGTGGTTGAATTCAGTGACCAGATATGCAAGTCCTCCTCAAATTTCAAGTCAATTGGATGAAAATTGAAGATTTTAGAAATTTGGCCTATGTTGACCTTTTGGCCTATGTTGACCTCAAAGGTACTTGGTGGTTGATTCAGTGACCAGATATGCAAGTCCTCTTCAAATTTCAAGTCAATTGGATGAAAATTGAGGATTTTAGAAATTTGGCCTATGTTGACCTTCTGGCCTATGTTCACCTAAAATATAATTTGTGGTTGAATTCAGTGACGAGATATGCAAGTCCTTTTCAAATTTCAAGTCAATTGGATGAAATTTGAGGATTTTAGAAATTTGGCCTATGTTGACCATTTGGCCTATGTTGACCTCAAGAATACTTGGTGGTTGAATTCAGTGACCAGATGTGCAAGTCCTCTCCAAATTTCAAGTCAATTGGATGAAAATTGAGGATTTTAGAAATTTGGCCTATGTTGACCATTTGGCCTATGTTGACCTCAAAAATTATTGGTGGTTGAATTCAATGACCAGATATGCAAGAGGTCTTCAAATTTCAAGTCAATCGGATGAAAATTGAGGATTTTAGAAATTTAGCAAAGTTGGTGACCTTTGGCCTATGTTGACCTTTTGACCTCTTGACCCCAAAAACAATAGGCTTCTGGCTTTTGACCAACTCTACCATTTGGTGAAGTTTCGTGAAGATCGGTTGAAAATTGTGACCTGTAGGCCAGTGACAAACTAACAGAGTCACAAACACAACCGACCAATATACTTGAAAAATCTTCGATTTTGCAAGTAACAAACAGAAAGAAGAAGTGGTGTTGAAGAATGTACAGACTGCAGCCGCTTTTGGGGGTGCTACAGCCACGAGGTGGGAGAACTGAGAACGCCACGACTTCCTGGTTACATGGCTTGTTGAGGATATTTGTATCTGCATTATCAGAAATACAAAGTGGTGATTAAGTCTGTGCTTTATTTCCTGGATTCGCCAAATTCGTGAAACATTTTGGACTATTGTAGAATGCAATAATTATCAAGCAAATGCTGATAACCGAAATAGGGATCTACCAGGTTTTACCCGAGTATTGCCCATGTACCTTCTTCCACTCCTTTCTAAAGTCCATATTGTAGTGCGAACTCTGCAGTGTTAATAACGTAGCATCTCACACCATATGTATAATGGTAGTATGGTACTTTTATAGTTTTTGCATAGAACGTAACATCGGGTACATGGTACATTTACACCGCACAATGGTACATGTTAGAAGAACATGTTGCACGCTTGGAACAAGATCGCCCACAGCATGGGTAATGTTGTAGTATCAGTAATACACCAATGACATATACATGGTATTTAAATAAAATACAAACAGTCCATATGTAGTATGTTCACAGCATACACAAGCCAAGTACCAGGCTTGTCACGAATGGCTTACCCGATACACTAGGACTAAAGGATGATATTGTGAACTTCATGACATTTATCAAATGTAATAACTTGAAACTATCTAATTTTAGATTACGTTTTGGATTTCCCAATCAACTCTAAAATATGAAGAGAACACACAGATCCTGCACCATTTTTATTTTTTTTTATTTTTTTGTATACTGAATCGAGGCTCGTGAAAGAGCTAACATTTATTTCACAAACAAATCAACCAGACAAACAAAATATACAAAAAGAGGGAGCGGAAGACAAGATGGGGAGAGAAGGGGAAGCACACAACCACAACATTTGAGCGCAGGGAGAAGTGTGGGAGGGAGAGGGCTTGGGGGCAATGTACCAATATTAGAGCAGATGTCTCCGTTTCAACTGTATAGCGATGTGAAGCATGTGCTGCGAGGAAGGATAAACTAACCTGGCACAGGAATTGACCAACTGGAAATGTGCAACCTACAGAGGCTTTAAAAAAAGTTTGGACACAAACATTATTGAGAAGTTTCTGGTTAATGTGTCTACACTCTCTATACACTTTGCCGTTGCAGACCTGAAATGTTCTCAGCGGATTACATTTCTGAGCTGACTTCCTTAAGATAGACGATGACTGGGTATACCCTGCCAAGTGATGTCCTACATTAGCACCTCTGTTGTTCACAATAGATGAAGTTCAATGTGGCAGTGGGATGAAGAGATTCATTTCTCAATGAGCTTTGGGATGGAGGTGAGGGACATAATCTGTCTGCATTGATGCCAATCCACAGTTTCTGGTCGATTCTCAAATTATCTCAAAAATGGAATTCACCATGGGTGTTAAACGTTGTCTACAAAAGGACAGTGAACACCCAACCTGTCCACCACACCACCCTAACCGATTATGAAAAAGGCATCGGCCCTGACATTTCGTCCAGAGTTACCTTCTTCAGGGATCGGCTCAAGCAGTCATCAAATAGCTTTCCTGCTTGGAATGGTGATGGACACACTTTTAATTGTCTCATCGTTACTGCCTGGGATTGAGATGGACACACTTTGATTGTCGCATTGTTCCTGCCTGGAATGTTGATGGACAAACTTTGTTTGTCCCATAAAGAACACATTCATCACGATTGGCAAACGTTGTTCTCATGATAAATTTCATTTAGTGTGCTCCAAAACTCAACTCATCCAAAAGCTTTTACATTATGAGTGCTCATCAGTTGAGGTAAAGCCAACTTAGATATACAATCCACTTTTACTTTAATTTTGGTAAAATCAGCTCCAATTTAAAAACAAGAAGACGTCATGCGGAGCACGATACTTGCAAAAATCCCCCCCCCCCCCCCAAAAGTTTTCCATTGATACAGCAAATTGTCCATTTCATCAAGATTAAAATTGACGATCTTGATCAAAGCTCGGGTCAACAGGATGAAAAGTGATGATTTTAGAAGTCTGACCTTGAGTTGACCTTTGACCTTTTGACCTCAAAAATAGTTGGTTTCCCAATTCAGTGAGGCACTATACAAATGCTGTTAGATTTTCAAGTCAATTGGACGAAAATTGATGGGTTTTCATATGAAAATTCATGATTTCGGAAGTTTGACCTTGAGTTGACCTTTGACCGTGTGGGGTATATAGATTACAGTAGATCTTCCCTCAGTTCTGTAAGTAAAACTTGCCTCACGGATGTCGGGATTCCTCTAAATTTCTTAGTTTAATGTTATAAGCAGCATTAGAGACTGTTTAAAAAGCTAATCATATGTGTTTGTGGTTTATAATATTTTACAAGCCCGGCTATGCCGGTTAGACTTTTGGTCTTGTTTTTTTATTCCAGCCATTGTATGTTCTCTATGTGTAAAAGAGCAATGGCGCCAAGACAGTTTGGTATCCTATGAAATGTACACCCACATAATCTAATTAAAAGGACTTGTGGTCAAATTGTTGTCACTCTCCCCAACGCCAACTCACCCCGTGGACATGTCTGCTCCAAGTTAACCATCATGCTGAATTGAAGGT
Source organism: Myxine glutinosa (assembly GCF_964187855.1). Lineage (NCBI taxonomy): Eukaryota > Metazoa > Chordata > Myxini > Myxiniformes > Myxinidae > Myxine > Myxine glutinosa. The sequence continues at coordinate 31,257,599 of NC_136263.1, read as the reverse complement.
TGACACCATGGTTGGTGGGTGTTTAATCAAATAATTGGACAAAAAGATAATGAGGAAAGGCCAGGATCATAGTGGAGAGTTAGAAGATGAAATAGTTTGGGAAAAGCCAGGATTATAAATGTGGAGAGTTAAAGGATGGAAGAGTTTGGGAAAAACCAGGATGATAAATACAGAGAGCTCAAGGATGAAAGAGTTCAGGAAAAGCCAGGAAAATAACTATAGAGAATTGGAGGATGGAAGTGTTCAGGAAAAAACAGAATTTTAAAATATGGAGAGTTAGAGGATGAAAGCGCTCCGTAAAAGCAATGGTTATAAATATGGAGAGTTAGAGGATGGAAGAGTTTGGGAAAACCCAGGATTTTAAATGTGGAGAGTTAGAGGGTGGAAGAGTCCAAGAAAAGCCAGGATTATAAATGTGGAGAGTTAGAGGATGGAAGAGTCAGAGAAAAGCCAGGATTATAAATGTGGAGAGTTAGAGGATGGAAGAGTCAGAGAAAAGCCAGGATTATAAATGTGTAGACTTAGAGAATGGAAGAGCTTGAGAAAATCCAGGATTATAAATATGGAGAATTAGAGGATGGAGGCGCTCTGTAAAAGCAATGGTTTTAAATATGGAGAGTTAGAAGATGAAATAGTTTGGGAAAAGCCAGGATTATAAATGTGGAGAGTTAAAGGATGGAAGAGTTTGGGAAAAACCAGGATGATAAATACAGAGAGCTCAAGGATGAAAGAGTTCAGGAAAAGCCAGGAAAATAACTATAGAGAATTGGAGGATGGAAGTGTTCAGGAAAAAACTGAATTTTAAAATATGGAGAGTTAGAGGATGGAAGCGCTCCGTAAAAGCAATGGTTATAAATATGGAGAGTTAGAGGATGGAAGAGTTTGGGAAAACCCAGGATTTTAAATGTGGAGAGTTAGAGGGTGGAAGAGTCCAAGAAAAGCCAGGATTATAAATGTGGAGAGTTAGAGGATGGAAGAGTCAGAGAAAAGCCAGGATTATAAATGTGTAGACTTAGAGAATGGAAGAGCTTGAGAAAATCCAGGATTATAAATATGGAGAATTAGAGGATGGAGGCGCTCTGTAAAAGCAATGGTTTTAAATATGGAGAGTTAGAGGATGGAAGAGTTTGGGAAAACCCAGGATTATAAATGTGGAGAGTTAAAGGATGGAAGAGTTTGGGAAAAAACCAGGATGATAAATACAGAGAGCTCAAGGATGAAAGAGTTCAGGAAAAGCCAGGAAAATAACTATAGAGAATTGGAGGATGGAAGTGTTCAGGAAAAAACAGAATTTTAAAATATGGAGAGTTAGAGGATGGAAGCGCTCCGTAAAAGCAATGGTTATAAATATGGAGAGTTAGAGGATGGAAGCGCTCCGTAAAAGCTATGTTTATAAATATGGAGAGTTGGAGAATGAAAGAGTTTGGGAAAACCCAGGATTATAAATGTGGAGAGTTAGAGGATGGAAGAGTCAGAGAAAAGCCAGGATTATAAATGTGTAGACTTAGAGAATGGAAGAGCTTGAGAAAATCCAGGATTATAAATATGGAGAATTAGAGGATGGAAGCGCTCCGTAAAAGCAATGGTTTTAAATATGGAGAGTTAGAGGATGGAAGCGCTCCGTAAAAGCAATGGTTATAAATATGGAGAGTTAGAGGATGAAAGAGTTTGGAAAAACCCAGGATTATAAATGTGGAGGGTTAGAGGATGGAAGAGTCAGAGAAAAGCCAGGATTATAAATGTGTAGACTTAGAGAATGGAAGAGCTTGAGAAAATCCAGGATTATAAATATGGAGAATTAGAGGATGGAAGCGCTCCGTAAAAGCAATGGTTATAATTATGGAGAGTTAGAGGATGAAAGAGTTTGGGAAAACCCAGGATAAATAAATGTGGAGAGTTAGAGGATGGAAGAGTCAGAGAAAAGCCAGGATTATAAATGTGTAGACTTAGAGAATGGAAGAGTTTGAGAAAATCCAGGATTATAAATATGGAGAATTAGAGGATGGAAGCGCTCCGTAAAAGCAATGGTTTTAAATATGGAGCGTTGGAGGATGGAAGCGCTCCGTAAAAGCAATGGTTTTAAATATGGAGAGTTAGAGGATGGAAGAGTTTGGGAAAACCCAGGATTATAAATATGGAGAGTTAGAGGATGGAAGAGTTTGAGAAAAGCCAGGATTATAAATGTGGAGAGTAACAGGATGGAAGAGTTTGGGAAAAGCCAGGATTATAAATGTGGAGAGTTAGAGGATGGAAGAGTTTGGGAAAAGCCAGGATGATAAATGTGGAGAGTAACAGGATGGAAGAGTTTGGGAAAAGCCAGGATTATAAATGTGGAGAGTTAGAGGATGGAAGAGTTTGGGAAAAGCCAGGATGATAAATGTGGAGAGTAACAGGATGTAAGAGTGAGGGAAAATCCAGGATTATAAATATGAAGCGTTAGAGGATGGAAGAGTTTGGGAAAATCCAGGATTATAAATATGAAGAGTTAGAGGATGTAAGAGTTTGGGAAAAGCCCGGATTATAAATATAGAGAGTTAGAGGATGGAAGAGTTTGGGAAAAGCCAGGATTATAAATATGGAGAATTAGAGGATGGAAGAGTTTGGGAAAATCCAGGATTATAAATACTAGGACGTGCCCGTACGTGGGTGCCCGTTCGGAAAAACATTCCAAACCGCGTGGCAGTAACGACCACAGAACCCCCCCCCCCCCCTCTATTTACATGAAATGGTTTGGTCCATTCGCAAAGCCAAAGCGAACGACCACAGAACCCCCCCCCCCCTCTATTTACATGAATGGTTTGGTCCATTCGCAAAGCCAAAGCGAACGGCGAACGGCTAAATCGCCATAGCTCGGTAACTACTTGTCCGATTAATATGAAACCTTGAAAAGGCACATCCTCAGGTCCCCAGCAATATACCTGGCAAGTTTCAAGTATATCGGACCCGTGGTTGTCGAGAAACAGCGGTCACAGACAAACACACACACACACACACACACACACACACACACACACACACACACACACACACACAGACACACACACACACAGAGATTACTGGAATTATAGATAGATGGAGAGTTGGAGGATGGAAGAGTTTGGGAAAAGCCAGGATTATAAATATGGAGAATTAGAGGATGGAAGAGTTTGGGAAAATCCAGGATTATAAATATGAAGAGTTAGAGGATGGAAGAGTCAGAGAAAAGCCAGGATTATAAATGTGTAGACTTAGAGAATGGAAGAGCTTGAGAAAATCCAGGATTATAAATATGGAGAGTTAGAGGATGGAAGAGTTTGGGAAAATCCAGGATTATAAAAATGGAGAGTTAGAGGATGGAAGAGTTTGGGAAAAGCCAGGATTATAAATATGGAGAATTAGAGGATGGAAGAGTTTGGGAAAAGCCCGGATTATAAATATAGAGAGTAAGAGGATGGAAGAGTTTGGGAAAAGCCAGGATTATAAATATGAAGAGTTAGAGGATGGAAGAGTTTGGGAAAATCCAGGATTATAAATATGGAGAGTTAGAGGATGGAAGAGTTTGGGAAAAGCCAGGATTATAAATATGGAGAATTAGAGGATGGAAGAGTTTGGGAAAAGCCCGGATTATAAATATAGAGAGTAAGAGGATGGAAAAGTTTGGGAAAAGCCAGGATTATAAATATGAAGAGTTAGAGGATGGAAGAGTTTGGGAAAAGCCAGAATGATAAATGTGGAGAGTAACAGGATGTAAGAGTTTGGGAAAATCCAGGATTATAAATATGAAGAGTTAGAGGATGGAAGAGTTTGGGAAAATCCAGGACTATAAATATGGAGAGTAACAGGATGTAAGAGTTTCAGAAAATCCAGGATTATAAATATGGAGAGTTAGAGGATGGAAGAGTTTGGGAAAAGCCAGGATTATAAATATGGAGAATTAGAGGATGGAAGAGTTTGGGAAAATCCAGGATTATAAAAATGGAGAGTTAGAGGATGGAAGAGTTTGGGAAAATCCAGGATTATAAATATGGAGAGTAAGAGGATGGAAGAGTTTGGGAAAAGCCCAGATGATAAATATAGAGAGTAAGAGGATGGAAGAGTTTGGGAAAATCCAGGTTTATAAATATGGAGAGTAACAGGATGTAAGAGTTTGGGAAAATCCAGGATTATAAATATGGAGAGTTAGAGGATGGAAGAGTTTGGGAAAAGCCAGGATTATAAATATGGAGAATTAGAGGATGGAAGAGTTTGGGAAAAGCCCGGATTATAAATATAGAGAGTAAGAGGATGGAAGAGTTTGGGAAAAGCCAGGATTATAAATATGAAGAGTTAGAGGATGGAAGAGTTTGGGAAAAGCCAGAATGATAAATGTGGAGAGTAACAGGATGTAAGAGTTTGGGAAAAGCCAGGATTATAAATGTGGAGAGTAACAGGATGGAAAAGTTTGGGAAAAGCCAGGATTATAAATATGAAGAGTTAGAGGATGGAAGAGTTTGGGAAAAGCCCGGATTATAAATATGGAGAGTAAGAGGATGGAAGAGTTTGGGAAAAGCCAGGATTATAAATGTGGAGAGTAACAGGATGGAAAAGTTTGGGAAAAGCCAGGATTATAAATATGAAGAGTTAGAGGATGGAAGAGTTTGGGAAAAGCCAGGATTATAAATATGAAGAGTTAGAGGATGGAAGAGTTTGGGAAAATCCAGGATTATAAATATGGAGAGTTAGAGGATGGAAGAGTTTGGGAAAATCCAGGATTATAAATATGAAGAGTTAGAGGATGGAAGAGTTTGGGAAAAGCCAGGATTATAAATATGGAGAATTAGAGGATGGAAGAGTTTGGGAAAAGCCTGGATTATAAATATAGAGAGTAAGAGGATGGAAAAGTTTGGGAAAATCCAGGATTATAAATACGGAGAGTTAGAGGATGGAAGAGTTTGGGAAAAGCCCGGATTATAAATATAGAGAGTAAGAGGATGGAAGAGTTTGGGAAAAGCCAGGATTATAAATGTGGAGAGTAACAGGATGGAAAAGTTTGGGAAAAGCCAGGATTATAAATATGGAGAGTTAGAGGATGGAAGAGTTTGGGAAAAGCCCGGATTATAAATATAGAGAGTAAGAGGATGGAAGAGTTTGGGAAAAGCCAGGATTATAAATGTGGAGAGTAACAGGATGGAAAAGTTTGGGAAAAGCCAGGATTATAAATATGAAGAGTTAGAGGATGGAAGAGTTTGGGAAAAGCCAGGATTATAAATATGGAGAGTAACAGGATGGAAAAGTTTGGGAAAAGCCAGGATTATAAATATGGAGAGTTAGAGGATGGAAGAGTTTGGGAAAATCCAGGATTATAAATATGAAGAGTTAGAGGATGGAAGAGTTTGGGAAAATCCAGGATTATAAATATGGAGAGTTAGACGATGGAAGAGTTTGGGAAAATCCAGGATTATAAATATGGAGAGTTAGAGGATGGAAGAGTTTGGGAAAATCCAGGATTATAAATATGGAGAGTTAGAGGATGGAAGAGTTTGGGAAAATCCAGGATTATAAATACTAGGGCATGCCCGTACTATATCTATATCTAAAATTATATCCCCCCCCTCTATTTACATGAAATGGTTTGGTCCAAAGCGAACGGCTTGCGAGTGGTGACAATCCCCCCCCTCTATTTACATGCAATGGTTTGGTCCAAAGCGAACGGCTTCCGGAGTTTGGTAAAGAAATCGCCATCGCGTGCACAAACGCGCAGGAAAGCGAATGAATCGCAAATTCGTTTTTATTAGTTGTAAAACATAGTTTAACGCCAACATAGTTTGCAAACGTGAAATAAATGAATACGCTCTCAAATGTGCCATTCGAGGCAGAGTGTGCCCGCCACGTTCGGCACACGCGATCGTTCGCTGCTCTCTGATTGGTTGAATCGTTTTTTGGACATAGCTCGGTAAGTAATTGTCCGATTAATATGAAACCTTGAAAAGGCACATCCTCGGGTCCCCAGCAATATACCTGGCAAGTTAAAAGTATATCGGACCCGTGGTTGTCGAGAAACAGCGGTCACAGACAAACGTACAAACGTACAAACGTACAGACAGAGATTACTGGAATTATAGATAGATGGAGAGTTAGAGGATGGAAGAGTTTACGAAAAGCCAGGATTATAAATATGAAGAATTAGAGGATGGAAGAGTTTGGGAAAAGCCAGGATTATAAATATGAAGAATTAGAGGATGGAAGAGTTTGGGAAAAGCCCAGATTATAAATATGGAGAATTAGAGGATGGAAGAGTTTGGGAAAAGCCAGGATTATAAATATGAAGAGTTAGAGGATGGAAGAGTTTGGGAAAAGCCAGGATTATAAATATGAAGAGTTAGAGGATGGAAGAGTTTGGGAAAAGCCAGGATTATAAATGTGGAGAGTAACAGGATGGAAAAGTTTGGGAAAAGCCAGGATTATAAATATGAAGAGTTAGAGGATGGAAGAGTTTGGGAAAAGCCAGGATTATAAATATGAAGAGTTAGAGGATGGAAGAGTTTGGGAAAATCCAGGATTATAAATATGGAGAGTTAGAGGATGGAAGAGTTTGGGAAAATCCAGGATTATAAATATGAAGAGTTAGAGGATGGAAGAGTTTGGGAAAAGCCAGGATTATAAATATGGAGAATTAGAGGATGGAAGAGTTTGGGAAAAGCCTGGATTATAAATATAGAGAGTAAGAGGATGGAAAAGTTTGGGAAAATCCAGGATTATAAATACGGAGAGTTAGAGGATGGAAGAGTTTGGGAAAAGCCCGGATTATAAATATAGAGAGTAAGAGGATGGAAGAGTTTGGGAAAAGCCAGGATTATAAATGTGGAGAGTAACAGGATGGAAAAGTTTGGGAAAAGCCAGGATTATAAATATGGAGAGTTAGAGGATGGAAGAGTTTGGGAAAAGCCCGGATTATAAATATAGAGAGTAAGAGGATGGAAGAGTTTGGGAAAAGCCAGGATTATAAATGTGGAGAGTAACAGGATGGAAAAGTTTGGGAAAAGCCAGGATTATAAATATGAAGAGTTAGAGGATGGAAGAGTTTGGGAAAAGCCAGGATTATAAATATGGAGAGTAACAGGATGGAAAAGTTTGGGAAAAGCCAGGATTATAAATATGAAGAGTTAGAGGATGGAAGAGTTTGGGAAAATCCAGGATTATAAATATGAAGAGTTAGAGGATGGAAGAGTTTGGGAAAATCCAGGATTATAAATATGGAGAGTTAGACAATGGAAGAGTTTGGGAAAATCCAGGATTATAAATATGAAGAGTTAGAGGATGGAAGAGTTTGGTAAAATCCAGGATTATAAATATGGAGAGTTAGAGGATGGAAGAGTTTGGGAAAATCCAGGATTATAAATATGGAGAGTTAGAGGATGGAAGAGTTTGGGAAAATCCAGGATTATAAATATGGAGAGTTAGAGGATGGAAGAGTTTGGGAAAATCCAGGATTATAAATATGGAGAGTTAGAGGATGGAAGAGTTTACGAAAAGCCAGGATTATAAATATGAAGAATTAGAGGATGGAAGAGTTTGGGAAAAGCCAGGATTATAAATATGAAGAATTAGAGGATGGAAGAGTTTGGGAAAAGCCCAGATTATAAATATGGAGAATTAGAGGATGGAAGAGTTTGGGAAAAGCCAGGATTATAAATATGAAGAGTTAGAGGATGGAAGAGTTTGGGAAAAGCCAGGATTATAAATATGAAGAGTTAGAGGATGGAAGAGTTTGGGAAAAGCCAGGATGATAAATGTGGAGAGTAACAGGATGTAAGAGTTTGGGAAAATCCAAGATTATAAATATGACGAGTTAGAGGATGGAAGAGTTTGGGAAAATCCAGGACTATAAATATGGAGAGTAACAGGATGTAAGAGTTTCAGAAAATCCAGGATTATAAATATGGAGAGTTAGAGGATGGAAGAGTTTGGGAAAAGCCCGGATTATAAATATAGAGAGTAAGAGGATGGAAGAGTTTGGGAAAAGCCAGGATTATAAATGTGGAGAGTAACAGGATGGAAAAGTTTGGGAAAAGCCAGGATTATAAATATGAAGAGTTAGAGGATGGAAGAGTTTGGGAAAAGCCAGGATTATAAATGTGGAGAGTAACAGGATGGAAAAGTTTGGGAAAATCCAGGATTATAAATATGAAGAGTTCGAGGATGGACGAGTTTGGGAAAATCCAGGATTATAAATATGGAGAGTTAGAGGATGGAAGAGTTTGGGAAAATGCAGGATTATAAATATGAAGAGTTAGAGGATGGAAGAGTTTGGTAAAATCCAGGATTATAAATATGGAGAGTTAGAGGATGGAAGAGTTTGGGAAAATCCAGGATTATAAATATGGAGAGTTAGAGGATGGAAGAGTTTGGGAAAAGCCTGGATTATAAATATAGAGAGTAAGAGGATGGAAGAGTTTGGGGAAATCCAGGACTATAAATATGGAGAGTAACAGGATGTAAGAGTTTCAGAAAATCCAGGATTATAAATATGGAGAGTTAGAGGATGGAAGAGTTTGGGAAAAGCCCGGATTATAAATACTAGGGCATGCCCGTACTATATCTATATCTAAAATTATATCCCCCCCCCTCTATTTACATGAAATGGTTTGGTCCAAAGCGAACGGCTTGCGGAGTTTGGTAAAGAAATCGCCATAGCGTGCACAAACGCGCAGGAAAGCGAAAGAATCGCAAATTAGTTTTAATTAGTTTTAAAACATAGTTTAACGCCAACATAGCGGCAACATAGTTTGCCAACGTGAAATAAATGAATACGCTCTCAAATGTGCCGTCCGAGGCAGAGTCTGTTCGCCACGTTCGGCACACGTGATAACTCGCTGCTCTCTGATTGGTTGAATCGTTTTTTGGACATAGCTCAGTAACTACTTGTCCGATTAATATGAAACCTTGAAAAGGCACATCCTCGGGTCCCCAGCAATATACCTGGCAAGTTTCAAGTATATCGGACCCGTGGTTGTCGAGAAACAGCGGTCACAGACAAACACACAGACATACACACATACACACACACACACACAGAGAGATTACTGGAATTATAGATAGATAGAGAGTAACAGGATGGAAGAGTTTGGGAAAAGCCTGGATTATAAATATAGAGAGTAAGAGGATGGAAGAGTTTGGGAAAAGCCAGGATTATAAATGTGGAGAGTAACAGGATGGAAAAGTTTGGGAAAAGCCAGGATTATAAATATGAAGAGTTAGAGGATGGAAGAGTTTGGGAAAAGCCCGGATTATAAATATGGAGAGTAAGAGGATGGAAAAGTTTGGGAAAAGCCAGGATTATAAATGTGGAGAGTAACAGGATGGAAAAGTTTGGGAAAATCCAGGATTATAAATATGAAGAGTTCGAGGATGGAAGAGTTTGGGAAAATCCAGGATTATAAATATGGAGAGTTAGAGGATGGAAGAGTTTGGGAAAATGCAGGATTATAAATATGGAGAGTTAGAGGATGGAAGAGTTTGGGAAAAGCCAGGATTATAAATATGGAGAGTTAGAGGATGGAAGAGTTTGGGAAAATCCAGGATTATAAATATGGAGAGTTAGAGGATGGAAGAGTTTGGGAAAATCCAGGATTAGAAATATGAAGAATTAGAGGATGGAAGAGTTTGGGAAAAGCCAGGATTATAAATATGAAGAATTAGAGGATGGAAGAGTTTGGGAAAAGCCAGGATTATAAATATGAAGAATTAGAGGATGGAAGAGTTTGGGAAAAGCCAGGATTATAAATATGAAGAATTAGAGGATGGAAGAGTTTGGGAAAAGCCAGGATTATAAATATGGAGAGTTGGAGTACGGAACATCTCGGTAAATTTTTAATTGAAATTTATCTGTGATTCATCCGGGGTATCTTTCATCTAAATGCGCACCTGTAAACCTCTGTGACATAATAATCCGGCGCAGGTAAATCTTTGTGATGGATGCAATGCAAATAATACAAAGCTGATCTTCTCGAAACCAAATTTGTTGAAATTCGCCGAGAGGATCATTGGTCCAATCTTAAGTTATCTGCTCCACAACGACTCAAACGCATACAACCGAGTACCTCACTTCGTGCCTGTGTGTGTTCTCTGCAAATTGAGTCACGTGTTGAGTTGCCATGATGGCACGAAGCAATTGCGTATGTAATTGGGATGGATAATAGGTGCAGTGCGTCATGCCAGGTGTTGTGTCGTGTTCTCCAGAGATTGGGACCTTTTGAGGTTGGATAGAGCACAAAGGCCTCACTCATATAATGAGGGAGGCCTCCATACTACATATGTACAAAGACTTAGAGTTAACTTAATTTAGGCCAACAAGCAGTGAAAGAACATGCACACCAACAACTATGGCGTACATATGGGACATGTCTTCTTCATTTTGCTGAGGGATTTCACATTTTGTCCTAAAATAAGTGAGATAGGAAGCGACTGCACATCCTGAAGGACAAAAGGAATGAGAGAAAGATAAGATAAAAGATTCCTGCATTCTCGAATACATATTAGGCCTTTGTCTTTGCTGCCAAGGACATGGATATTTAGGTCGATAAAGCACCCCACTGGCCAGGAAAGACTGCACTTAATGATGAAATACTTTGTTATACCATCAATATTCCTGAGAGTATTCCTTTAGTGTTTACAATTAATTTAATATTGCATTTCTGCGAACCAATTCGAGCATGTATTAGAACTACCACACTGTTTTTGTACTGTCAGGTAACGCACTAACACAATGATGACAGTAGCAAAGAAAAGCTTTCTCCTGGCTTAGAACTTATCTACTTCCGCCACAAGCTTTGGGATGAGCACACAGAGTAGGGATTCTGCGGGTCGATGAACAACTCTTATTATCTGGTGTTCTAGTTCCAAGGAACTTCAACGAAGGAGGCCGCCACGAGGCACAATGGTTGCCAACTTGTTTGTCCACAACGTCTCTTTCTCTCTCTCTCTCTTCTCCCTCTCCCCCCCTCTCTCTCTCCTCTCTCCTCTCTCCTCTCCCCCCCCCCCCCTCTCTCTCTCTTCTCCCTCTCCCCCCTTCTCTCTCTCTTCTCCCTCTCCCTCTCCCCCCTTCTCTCTCTCTTCTCCCTCTCCCTCTCCCCCCCTCTCTCTCTCTTCTCCCACTCCTTCTCCCTCTCCCCGCTTCTCTCTCTTCTCCCTCCCCTCCTCTCTTCTCCCTCTCTGTCCCTCTCTCTCTCTCTTCTCACTCTCTCTCCTTCTCTCTTCTTCCTCCTCCCTCCCCCCTTCTCTCTCCCCCCCCCCTCTCTCTCTCTTCTCCTCCCCCCCTCTCTCTCTCTCGCTCTCTCTTATCCCTCCCCCCGCTCTCTCTCTCTCTTCTCCCTCTCCTTCTCCCTCTCCCCACTTCTCTCTCTCTTCTATCTCCCCCCTCTCTCTCTCTCTCCTCCCCCCCCCCCCCTCTCTCTCTCTCTCTTCTCCTTCCCCCCCCCCCTCTCTCTCTCTCTCTCTCTCCCTTCTCCCTCTCTCTCCCTTCTCCCTCTCTCTCTCTCTCTCTCTCTCTTCTCCCTCTCCCCCACCTTCTCTCTCTCTTCTCTCTCTCTCTCTGTCTGCCCTCTCTCTCCCTCTCCCTCTCCTTCTCCTTCTCCTTCTCCTTCTCTCTCTCTCTCTCTCTAAGTCTTTGTAACTCTGTCGTGGCCCTGACCTTCGTAAAGGTGGGTTACACCATCCTGGATGTGTGGGATCTCTGGGTCGCTCCTGCGAGATCGATCAGCTGTCTCCATGATTGTTCGAGAGAACTGTCTGGGACTATACAACAACATATTTGTCCATAATCGATATCCTTTTAAAATGTTGAGCATCAGGCAAGGGAACAGTGCGTACCATTTATAAAGTGTTTGGTATGACTCAACTGGGGTTCTTCTTTGAAAGGCCGACCTCCCAGACTTAGAGAGGATACTCTTACTATCACACTACCGAGTCTGGTATCAAGAATAGATACTTTTACCATACCGTACCCTGTTGCAGAACATGCTGAAGCAGTTTCTTAGCAAGGGTTAAACTGGGTGGTTTGCCATTGCCTTTACTGACACTATAGGGGCTTTAACATATCACTTGGGAGCATGTGACTATCATGAGATGGAAAAAATGGTGAATGTTTTACACTTAAGGAGTACAAATGACATAAGAATTGCTGCCATTATTAAGGCGGCTCCTCTTTTCTTGATGCATTGGCCGGTTTGGAAAGTTAGCAGCGGAGCGAGCAGCTGCTGTATCGACTCCTATTTTAGCCTCATTAAAAGGCCGAGCACAGTCCTCCATTATCATACACCCACCACTCGACCAGTGAAACAATGTGAAGGTCATCTTTCCGGATAATTACGGTTGCTACATCGTCTCCAAGTTGAATATTCTCGATCTGCATGCAAAGTATGAGGATTGATCCTTCTGGGAGAATCCCTAGATCACTTCGTCTTGAACAAAAGTTACTCTTTGCAGACAGGGACATATTCCCCAATTACCAAGTTTATGACAGTACGCCAAACAAGTAACCCACGATAGTCGAAGATATCCGAGCATTATTTGTCAATGTATAAGTAGCCTATACGTATTACATAATGATTATTTATTTATACATACACTGGCTATTTGGTAGAGTGCGGAAATGGTTAAAGACTTCCCCACCTGCTGGTGTCTGTTCAATTCCCATGGCTACAAATTCTCAGGAGCACCCACTTGGCAAAGTGTGATGAGTAGGCCTAACACCTCTCAACATGCGATTCGGATGGCCTTCATCACACAGTTGACTGAAATGGGGTACCTTATTGTATACACCTTGTTATACATTTTCTGGCGTGTATTGGACTATTGTGGTTGTTGTTGTATCGCCCCGGACAGTTCTCTCAAACAAGCCCGTGGCACTGGAGACAACCAGCCGATCAATCTCGCAGGAGCGACCCAGAGATCCCCCACATCCAGGATGGTGTACCCCCACATTCACAAAGTCAGGGCCACGACACAGTCACAAAGACTTAGAGAGGGGGAGAGAGAGAAGAGAGAGAAGAGAGAGAAGAGAGAGAAGAGAGAGAAGAGAGAGAAGAGGGAAAGCTGGACCGACCGGCACTCTGACCGCAACCACGCTGCCCTGACGAATCCGGGCAGCAGGGAAGAATGGGGACGATTTCGCTCCGACTTGCATTGGAGGGTACAACCACCACGAAGAGGCATCCCCGATAACTATTGTGGTTCAACAGAATAGTGCAGAGGTAGCGTACTTACTTCTGAGCTGTCTACCCTGGGGTGAATTTCCGACACGAGTATAAACTGTCGGATTGGTGCTTTCCAGGCAGGACATTACATGACAAAGCGTGCCGTCCCACAGATGTGTATTCATCTGGGACATGTCTGCTAGCATTATCTGGTACACATGAAAATATATCACAGTGTCATTGTCAAAGCATAGGCGAGTTATTGCGACACCCTGAACAAATTACAAATTCCTGCTCAAATTAGCTCCAGTTAACTATCAGGCTTGGCCAGCGGCCGGTTCGTGGAAGACTTCGGCCAAAAACTATGGCTGGCCATTGGCCAACACCATGAGAAGGTGTGAATAATTAGGGACATAAAATAAGTGGTAATGGTGGATCAGGCAGAAAACAAAATCCTTGATATTCTGGTCACAATCACAAACCGAAATGGAACTGGGCCAGACACATATCAAGAAAAATGTGGGCAACCGATGAATAACAAGAATTACAAACTAGCGATCTATAAAGTGCCCTAAGAGAAGCAGAGATCAGAGGGATTAAAGATCAGAGTGAGTGTTGGAAGTGAAATATTTACTGCAGTACAAAGGCCTCAAATTGCATTGAATAGAACAGAAAGGACCATGTTGAGGGATGGAGACTTTTGCCATGCAGTGGACTAAGTAGGGTGGACCACTCAAGTCCACTCAATAGTCACTTGGATTATTATGTGTCTCATTTGCACAATTTATTGAATACCCCATGTAAATTGGACTTGTACATTTGGATGCCATGTTGTTGTTGTTGTTGTTGTTGTTGTTGTTGTTGTTGATATTTCTCCTCTTGGACGATTATACATTAACTAGTGGGGTCACTCGTGGGAATCCCACGGGCATGGACGTGTGTGACATTTGGACATTTTCATTTAGATGCTGCACATTCAGTTTTACAAAATGGTTACTGGCAATTTATCAGATCCACAAATGATGTAATCTACACAATTTATTTACTTCTGGTAACATGTGAATGCATGTGCGTGCACATGGGAAATACAGTTCGAAATGTGTAATTACACCTAATGTAAAATGTGACTTCAAGAGATCAAATCCTCTCCCTCCCACATCATGCACACTGCACCGGGGAATGGATCACCCATGGGGGAGGGGGTCACACACGTCTGTGTTTCGGTCACACACGAAAAAATATCTCTCAGCAATTTCCCGTCTGTGTTTATTTATTTATTTAACATACGTGAATTATACGTCCATGCACACATGAAATGGAGTTTGTTTATTAATTCTGGATGTGAACACGATGTTGAAAACTGGTGTGAAAACAAACAAAAAAAGATCGATGGAATGAATGTAGTGTTTAAACAGGATTACCTTTACTTCCGGATAATAATGATGAATGAAATAAGAATGAAGAAATATCTGTCGGCAATTTCCCGTCTGTGGCGATATGCGAACGAAGCTCTACCACTCTCTCCACATTGTTGACGTTTTTGTGATGACCGTCATCAAATGGAAAAGTCCGCCGCAATTTTTAAATATATCTCGGCATTTTCCCGTCTGAGTTATTTGGGTGGTGTATGATGATACATCATGCCGCGAATTTTTAATTGATCTCGGCAATTTCCTGTCTGTGATATTTGGGCGGTGGACGATATATCGTGCTGCCATTTTTAAATATATCTCGGCATTTTCCCATGTGGGTCATCTTGGGCGGTGTAAGATATATTGAGTCGTGAAAAGCCACGATTATTTAATATATCTCGGCAATTTCCCGATTCCCGTGTGTGCGTTTACTTTCTCAATTATTGCTGAAACCGATTCTAAAACCATCGATAAAAATGAAATCAGATGGTGAATTTGAGTCGAGATAAAATCGTGAGGGTGACTCAGTGAATGGCCTTTATGTTACAGGCCTTTGAAAATGCATTTTGTTCTATAAACGGTAACTTTCATCGAATTTTATTCCCGTTTTTTTTCAACCGAGTCTAAAACCATGTTAGTGACTGTGAAAAATGAAATGAGATATCGAATTAGAGTTTAAATAAAACTGTGAGAGAGAGCAAGACACCGCTGGCCCAACAAAAGAGGCCTCAAAGCTATGCGAGTCAGCAAAATGGTGGACATTTGTTTCTGAAGCCCCTCCCAGACCGGGTGTAGCCACTCCCCCGGACAGACAGACAGACAGACAGACAGACAGACAGGATCACCGACGGAGATTATATATATATATATATAGATTGTGAAATTAACAGGTGCAATGTTCGATTTAACATCTGGAGGTGGGTGCTGCCTACGTACCTCGGGAACTAGAAAGCTCAGCCACAGCAGACTTTGGCCCAAGAGTACAAAAGTAGTCCTTGTGAAGTTGGTCAATTGTTATCTTCAGACAATGGCCTGCTCTTTTCAAAAGGTACAGTAGGATGTTTGAAGTTGACAAACAAATGATACAGGGTGTTCCAAAAAGACCTGGGCAACTTTGGTTGATAATATATTTCGTACCACAGATGATATGACGATACCCTTTGTTTTACATTATACAGAAACTCATAAAGTTTTTTTTGCTTACAAGTCTTCTGGTTTAGTATGATTTAAGATATATCTTTATACCTTTAATGGTTTAATATACCTTTCATGTGTGTGTAATGTATATATATATATATATATATATATATATATATATATATACACATACACAGTCACGTGAAAAAGTATGTACACCCCATGTAAAGTTTTGACTTTTTCAACATATTTCAACATACAGCTATTTGATCTTCATTTCAACAATATTAATAGATAAAGGTGATATAATATAACAAATATCTGTGGACTTATTGATATATATATATAATCTATCTATAATTCCAGTAATCTCTGTCTGTCTGTCTGTACGTTTGTTTGTCTGTGACCGCTGTTTCTCGACAACCACGGGTCCGATATACTTTTAACTTGCCAGGTATATTGCTGGGGACCCGAGGATGTGCCTTTTCAAGGTTTCATATTAATCGGACAATTACTTACCGAGCTATGTCCAAAAAACGATTCAACCAATCAGAGAGCAGCGAACGATCGCGTGTGCCGAACGTGGCGGGCACACTCTGCCTCGGATGGCACATTTGAGAGCGTATTCATTTATTTCACGTTTGCAAACTATGTTGGCGTTAAACTATGTTTTACAACTAATAAAAACGAATTTGCGATTCATTCGCTTTCCTGCGCGTTTGTGCACGCGATGGCGATTTCTTTACCAAACTCCGGAAGCCGTTCGCTTTGGACCAAACCATTGCATGTAAATAGAGGGGGGGGATTGTCACCACTCGCAAGCCGTTCGCTTTGGACCAAACCATTTCATGTAAATAGAGGGGGGGGATATAATTTTAGATATAGATATAGTACGGGCATGCCCTAGTATAACTAAATTCTGGAACAATGTGCTCTGGACAGATGAGACAAAGGTAGAGCTATTTGGCCACAGTACCACAAGACATGTTTGGTGAAAACCAAAGACAGCATTTCACCACAAGTACCTGATAACAACTGTAAAGCATGGTGGTGGAAATATTATGGTTTCTTTTATGGTTACCATTTATGTTATGGTTACCGAAGGTGGACCTTGCAACATGACAATGACCCTAAACATACCAGTAAATCCACCAAGGAATGGCTGAAAAGAAAGAAATGGAGGGTTCTGGAATGGCCAAGTCAAAGCCCGGATCTAAATCCCATCGAGATGTTATGGGGGGATTTGAAACGAGCTGTGCATGCAAGAAACCCCTCAAACATCGCACAGCTGAAAGAATTCTGCATGGAGGAGTGGGCAAAAATTTCTCCCAGTCGATGTCAGAGACTGGTAGACAGTTATAAGAAACGCCTACTTGAGGTTGTTTCTGCCAAAGGGGGCGATACCACCTGTTGGAGCCAAGGGTGTACTTACTTTTTCCACATGCGAAATTTGCATTTATGTTTATTTAAATTATACAATGGACTACAAAATGTAAATGTTTCATGATATTTGTTATATTATATCACCTTTATCTATCAATATTGTTGAAATGAAGATCAAATAGCTGTATGTTGAAATATGTTGAAAAAGTCAAAACTTTACATGGGGTGTATTTACTTTTTCACGTGACTGTATATACATATACATACACATATATACATACATATATATCAGTACTTATGGCTCTACCGGAGCTTTGCAGACAGGGATGATGTGGTGGCGGTGACGTCACAGCGTTCGCTCATAGGTTGGAGCACTACTATATATATACTAGCGGGGTCACCCGTGGGAATCCCACGGGCATGGATGTGTGTGACATTTCGACATATTGAGTTATATGCTGCACATTCATTTTTACAAAATGGTTACTGGCAAGTCATCAGATCCAGAAATGGTGTGATGAACACAATTTATTTATTTCACATAATATGTGACCCCTCACTCCTCTCCACCTGACACTCTCCTGTCTCCACCTGACACTCTCCTGTCTCCACCTGACACTCTCCTCTCTCCACCTAGCACTCCTCTCCTCTCCAAACCCTCACATCCCTCTCCTTTCCAATCCCTCACCTCTCCAATCCCTCACACTCCTCTCCTCTCCAATCCTTCACACGCCTCTCCAATCGCGCCTCACACTCCTCTCCAATCGCGCCTCACACTCCTCTCCAATCGCGCCTCACACTCCTCTCCAATCGTGCCTCACACTCCTCTCCAATCGTGCCTCACACTCCCCTCCAATCACTCCTCTCCAATCGTGCCTCACACTCCTCTCCAATCACGCCTCACACTCCTCTCCAATCGTGCCTCACACTCCTCTCCAATCGCGCCTCACACTCCTCTCCAATCGCGCCTCACTCGCCTCTCCAATCGGCTTTTCCCGTCTCGTTTCTCTCCTTTTTCTCCCGTCTCGTTCTTTTTCTTGCTCCAAATCGGCCCGTCGGAATCGGAAATCGGCCCGTCTCGCCCGTCGGCCCGTCGGAATCGGAAATCGGCCCGTCTTGCTTTTGTGCTTGTGCATAAATAAATTGTGTTCATGACACCATTTCTGGTGTTGGGCTAGCGGCTAGGGTGCCGGCTTAGGATCCTGGGTTCGAATCTCGGTCGATCGCCGAATTAATGCCAGGGGGGTTGACTCAGCCTGTCATCCTTCCGAGGTCGGCTAATTGAGTACCAGTTCACTGGTAATTCCCTGTTTGTCGTTGAAGGCGGCAAAAAGGGTTGGCGTCAGGAAGGGCATCCGGCCGTAAAACATTGCTTCAAAAAGGGGACAAAAAAACAACAACTACCACGGTCCCCGAAAAGGCCAACCCCCGCTTTGCGGGGAAAAATGGCCTCTAAACGGTGGTTTTTACACCATTTCTGGATCTGATGACTTGCCAGTAACCATTTTGTAAAAATGAATGTGCAGCATCTAACTCAATATGTCGAAATGTCACACACATCCATGCCCGTGGGATTCCCACGGGTGACCCCGCAAGTTTGCATTGACGTTCGTCGATGGACTCGTTCGCCCGTCTCATTCGTTTTCTTGCTGCATCCTGTTCAAGTCTGCGTTCTTCATCGATCGTCTCATTCATTTTGGAAATAGAAGTTTCCACGCAGCGCATGAATTGTCACGATCCTCAAGAGGAATTTGTCTCGTAATCATCAAATGATAAATGGCAAGTAAATTATATTGTGGAAAATTAAAGATTTCAAATAAACCTATTTAAAGTGTATTCGCACATAACTAATTTTAAAAAACGAAGAAATATCTCTCGGTAATTTCCTGAAACATATTTTACTTCCGGCTAATAATGTTGAATTAAATAAAAACGAAGAAATATATGTCGGCATCATTGTTGACGTTTTTGTGACGACTGTCATCAAACGAAAAAGTAATATATCTTAACGGAAAAGCAAAAGCGAATTTTTAATATATATCGACACGTTGCCGTCGGTGTCATGTTGGGCGGTGTATGATACACCATGACGCGATTTTTAAAAATATATCTCTGCATTTTCCCGCGTGTGTGGAATGTTCTCAATTATTGCTGACACCGAGTCCAAAACCATCGATAAAAATGAAATCATATGGTGAGTTAGATTGGAGATAAAGGCGTGAGAGAGACTCAATGGCCTTGAAGTTGAAGTTACAGGCGTTTGAGAATTCATTTCGTTCTATAAACGGCAACTTTCATTGGATTTCCTTCCCGTTTTTTTTCAACCGAGTCGAAAACTATGTTAGCGACTGTGAAAAATGAAATGATATATCGAATTTTTAATATGTATCGACACGTTGCCGTCGGTGTCATGTTAGGCGGTGTATGATACACCATGACGCGATTTTAAAAAATATATCTGCATTTTCCCGCGTCTGTGGAATGTTCTCAATTATTGCTGACACCGACTCTAAAACCATCGATAAAAATGAAATCATATGGTGAGTTAGATTGGAGATAAAGGCGTGAGAGAGACTCAATGGCCTTGAAGTTACAGGCATTTGAGAATTCATTTCGTTCTATAAACGGCAACTTTCATCGGATTTTCTTCTCGTTTTTTTTCAACCGAGTCTAAAACTATGTTAGCGACTGTGAAAAATGAAATGATATATCGAATTTAAAATAGATATCGACACATTGCCGTCGGTGTCATGTTGGGCGGTGTATGATACACCATGACGCGATTTTAAAAAAGATATCTCTGCATTTTCCCGCGTGTGTGGAATGTTTGTGGAAAATTAAAGATTTCAAATAAACCTATTTAAAGTGTATGCGCACATAACTAATAAAAAAAACGAAGAAATATCTCTCGGTAATTTCCTGAAACATATTTTACTTCCGGCTAATATGTTGAATGAAATAAAAACGAAGAAATATATGTCGGCATCATTGTTGACGTTTTTATGACGACTATCATCAAACGAAATAGTAATATATCATAACGGAAAAGCAAAAGCGAATTTTTAATATATATCGACACATTGCCGGCGGTGTCATGTTGGGCGGTGTATGATACACCATGACGCGATTTTAAAAAATATATCTCTGCATTTTCCCGCGTGTGTGGATTGTTCTCAATTATTGCTGACACCGAGTCTAAAAGTAAAACCATCGATAAAAATGAAATCATATAGTGAGTTAGATTGGAGATAAAGGCGTGAGAGAGACTCAATGGCCTTGAAGTTACAGGCCTTTGAGAATTCATTTCGTTCTATAAACGGCAACTTTCATCGGATTTTCTTCCCGTTTTTTTTCAACCGAGTCTAAAACTATGTTAGCGACTGTGAAAAATGAAATGATTTATCGAATTTGATTTGAAATAAAACTGGGGGAGAGCAAGACACCACGGGCCTACAAAACAGGACTCAAAGCTATGCGAGTTAATAAAATGGTGGATATTTGTTTATAGCCACTCCCAGAATGGGTGGAGCTATGGGTGGAGCTACTCTGCAAACCGAGTAAGCCACACCCCGGACAGACACCCAACAGATAGACAGACAGACAGACAGAATCATCTACGGCTATTATAATATATATATATATATATATATATATATATATATATATATATATATATATATATATATATATGTGTGTGTGTTTATATGTATATGTATATGTATATGTATATGTATGGCAGTATGGGGGCACCTTTCACCAATTTTCCTGATCGGAATCTTGCCACACCTTCCACTGTCGTACATCAGCACAAAGAGCCTTTGACGTCAATCATGGGCAAGGTAGGAAAGGTATTATAAAAATAATCATCATTTAAGGTGAGAAATAGCATCCCTTGAAGACAATGATAGGAGAATGACATGAATGAAATCCTTAAGTATAGTCCTTGAGCCAACCGGCCATATTTTGAAGTGAATGCTCCGGCGGGGGGAGTAATTCTCATTATGATTTTCCATTAGACCAATGTCTCAAGTGTCAGAAAAGGTGTGATGGACATCTGAGAACGGTAGCTTAGTGCCCGGATGGACGCCATCTTTGAAACCACCCAGCTCGAAAATGCCCATTTGGTGGGGTACATTGTTGCACGTGTATCTGGACTTCTATACTAGCTATCGATGTGCGGTTGACGACTAAATATACGTCCGATGTGTACCGTCTAAATAAAAAATAATATGAAGCATTTTGTTTTAGATTAATTATTATAAAAATCAATTATCGAAAAAAAATCATATATTTTTCAATATTTTATTATTAGACTTGTACTTTTTTTAGTGAAACAACACTGGTATGATTTCGCACTCGCATCAAACGTGATGAGTCTGGCGTCACAGCTATCTGTGATCTACTGGAAAATGACTGGACCAATCCATTCGCCGATGATCCGTCATGTCTTCTCAGTATATCTACCGGAGCGGCTGCGAGGGAGGACGTTTCTAATGACCTACTCAACACCCTGCAAAAGGGGGAAGCGGCGTATCAAAGCTTCCAGAAACGTCTTGAAGAGGGAACAGGCTTTCATGACACATTGAACAAGCTAAACTTGAAGACCTTTGGTAAGATCAAGCAGAAAGTTGTGAAGGGCACAAACAAGGAGATCGTCCTGAGAGCTGACAGACAACTGTTTGCCACCATGATACTCATCGCCAAGACAAGGAACCTCGACATGCAACTTGTCCTTTGTCACCCACTAGGGCCGTTACCATGGTCTTTGGCAAACGTTGATGGGTCAATGAAAAAAACGAACAAAGCTGCACTTGCGAAACACATGGAAGGTCTTGTGGAACCAGCCGAGAACGTTGACAAGCGAAGTGCAACAATAATTGATGCGATGGCTCTCATACAAAAGATGCATGGCGAGAACGACACGTTCGAAGAACTATCTGACCGCATCCTTGCTGCAGCGCTTCACGCTGGTCAAGGCAGTGAGCGCATCGATGTTGTCTTTGACACATACACAGAAGAATCCATCAAAGCAGCTGAGCGTGTGAACCGCGGTTCAAATGAAGGCATCAGTTTCAGCGAGATCAGACCCGCACACAAAATCATGAACTGGCGGCGTCTCCTTGCTTGCAGCCAGACAAAGGAGAAACTGGTTGTGTTTCTGGCGGAGTCGTGGAAACATGAAACAAATCGCGAAAAGCTAGGCAACAGAACACTGTATGTCACCTGTGGTGAAAAATGTCTGGTACTGACCCGCGATAGGTGGAAGTTGGTGCAAGCACTCGAATGTAGCCACGAGGAAGCAGACACGCGTATGTTTCTCCACGCAAAGCACGCCGCTACCCACTACAAGACGATCATCTTAGTGGCAGATGACACCGACGTTCTGATCATCAGTCTTCATCTCAGCAGAACCATCGATAGTCAGCTCTTCATCAGACGAGGAACAAAGGTTCGAGTCAGAATGATCGACGTTGGAAAGTTGGCTGCGGTATTGGGGTCTGGAGTTTGCAGTGCATTGCCAGGGCTTCATGCATGGAGCGGGTGTGACACTGTGAGTGCTCTGGCTAGCCAAGGAAAGATAAAGGCTTTGAAGCTTGTGCAAGCGAATGAGCTGTATCTTCAAGCATTCACAGATCTGGGATCTTCGTGGAATGTACCAACAGACGTCTTCAATAGCATTCAGGCCTTCACGTGTCAGCTGTACGCCAAGAACACGAAGATCGTCGGTGTTAATTCGCTCCGTTATCACATGTTCTGTGCAAAGAAGGGCCAGATCGAATCTGGACAATTGCCGCCTTGTGAAGACTCCTTGATGCAGCATACGATTAGGGCCAACTATCAGGCGGCTATCTGGCGACGCAGCCTTGAAAACCTACCAGACGTCCCAACACCATCAGCAGGACATGGTTGGGAACTCGATGATGGCGGTTCGCTCACAATCCGATGGATGGCGGGTCTACCAGCTCCAGATGTCGTCTTGAATCTCATCTCATGCACATGCAGAAGGACGTGTCGACCGTCAGATTGCTCCTGCATACTGAATGGGTTGAAGTGCACTGTTGTGTGTAAGCTGCAGGGATGCTCCAACATGATGCAGGATGATGCTATCGTGGCTCAGGATGCCAATGACTCTGATGGCGACTCTGATGATTAACTTTGTGTGCACTGTATATTGTATAGCATATGTTGTTCTCTATTATAATGCAGGCCAAATTGCCTGAAAATCTTTATAGACAGATAAACGGTTTAGCAAAATGTATAATTTGGAAGATCATACCGGTGTTATTTGACTAAAACATGACATGTTCAATGATACCTCCGCTTGCTTATTAGGAATATACATCGTATGGTGTTAAAATCAGCTCCATACGTCTTTCCAAACTCTAGTAATGAATAATTAATATAATTGGCGGCCATTTTGAAATCCAAGATGGCCACCAAAGTGCAGATTTCCTATGTAACAATTTCCGCCTGCTTATTAGATATCGTATGGTGTTAAAATCCTCTCCGTACGACATTCCTAACTTGCGTTATCGTCAGAATAGATAATGCCAGCGGCGGCCTAAGTCATTTTATGCCTCTTTACATTTATTTGTTGTAAACTCGTGGTGGATGATATGTTTTAGTTTTTGAGTTATTTTTATAGACAGATAAACGGTGTAGCACAATGCATAATTTGGAAAATCATACCAGTGTTGTTTCACTAAAAAAAGTACAAGTCTAATAATAAAATATTGAAAAATATATGATTTTTTTTCGATAATTGATTTTTATAATAATTAATCTAAAACAAAATGCTTCATATTATTTTTTATTTAGACGGTACACATCGGACGTATATTTAGTCGTCAACCGCACATCGATAGCTAGTATAGAAGTCCAGATACACGTGCAACAATGTACCCCACCAAATGGGCATTTTCGAGCTGGGTGGTTTCAAAGATGGCGTCCATCCGGGCACTAAGCTACCGTTCTCAGATGTCCATCACACCTTTTCTGACACTTGAGACATTGGTCTAATGGAAAATCATAATGAGAATTACTCCCCCCGCCGGAGCATTACTTTTGGTCTGGCTCAAGGACTAGTAGTGGCATCAATAAAGAGTGTATTTCGTGTGACATATTAGCAAAAGGTGAAACACCTGTGTGTGTAATAAACCAACGCAGTACCTCATAGATTACATACCTGTTCGTTTCGATGAAAGTTCCCTATCAGGAAAGACTTTTTCCATGTAGATGAGATACACATTCATATGATCTCTTCCCCCCGATATGATGTCCTTGTTGAGGACTCTGCTGCACCCTGTCAGGGTGTCCTTTAATGAAGGTAATACACAGGTCGGATGGCTCAGCTGTCACAGCAGTATGACTCACACATTGCGCAGAAAAAGGAGGACGGTGGCGGCAGAAAAGGTCCCAAGGTGCCATGAAGCTGTTGCTAGGAGATCGAGGCCATGTTAGCTTTCACTGTACAGTAATAGGGTGCTCGTTGAGGTGACGTGCGGCATGATAAGAGGTGCAGGTTTGTGGGATGAAAGAAGAATAAATGATGTAAAAATGTGCCAAGTCTTCGGCATCTTGGTAAACAACAATCTTGCTGCCATTACAGGAAGGGCAATTTCAGCAAAGTTTGTGAGGCAGTTCCACATAGAAAATCGAATGGAATAGAAGAAAAGGCTTCAGAAATTGGTCTGTTAGCATTCCCATCTGAATCTGCAGGTCATGAGGCAGTGAATCCAGGTTTAAATCCCATGTGCCCCATGTGGCGGATAATTGTCCATGAACGTCCCTGCAACTTTCGGGAAGTACACCGACTGTTTTAATACAAGGGCCTGCACTCATGGAGGAGCTTAATGACAAATCAGGTATACAGACTCCCAATGGGTATCTGGGAGATGGAGGAGTACCATCATCATCCCCCCCCCCCCCCTTCCCATGCCTCCTCCCCCCAAGCCTTCTCCCTTCCACACATCTCCCTGCTCTCAAATGTTGTGTTTGTGTGCTTCACCTTCTCTCCCCATCTTGTTTTCCGCTCCCGCTTTTTGTGTGTTTTGTTTGTGAAGTAAATGTTAGCTCTTTCACGAGCCTCGATTCAGTATACAAAAAAAAAAAAAAAAAAAAAAAAAAAACTACTATAAATGGATGAGGTGTGTGTGTGTGTGTGTGTGTGTGTGTGTGTGTGTGTGTGTGTGTGTGTGTGTGTGTGTGTGTGTGTGTGTGTGTGTGTGTGTGTGTGTGTGTGTGTGTGTGTGTGTGTGAGTGAGTGAGACGCACTATTAAAATGTACCTTTTAACCATTTAGACTGCTGAGAACCATTAGACCTTGGAAGACCCTTTAACACTTGAGACCCAAAAGACCCCAAGGACCCAAAATATCCCGAGGAACCAAAAGTCCCCAAGGACCCAAAAGTCTCTGAGGACCCAAAATACCCAGATGACCCAAAAGTCCCCAAGGACCAAAAAGACAGATGACCCAAAAGTCCCCAAACACCCAAATTGCCCGTAGTCCCCGAGAACACAAAAGACCCAAAAGTCCCCAAGGCCCAAATAGTCCTTGATAACCCAAAAGTCCCCAAAAGACCCAAATGACTCAAAAGTCCCCGAGGACCAAAAAAGACCCAGATGACCCAAAAAACCCAGATGATTAAAAAGTCCCCAAGGACCAAAAAGACACAGATGACCCAAAAAACCCCAAAGACCCAAATCACCCAAAGTTCCCGAGAACACAAAAGACCCAAAAGTCCCCAAGGCCCAAATAGTCCTTGATAACCGAAAAGTCCCTGAGGACCCAAAAGACCCAAAAGTCCCCAAAATACCCAGATGACCCAAAAGTCCCTGAGGACCAAAAAATACCCAGATGACCCAAAAAAGCCAGATGATCCAAAAGTCCCCGAGGACGCAAAAGTACCCAAGGACCTAAAAGACCTTGATGACCCTAAAGTCCCCAAAGACCAAAATTCCCCAAACACCCAAAAGTCCCCAAAGACCCAAAGGGTCCCCGAGTACCCAAAAAACCCAGATGACCCAAAAGTCCCTGAGAACAAAAAAAACCCACATGACCCAGATGACACACAAGTCCCCGAAGACCAAAAAGACCCCAAAAACCCAGATGACTCAAAAGTCCTTGATGACCCAAAAGTCCCTGAGGACCCAAAAGTCCCCCAGGATCCAATGTCTTTGATGACCCAAAAGTCCCTGAAGACCCAAAAGACCCAGATGACCCAAAAATCCCTGAGGACCCAAAAGACCCAAAGTACCAAAAAGACCCAGATGACCCAAAATACCCCAAAGGCTCCAAAACACCAAGAGGACCCAAAAGACCCAGATGACCCAAAAGACACTGAAGGCCCCTAAATACCCAGGGAACCCAAAAGACTCCAAGGACCCAAAAGACCCAGATGACCCAAAAGACCTCGAAGACACAAAAGACCCAGAGGACCCAAAAGACCCCCCAGAATCCGGCAGGCAGGTATGCCACAAGGCCGTGAAGACCAATTAAAAATTTGTTACAACGGACAAACGGGCCCACTCGTCCAGCAAAACAAGTACAAAAAGTTTTAATTAAAACAAAAGCCGCGTCGATGTTACACAATGCCTAGATGCAGCTGTGCCTATAACGTCGATGTTATAGGCACAGGACATTCCTATTGATTCGATTACTTGATGTTATTTTTGTGCAAAGTGAAAATATATCTCGGCAATTTCCCGTGTGTGGCGACGAATTTTTAATATATCTCGGCATTTTCCCGTCTGTTATTTCAGGCGGTGTATGACTGACCATGCCGCGATTGAAAAATATATATATCTCGGCAATTTCCCGTGTGTGGCGACACGTGAACGAAGCTATGCTCCTCTCTCCACATTATTGTGACGACGTATAAATTAAATATTTCATCGTGACGATTGTCATCAAATGGACGAATTTTTAATATATCTCGGCATTTTCCCGTCTGTTATTTCAGGCGGTGTATGACTGACCATGCCGCGATTTAAAAAAATATATATCTCGGCAATTTCCCGTGTGTGGCGACGAATTTTTAATATATCTCGGCATTTTCCCGTCTGTTATTTCAGGCGGTGTATGACTGACCATGCCGCGATTGAAAAAAATATATATCTCGGCAATTTCCCGTGTGTGGCGACACGTGAACGAAGCTATGCTCCTCTCTCCACATTATTGTGACGACGTATAAATTAAATATTTCATCGTGACGATTGTCATCAAATGGACGAATTTTTAATATATCTCGGCATTTTCCCGTCTGTTATTTCAGGCGGTGTATGACTGACCATGCCGCGATTTAAAAAAAAATATATCTCGGCAATTTCCCGTGTGTGGCGACGAATTTTTAATATATCTCGGCATTTTCCCGTCTGTTATTTCAGGCGGTGTATGACTGACCATGCCGCGATTTAAACAAAATATATATATCTCGGCAATTTCCCGTGTGTGGCGACGAATTTTTAATATATCTCGGCATTTTCCCGTCTGTTATTTCAGGCGGTGTATGACTGACCATGCCGCGAATTAAAAAAAATATATCTCGGCAATTTCCCGTGTGTGGCGACACGTGAACGAAGCTATGCTCCTCTCTCCACATTATTGTGACGACGTATAAATTAAATATTTCATTGTGACGATTGTCATCAAATGGACGAATTTTTAATACTAGGGCATGCCCGTACTATATATATATCTAAAATTATATCCCCCCCCTCTATTTACATGAAATGGTTTGGTCCAAAGCGAACGGCTTGCGAGTGGTGACAATCCCCCCCTCTATTTACATGAAATGGTTTGGTCCAAAGCGAACGGCTTCCGGAGTTTGGTAAAGCAATCGCCATCGCGTGCACAAACGCGCAGGAAAGCGAATGAATCGCAAATTCGTTTTTATTAGTTTTAAACTTTATTAAAACATAGTTTAACGCCAACATAGTTTGCAAACGTGAAATAAATGAATACGCTCTCAAATGTGCCATCCGAGGCAGAGTGTGTCCGCCACGTTCGGCACACGCGATCGTTCGCTGCTCTCTGATTGGTTGAATCGTTTTTTGGACATAGCTCGGTAAGTAATTGTCCGATTAATATGAAACCTTGAAAAGGCACATCCTCGGGTCCCCAGCAATATACCTGGCAAGTTAAAAGTATATCGGACCCGTGGTTGTCGAGAAACAGCGGTCACAGACAAACGTACAGACAGAGATTACTGGAATTATAGATAGACTAGGGCATTGCCCGTACGTGGGTGCCCGTTCCTTGCCAAAAAAAAAAAAAAACGCTACCCGTACGCTCTACCCCGCCCGTACGCCCGTAAACAAAAAATAACAACGCTCTTCGCTTCCGCCCTTCGCTCTGACTGAATTGGGAGAAATAATGCGCATAAGAAATCGAATTACGTACCGTAATGGCGGTCAGCTCGTAACGCGCACACTGTCCGGAAGTTCGCATATCGCATATCTATCTATCTATCTATTAATGCCCATTTATTCAATTATCGCCAACGTATTTTGGCTTTTTGCAATTTAATCGCAAGGAAAAGTAGAAAGAGAAGAGGGAAAAAAAGAAAAGCCTTGCCTTGCTGCAAACAGCTGCTGCAAACAACAACAACATGGAAGGCTGCACTGTCCGGAAGTTGGCATATCGCAGTTACGATTATTTTAGTGTTAATGGCCAATTATTCAATTAGCGCCAACGTATTTTGGCTGTTTGCAATTTAATCGCAAGGAAAAGTAGAAAGAGAAGAGGGAAAAAAAGAAAAGCCTTGCATTAACGCATTAACGCTTGCATTGCATTAACGGTTCGGCACACGTGATAGCTCGCTGCTCTCTGATTGGTTGAAGCGTTTTTTGGACATAGCTCGGTAGGTACTTGTCCGATTAATTACAAACCTTGAAAAGGCACATCCTCGGGTCCCCAGCAATATACCTGGCAAGTTTCAAGTATATCGGACCCGTGGTTGTCGAGAAACAGCGGTCACAGACACACAGACACACAGACAGACACACAGAGATTGCTGGAATTATAGATAGATATGTCGGCATTTTCCCGTCTGTTATTTCAGGCGGTGTATGACTGACCATGCCGTGATTGTAAAAATATATATCTCGGCAATTTCTCGTGTGTAGCGACACGTGAACGAAGCTATGCTCCTCTCTCCACATTATTGTGACGACGTATAAATTAAATATTTCATCGTGACGATTGTCATCAAATGGACGAATTTTTAATATATCTCGGCATTTTCCCGTCTGTTATTTCGGGCGGTGTATGACTGACCATGCCGTGATTGTAAAAAAATATATCTCAATGGACTTGAAGTTACAGGCCTTTGAGAATTCATTTCGTTCTATAAAGGGCAACTTTCATCGGATTTTCTTCCCGTTTTTTTTCAACCGAGTCTAAAACTATGTTAGCGACTGTGAAAAATGGAATGATATATCGAATTTGATTTGAAATAAAACTGTGTGAGAGAGGAAGACACCACGGGCCTACAAAACAGGCCTCAAAGCTATGCGAGTTAATAAAATGGTGGATATTTGTTTATATGAAGCCTCTCCCAAAATGGGTGGAGCTATGGTTCCCAGAATGGGTGGAGCTTTGAGGTTTTGTCTTCTCTGCAAGAACAAGAAGAACAAGTACAAAAAGTTTTAATTAAAACAAAAGCCGCGTCGATGTTACACAATGCCTAGATGCAGCTGTGCCTATAACGTCGATGTTATAGGCACAGGACATTCCTATTGATTCGATTACTTGATGTTATTTTTGTGCAAAGTGAAAATATATCTCGGCAATTTCCCGTGTGTGGCGACGAATTTTTAATATATCTCGGCATTTTCCCGTCTGTTATTTCAGGCGGTGTATGACTGACCATGCCGCGATTTAAAAATATATATATCTCGGCAATTTCCCGTGTGTGGCGACACGTGAACGAAGCTATGCTCCTCTCTCCACATTATTGTGACGACGTATAAATTAAATATTTCATCGTGACGATTGTCATCAAATGGACGAATTTTTAATATATCTCGGCATTTTCCCGTCTGTTATTTCGGACGGTGTATGACTGACCATGCTGCGATTTAAACAAAATATATATATCTCGGCATTTTCCCGTCTGTTATTTCGGGCGGTGTATGACTGACCATGCCGCGATTTAAAAAAAAAAATCTCAATGGACTTGAAGTTACAGGCCTTTGAGAATTCATTTCGTTCTATAAAGGGCAACTTTCATCGGATTTTCTTCCCGTTTTTTTTCAACCGAGTCTAAAACTATGTTAGCGACTGTGAAAAATGAAATGATATATCGAATTTGATTTGAAATAAAACTGTGTGAGAGAGGAAGACACCACGGGCCTACAAAACAGGCCTCAAAGCTATGCGAGTTAATAAAATGGTGGATATTTGTTTATATGAAGCCTCTCCCAAAATGGGTGGAGCTATGGTTCCCAGAATGGGTGGAGCTTTGAGGTTTTGTCTTCTCTGCAAGAACAAGAAGAACAAGAAGAAGAACAAGAAGAACAACAACAACAGCAGAGGGCACTATATTACCAGCGTCTGCGACGCGGCTAACAAGAAGAAGAAGAACAAGAAGAACAACAACAACAGCAGAGGGCACTCTATTAGCAGCGTCTGCGACGCGGCTAAAAATGGTACCAATTGCTCGGAGAGGAACAAAACAATGTGAAAGTACAATGACATCTACTCTGCTTGTGCTGCATGTAGTTTCGGTACAATCTCCTTCATGAGTCTTAGCTCTGTAAATGTAACACAAACAGTCTCTACTTTACATCGTCAGTGTTGCTTCCCTTAGTTTGGATTCAATTCACACTCTCTGTTGTTACCCTGCACTCGCGAAGCGAAAAGCAAGGTTAAACATTCATGTGCGTATGTGTGCCGTGTGCCGTGTCTGCATTTCAAAAAATCATTTTCTCGGCAACCTTTGGTCCGATTGACACGAAATTTTACCATAGGAGCGCCTCTGCCTGCAGAATTTTTTTATTCATAATTATGACGTCATAGGTCACGTGTTACAGACGCCATCAAGGAAAAAATCGAAAAAGGTTGCACCTCTATATCTCTGAAACCACTCCATCGAAAAAATTTAAACATGTCTCATTGTCAAGTACTCACCTTGGGGAATAAGATATGTTAATGCTGATGTAATCGGTGCCTTCGTTATGACGTCATAATTCGACAAGTACAACACTTATCCGATTATTGGGAATTTTTTTTCTCAGCAACTGTTGGTCTGATGGGCACAAAATTTTCACCATAGGAGCGCCTCCTCCTTTGGAATATTTTAATGATAACCATGACGTCATAGGTCATGTGGTACAGGCGCCATCTTGGAAAAACCGAAAAATGTTGCACCTCTATATCTCAAACCGCTGCATGGAAAAAATTGAAACATGGCTCATTGTAATGAACTCCATATGGGGAATAGTTGTTGTTAACGATGACGTCATTGGTGCCATAATTATGACGTCATAATTCGACAGGGAAAACGCTTAGTCTGATCAGTTTGAATGTATTGAGCGTGATCTATGCAACAATTATATTAGAGAATATAAATGTATGATGTCATCGCTCACGTGGTCTGGCAGCCATATTGGATCAAAGAAAAAAAATGTGCATAAACAGAAGAGTTGGCTCGCAACAAGTTGACTGCGCAGGGTAAGTATTCTATGCATACCATCTAGTTGTAAATGCATCAACTCGGGCCCTGTCCTTGGCATCTCCTGCCAGTTGGTCAAGGCCTTGGATGTTTTACTCTTCCGAACTAGGCTAGCTGACGGTTTCTAGATGTTTTACGTATTGCATCTTGAGACTAAATCGACCTTCTTTGTGATGTTCTTCCTCAACAAACTGCACACTTTCTGCAACTCGCATATTGTGAATGAGTCAGTCCTTGAACTCTCGTGTTGTCTCTCCTGTGCAAGCTGTGCCATGAGGGCACCAGCTCAAGTGTGATGTTGGCGTGTAAAACACAACCGGTGTCTTCGTACATTCAAATTGACCCAAACCTTCTAATTACATCAATATTTGAATAACAATGCCGTTTATTAGCCCCCGTTGGACTTAGTCTGAAACGGGGCCTTATGGATTTGGTCTCGACCGTGTGTCCGCAACCATATCTCGGAGATGTAAGCACCGATTTTGTTCATACCTAGCAAAATGACAATAGATGATAGTATACATGTGCACATCATTTTGTTTCGTGATGCGATCAAAGATGGCCGACTGGCGGCCATTTTAGCTGTAAAAACCCGATATTGAACAAGTCCTCAACCCTTTCTCCAATATGCATTTACTGATCTTTTTGAAAGTCTGCACACAGATTAATGAATGATGGCTTACATATGGATGTCATTATTTTTTCGATATCAGATCCAAGATGGCCGACTGGTGGCCATTTTGTTACTTAAACATGTCCCCATCCATTCCTCGGACATGCATGGACCCATGTTTTTCAAACTTGGCACAAAGACAATACATGAGGATACATAATTATGCAGAATATTTTGTTTTGTTATCCAACCAAAGATTTCCGACTGACGGCTTTTAACTCCGTGCAGCAAAATTACTAAAACCACGAGGGCTATGACATTTTATGACTTTTTCTTCTTGTTATTATTACTATCATCATTATTTATCGGCCACAATTATTCACACATTCTTGTGGGGCTGGCCGGAGGAAGCTTGGCCCAAGTCTTTCACGAACTGGCTGGCCAATCCTGACGTTCGACTACGGTTAGGCCTAGGAATTATAAATTTGTGAATGGTGCCGGTGATAGCTCGCCTACTCTTCACGAAGGACACCGAGGGATGTACCAAAAATATAAGGTGGGTTGATGATACCAGTTGTAGGTAAAAATGAAAAGGACTTGAAACTGCTACGGAAAATGAGGAAGGAAAGTGAAAAAGCTGACCTTTATTTAAACGTAAAAAGACTAAAATCTTGTCAACTTAGAAAATCGACATGTTCAGCTTGGGAGAGAATCATGTGGAAAGAGTGGAAAGTTTAATCTTCCTGTGTTCTAAGATTGAAGAGAGTGGAGAATGAATGAGAGAGGGCAAATTCATACACGGTTATCATTGGGGAGAAGAACAATGTCAGGGATGGAAAAGATCTGGAAAGATAAACACGTGACAAAACAAACCAAGAGGACGCCGGTGAATGGTCTGGTATCTCCAGTTGCAATTTATGGATGTGAGTCATGAACAGTGAAAAAGAAAGATAGGAAAATGATTGACAGTTTTCAAATGTGTTGTTGGAAATTAATGTTTAAAATTACATGGACGACAAGAATAACAAAAAAGAGCAATCAGAGATTGCAGACCCTCGCCAGGACGTGTTTTTAAGACTTTTGTGTTTAAATAAATATGGCGGCCGAACCACGTGACCAATGACGTCATCATTATTTATTTTTTTTCTCCACAAATTTATCCCCTAAATGATGCTCAACAAACTTCATCTTGAAAGGATGAAGTTTTGTACTTGTCGAATTATGACGTCAAAATGGAGGCATCTATGACATCATCATTAGCATATGTTATTCCCCATGGAGAGTTCCTTATAATGAGCCATGTCTCAATTTTTTTATGCAGTGCTTTCGGAGATATAGAGGTGCAAAGTTTTTCGGTTTTTCGAAGATGGCGCCTGTACCACGTGACCTATGATGTCATAATTATCATTAAATTTGACATTATTATTAAATTATTATTATTATCATTATTATTATTATCATTATTAAATTATCATTATTATTAAACATTATTATTATTATCAAATATTATTATTATTATCAAATATTTATTTCAAATATCATATCTATTTCAAATTTCAAAATTTGAATATCAAATATCATTTCAATATATAATATCATATATCAAATATATATATCAAATATATATCAAAAATATCAAATATCAAAAAAAATATCAAAATGATATTTCAAAAAATATCAAATATCAAATATCAAAGTTATTATCAAATAACATTATTATTAAATCATTATTAAATTATTATCAAATTATTATTATCATTAAATTAAAGTAGACAAAAAATTCTGTCTTCTACCGACTCCTCTCCGGCCTTGCTCCCCCAGCTCTCTCTGTGCTCTGTCCCCCCAATATTCCTTCAGGTCGAACAAGATCTGCCTGCAACCCTCTTATGGTTAAACTGCCAAAGTCCAGGCTCTCTGCTCACCTTCACTCTTTCATTCCCCTTTTCTCCCGCCTCTGGAACAAACTCCCCCACTCCCTTCAATCCCACTCCTCCCTCCAGGTCTTTAAAACAGCTGTTCACCACCATCTCTTATCTTCCCCCATCGAAAACCTTGATCTTTTCTACCCCCGGTAATTCACCCCAGAGTCCTTGCAGTGTTCATATGTTTTATTCCTCTCCCACCTCCCCCCAAGTCCTCCCGATGTCCCTGCTCTCAAATGTTGTGTTTGTGTCCTTCCCCCTCTTCCCCCTCCCTTTTGTGTCCTTCCCCCTCTCTCCCCATCTTGTCTGCCGCTCCCCTTGTTTTTTTGTGTTTTGTGTGTCGGTTTGTCTTTTTGTGTGATTAATGTTAGCTCTTTCACGAGCCTCGATCTTGTATACAAAAAAAAAAAAAAAAAAAAAAAAATTCTACAGGACGAGGTGCACCTACAATGAAAATTGCCTGTCAAATCAGACCAACGGTTGCAGAGAAAATCATACTTATTCTGTGAGGATAAACAGACAGACAAACAGACTCGAATGCAATACCCTCTCAGTGGCAAGGGTAACAAAGAAACCCCAAATTTGTCAAGGTGTTACTTTGGTCCAACACACCCAAACACCAAATTTGGCATGGTGGTACCTTGGTCCAACACACCCAAACACCAAATTTGGCATGGTGGTACCTTGGTCCAACACACCCAAACACTAAATTTGGCATGGTGGTACCTTGGTCCAACACACCCGAACACCAAATTTGTCATGGTGTTACTTTGGTCCAACACACCCAAACACCAAATTTGGCACGGTGTTACTTTGGTCCAACACACCCAAACACCAAATTTGGCACGGTGTTACTTTGGTCCAACACACCCAAACACCAAAATTTGTCATGGTGGTACTTTGGTCCAACACACCCAAACACCAAAATTTGGCATGGTGTTACTTTGGTCCAACACACCCAAACATCAAAATTTGGCATGGTGGTACCTTGGTCCAACACACCTAAAAATACCAATTTGTCATGGTGGTACTTTGGTCCAACACAACCGAACACCAAATTTGGCATGGTGGTACCTTGGTCCAACACACCCGAACACCAAATTTGTCATGGTGGTACTTTGGTCCAACACACCCAAACACCAAAATTTGGCATGGTGGTACCTTGGTCCAACACACCTAAAAATACCAATTTGTCATGGTGGTACTTTGGTCCAACACAACCGAACACCAAATTTGGCATGGTGTTACTTTGGTCCAACACACCCAAACACCAAAATTTGGCATGGTGTTACTTTGGTCCAACACACCCAAACATCAAAATTTGGCATGGTGGTACTTTGGTCCAACACACCCAAACACCAAAATTTGGCATGGTGTTACTTTGGTCCAACACACCCAAACATCAAAATTTGGCATGGTGGTACCTTGGTCCAACACACCTAAAAATACCAATTTGTTATGGTGGTACTTTGGTCCAACACAACCGAACACCAAACTTGGCATGGTGGTACCTTGGTCCAACACACCCGAACACCAAATTTGTCATGGTGGTACTTTGGTCCAACACACCCAAACACCAACATTTGGCATGGTGGTACCTCGGTCCAACACACCTAAAAATACCAATTTGTCATGGTGGTACTTTGGTCCAACACAACCGAACACCAAATTTGGCATGGTGTTACTTTGGTCCAACACACTCAAACACCAAAATTTGTCATGGTGGTACTTTGGTCCAACACAACCGAACACCAAATTTGGCATGGTGTTACTTTGGTCCAACACATCCAAACATCAAAATTTGGCATAGTGGTACCTTGGTCCAACACACCTAAAAATACCAAATTTGTCATGGTGGTACTTTTAGTCAGGTTCACTATGTTTTTTCGTTCAAAATTTTGGTAGATTAGCAAAACTATACATTTTTGGAATATTCAGAGCATGAGGAATCCAAAAATTAATGTTTACATTTGCGTAGACACCTTTGCGAAAATGACACTCAGGACAGAGATGAAGATCTGTAAAAGTGTATTCCTGAACGGTGTAGACCTCGTAGATCCTGTGTATAGGACTTATAGTTCAATCTGATACTACCTATAACTTCCTATAACAACCTATAACTTCAAAGGACTTGCAATATCATGTATTATGTAATACAGTTATATCACAAATATAAAGACAATGGTTTTCAATCACCTTTGTTTGTTGCTTTTCTATAATCCTGAGCATTATTTTGAGGCCTTTAATGGATTCCTTGACCCAGAAAACATAGGATTAGCATATTTAATTAAGTCTCTAGGTTGACTAGAAGCCGAGATCGCGCAAAATATGTATTTTATGGCGGCCATTTTCAAAATCCAAAATGGCGGCCATGCAGGTGTCTGTGCAAATGCCAACATTGATTTTCAGATTCTCCATGCTCTGAAGATTCCAAAAATGTACAGGTTTGCTAATCCCAAAATTTTGAAAGAAATTATATTTGTTAACATAGTGAACCTGACTATTTGGTCCAATGCACGCAGACCACATTTTTCGATTTAGGCCTTGTTCAAATTCTAAGGAATCAAACACTAAAAATTAAACTGTGCCACTGCCATGTATTTGAATCGATCGAGATGGGATTTGGAACAAAAGATTCTTCAACGAGCTCCGATAGGAATGTGGAGGAATTGTTTTTATTGCTTTTTGAGGAGATTATACAGGTGTCAAAGGTCAAAATTGGTTCCAAAATTAAGGTTTCTGGTTGGCCTCTTGCCATGCCTCCATACTAAACTAAACCAGACAAGACTTGGCACAATATACCTTGACACAACCCCTACAGATAGACAATAGAGGTGCAGGTAGACAATGGACTGGTGTTATTCGTTTTACCGGGGTCAAAGGTCAAATATGGTTGCAGAGTTGAGGCTTTTGGCTGGCAAAGCTTTTATTTTTCTAACCAATCCAGAAAAGACCTGGTGCAAACATACCTCGCCACAGACCTGAGAAAAAAACCATAGCAGCTCGATATTTGTCTGGTGTCTTCCTTTCAATATCACAGGGGTTAAAGGTCAAAGATTGGTGAATACTCATTTAGTGTTTGGGCTTGCCAAGCCTATATTTAAAACCAATCCAGACAAGACTTGGCACAAAGACGCCTTATCACAGCCCCTTCAGTGTTAAGCAGGTAAACATTGGCCTCGTGTCTTTCTATTGATTAATATTATATATAGCGGTTAAAGAGTATGAAAGGGAGCAGTGGAGAGAGATAGGGGAGACATATTGCATTCGCCGGTGTATGTCTGTGATTGTAATTGGTTCACGAGTTATCAAGTGACCACTATATTCGTCATGTGTGTGCGTCTGTCTGTGTGTCTGTGTGTCTGTCTGTCCGCAGCATAACTATCCGATGACATAATCCGATCTTGATGAAACTTGGGTGGGAGGTTGATATCATGATCTAGTCGTGTCCTGCCTAGAGTGGGCGTATTGCGCCCATTGTGGGCGGAGCCACGCCCGAAAAAGATGTATTTTTAGGGGGTAATCGAGTTCAAGCTACATCTTCTCCGAGGGGTTTGGTGAAATCTGACAGGGGTTTCGGTATTTGGTTAGGCCAATGTCATGTGTCTCACCCCACGGAGCTCGATTTTTCATTTTTTTTTTTAAATTTTTTTTTTTAATTTCATTTTTCACCGAATTTTCGGTATTGTGTAGCTAACTAACCTCATAACTGATTATACAATATTTTCTATCTCATTTCAAGGTCAGTAACCTTCGTTTTGACATTTCCAGGCCTGGCCTGTCTGGGCCTGTTTCGGTTATAGTCCATCCTTTGTCATTGAATACCGCTCGCTCGTGAACCATCGTCATCTCCTGACTTGTTTTATATACTTTAAAAAAAAAGTGTACCACAGGTGAGTACGACTGTAGGAGGTAATTAAATTCCAGAAATAGTATGAATTATCCAAGGTTCGTTACAGTTGGCATGTTTCTCAAGATCTCAGAGGTGGCCATTTAATTTATAATAACTAGCAAATTACCCGTAGCGTGGTTGTGTCACCCCCTTCCACTCCCCCATATTAACATATTTAGGCTGTGAGTAAGCTTACACATGTAATTCTGACGTATGGAACTATAGCACCACTGTCTATTCCTTTTCCTTTGGTCATCATCATAGATTGAGGAACATGTATTGAATAACATGCATTACATATTGATCAGAGCAACATATATTGATGATTGTGCATGTATACAATACGACAATGGATGTAACACTCACATCCTACTTTATAGGAGTGATTACATTTACAGATAACAATATCTGTCTACTTGTGTGGTGTGGAGGAGTAGGGGAGGGGCAGATATTACTTTTGTACAATTAGGAATGTATAGCTTGGTATGCTCCGTGTTCGGGTAGTTTAGCCATTTTGATGTATTAAATAGGGAAATGTTAGCTTAAGAATAGTCCTGTATAAATGTGCATCATACAAAGGGTGATGCATTGTTCAACTAGATGGTATTCATAGAATACGTACCCTGCGCAGTCAACTTGGTGTGAGCCAACTCTTCTGTTTTTGAACGTTTCTTTTTTTTTGATCCAATATGGCTGCCAGACCACGTGAGCGATGGCATCATAAATTTATATTCTCTAAATAATTGTTGCATAGATCATGCTCAATAAATTTCAAACTGATCAGACTAAGTGATGTCCCTGTCGAATTATTACGTCATAATTAAGGCACCAATGACATCATCATCAATATATCTTATTCCCCATGGGGAGTACTTGACAATGAGCTGTTTCCATTTTTTCCATTGAGCTGTTTGGGAGATATAGAGGTGTAACGTTTTTCCAAGATGGCGTCATAATTATGAATAAAAATTTTCTACAGGCGGAGGCACTCCTATGGTAAAAATTTTTGTCAATCGGACCAACAGTTGCCGAGAAAATGAATTTTAAAAATGCAGACACAGCACACGTACGTACGGCACACATATGGCACACGTGCGCAACTGATTGCATAGCCCCGCTTTTCACTTCGCGAGCGCAGAGTAATAAATAGCCAGGGTTTAACGCAAAGGACCTGTATGTAAGACCTTCTGTGAACCATGGATAAGGCACCGTTTGAGGCCTTGAGAAAGAGGGGAGGACCTTGAAAAGGGGCATCATGCAAGGAAAGAGAGAGAGAGAGAGAGAGAGGAATTTCGACTCCTCCCAAGAGGAGGAGTTTGCATCATCTGGAGAGGGGTTGGTTGGTTGCGTGGAATGGCTGTGTTTTTTAAAAATCAAAATTCACCCAAAATAAGGCTGAGAGCCATAAAATGTGAAGGGCTACAAATAAAAAGAAGAGAAACTGGCAAAACCTTCACCTCGTCCTAAAACAAGGAAACCTCTTCAAAGGACTAAAGGACCTTCAAAGGATCTTCAAAGGGGGTAACTAGGCCAGGTGGATTTTTTTTCCCCCCTATCACCATTAAAAAGGAATCGCCTCAGTGAGAGAGGTAGGGCAGAGTTGGTTTGGCGCAGAGAGAGGGAGCTTTGCCTCGCCTGAGAGGAGGCGGCCTGTTTGTACTTTGTCGCCTGGTTGCCTGTTTCGTTGCTTGCTCGCCTGCTTTGTTTCTTCTGCCGGTGTGACTGCTTCACCGTTTGGTTCGCGGCTGCTTTGATGGCATCTGCATAGACGCCTCCACAGGAGATAAGGCCTCACACAGTTTTTTTGTTCCCATGTCTGGTGTGTGAGGTGCATTTAGAGTTCATTATTTCTCTTGAAAAAAAATTATTTATTGTGAATTATGTGACTCTCCTTTTTCCCCCTCAACTCGCTGTCGTTCCCCACCATCGTGATCATTTTTCCGTTATTGTGGTGGGGAATAAACCCCATTAAATCAGAGCTCAGGTTACCGTGTGCTTCTTGCGATTCCCATGTGTGTGAAGCCGCCATTAATTGATTGCCGTCTAAGGGAGTAAAACCCAGTTCAGTCCATCCGTGCAGTGGTTGGTGTTAACAGATTGCTGGACATGACAATATTTAGTTATTTCATTGCTGTTTATATGCTGTTAATCTCACCTCTGATATGGGATCGATGGATCAAAGCAGAACAATTCATACAGAAATAGAATGGCGTTGGTAGAGCGCGTACCTCCTCCAGGCTGAACAGGTTATGTTTTGTATCCCACTGAAAGGACGGATCTGGATTCGGACCTGAACCAAAATCAAATGGGCTTGTTCTTGTCACCTACCCAACGCATCCACCAAGTTTTGTCATAATCTGTCCAAACCTTTTTGAAATATCATGCTATACATCGTTTGTGGCCCTTTCACTCAATGGTGAAGAATCACTTTTAAAATATTGGATTCAGATCTTCACCAAAATTGAAACAATTATTCCTTGTCACACACCCAACCTCTCCACCAAATTTTGTTCGAATCTGTCCACAACTTTTTGAGATATCTGGTTTACAAACAGACAGGTAGACAGAGAAAAAGACAGACAGACAGGGGTGAAAACATAGCCTCCATCCACCTTCGGTGACGGAGGTAAAAGTATCAAATATGGCTTATGGAGATGTGTATGTATAGCACAGTATTATATATCTGAATACATTACTGTAGTACACTCAGAAAGTGGTCTTTTTTAAAAGTTTAGTATTGAAGGAACTGCGCTCCAACGCGAGTCGAAAGAATTGACGCGACCAAAGACGGAATTCGTCCGAGTTGCTTTATTGAAACAAAACAGCTCAGGTATTCTGACAAGCCCGTTTTTCGGGCAACAATATATATACACATTTATGTCGGGAAGTTTGCCCGGCAAAAGCTATACCGGGCATGCCCGGGTATCAAGGGCGAGCCTTGGAAAGGCGAGTCTGGACCTGCCCGGGCGTGTTTGGCTGCGGCCTGGCAAGTCGAGGCTGGGCGTGCCCGGGCGCTCTGGGCGAGCACTGGAAAGGCGATAGCGGGCATGCCCGGACGCTCTGGGCGAGCCCTGGAAAGGCGATAGCGGGCATGCCCGGACGCTCTTGGCGTGCCCTGGAAAGGCGATAGCGGGCATGCCCGGACGCTCTGGGCGAGCCCTGGAAAGGCGATAGCGGGCATGCCCGGACGCTCTGGGCAAGCCCTGGAAAGGCGAGAGCGGGCATGCCCGGGAAAGACGAGACCGGGCGTGCCCGGGAGGTTCGGGCATGCCCGGGAACAGTGAGTCCGGGCATGCCCGGGAGAGGCGCGTCTGGCCGTGTTCTGGCCGGTGCAAGGCGATTATGTACATCCAGCGGTAACCGCTACACACGCCCCTCCAGAATCGACCTGCACCGGCAGGGTCAATTTAAGGGGGGTCCGGATGACCCGGCCGAAGCGACCCCTGGAGGGTCGTGGGGAGGGGTCTGACGTGGTGGTGGGTGGTCGAGCGGGGGGAACTGTGGACGGGGGGCAGCCTCGCCGCGGAGGAAGGGCCAACCGTGGTGGTCAGTCGACGTCCATGTGCGCCGGTTTGAGGCGGTCCACAGAAATCCGGTCCGGCCGGCCGCCGAAGTCGACGATGAAAGACTTGTCGCCCCGTCGCAGGACCCGGAAGGGCCCGTCGTACGGCGGCCGGAGTGGCCCCCGGTGCGCGTCATGACGCACAAAGACGTACTCCGCTGTGAGAAGCGCCGGGGGGACGTAGGACTGGGGGCCACCGTGGCGGGACGTCGGCACGGGGGCAAATCGTCGGGCGGCCTCCTGGAGGTCCGAGCGCTGGCGAGCGGCGGACCAGGGACTGGTAGCGTCAGGCACGAATTCGCCCGGGACGCGGAGTGGCTGGCCGTAGACGAGCTCGGCGGCGGACGCCTGG
Organism: Myxine glutinosa; assembly: GCF_964187855.1. Taxonomy (NCBI): domain Eukaryota; kingdom Metazoa; phylum Chordata; class Myxini; order Myxiniformes; family Myxinidae; genus Myxine; species Myxine glutinosa. The sequence goes on along the minus strand of NC_136263.1, from coordinate 31,215,500 downwards.
AGGTATTCCTTGGGGGCCGTGCGAAGGCCCAAAAGGACCCACGGCAGCCGGTCGGCCCAACCGTCGTCCTGAAGGCCGGCCATGAGTGCGGCCTTCATGGAGCGGTGAAACCGCTCGCACAACCCATTGGCTTGGGGGTGGTAGGCCGTGGTGCGGTGCAGCGTGACCCCCAACGAACGGGCGACCGCGCCCCAAAGCTCAGACGTGAACTGTGGGCCGCGGTCGGACGAGATGTCCGCTGGTGCGCCGAAGCGCGCGACCCAGGTGGCGATGAACGCCTGCGCCACGTCGGCGGTGGTGGTGGAGGTGAGGGGCACGGCCTCCGGCCACCTGGTGGTCCTGTCCACCATGGTGAGCAGGTGGGTGAACCCCCGCGAGCGGGGCAGGGGACCCACCAGGTCCACGTGGACGTGGTCGAAACGCCGTTCAGGCACGGCGAAAGGTGCCAGCGGGGCCTGGGTATGGCGGTGGACCTTGGCTCGCTGGCAGGCCGTGCAGGTGTTGGCCCAGTCGCGGATGTTTCGTCGAAGGCCGTGCCAGACGAAACGCGCCGACACCAGCTTCTGAGAAGCTATCCAGCCCGGGTGAGAAAGGCCATGGATGGAGGCGAAGATGCGGCGCTGCCAGGAAACGGGCACGATGGGGCGAGGCTGGCCCTGGGAGACGTCGCAGAGCAGGACGGTGCCCGCGAAGGGGATGTCGGCCAGGCGGAGGCCCGTGTCCGCCACACGGAGTGCCTGCACCGAGGCGTCGGTGGTCTGGTCGGCCGCCATGAGCGTGAAGTCCACGCCGAGGTGGACCGCGTTCACGCTGGCCCGCGAAAGGCAGTCGGCCACGGCGTTGTCTTTGCCGGCGACGTGCTGGATGTCCGTGGTGAACTCCGACACGGCGGAGAGGTGGCGCTGCTGGCGGGCCGACCACGGCTCCGTGACCTTAGCCATTGCGTAGACCAACGGCTTGTGGTCGACGAAAGCCGTGAACGGGCGGCCCTCCAGGAGGTGTCGGAAATGGCGAACGGCCAGGAATAGCCCGAGCAGCTCGCGGTCGAACGTGCTGTAGTTTAACTCGTTCGGCCGGAGTTGCCGGCTGAAAAAAGCGAGTGGCTGCCAAACCCCGTCCACCCATTGCTCATGGACGGCGCCCACCGCGTAGTTGGAGGCGTCCGTAGTGAGGGCGATGGGCGTGTTGAGCACCGGGTGAGCCAGCAGCGTTGCGTCGGCGAGGGCCCGTTTGGCACTGGCGAAGGCCGCGTCCATGGCCGCGGACCAAACAATGTCATGCTTGGCCGGCTTGCCCCGGAGGGCCTCGTAAAGGGGCCGCATGAGCTGAGCAGCGCGGGGCACGAATCGGTGATAAAAATTCACCATGCCGAGGAACTCTTGGAGGGCCTTGATGGAACGGGGACGCGGGAACGTGGTGATGGCCTCGACCTTGGTCGGCAGCGGCACGGCCCCGGTCTTGGTGATGCCTCGCAGGGCGAACTGGGAGTCCGCCTGGGCGAACCAAACAGCCGCGTGAGTCTCCCAGAAGGTAGGCAGTTTAAGCGTCACTGCCGTATCCATGTCGGTAGGTCACCAATGAAGGAACTGCGCTCCAACGCGAGTCGAAAGAATTGACGCGACCAAAGACGGAATTCGTCCGAGTTGCTTTATTGAAACAAAACAGCTCAGGTATTCTGACAAGCCCGTTTTTCGGGCAACAATATATATACACATTTATGTCGGGAAGTTTGCCCGGCAAAAGCTATACCGGGCATGCCCGGGTATCAAGGGCGAGCCTTGGAAAGGCGAGTCTGGACCTGCCCGGGCGTGTTTGGCTGCGGCCTGGCAAGTCGAGGCTGGGCGTGCCCGGGCGCTCTGGGCGAGCACTGGGGAAAGGCGATAGCGGGCATGCCCGGACGCTCTGGGCGAGCCCTGGAAAGGCGATAGCGGGCATGCCCGGACGCTCTTGGCGTGCCCTGGAAAGGCGATAGCGGGCATGCCCGGACGCTCTGGGCGAGCCCTGGAAAGGCGATAGCGGGCATGCCCGGACGCTCTGGGCGAGCCCTGGAAAGGCGAGAGCGGGCATGCCCGGGAAAGACGAGACCGGGCGTGCCCGGGAGGTTCGGGCGTGCCCGGGACAGTGAGTCCGGGCATGCCCGGGAGAGGCGCGTCTGGCCGTGTTCTGGCCGGTGCAAGGCGATTATGTACATCCAGCGGTAACCGCTACAGTATGACTGTCTACCTGTGAAATGGCGGCAGTAGTATATAAATTGTGGGTGGAGTCAGGCGAACTGTCCAACCAATGGTTGGAAGTCGTCCAGATGCACAAACGCATGCACAGACACACGGAAGTGGATACTTTGAGACCTGGGAAGGCTCCGTTCCACCTTCCGAAACACGCATTTGGAGAAAACAACCAACCGCGCACACACATAGCTCCTTTCGTAGTACAGTGTATATATAATGGCAAAGGCAGTGTCTTGCTTTAGTGGTGACTGTTGGTACTTGTGGTGGGAACTCAGCCGGTATGTAAGCAATCTTAATTATAGCAATGGCGTCTACCTATCCATTTTTAATGGGGCTGGTGACTGTCAACTCTTATGGAGCCCCAGGGTCTCGACTTTAAATAATTGCCATTGGCTAAACGTCCCCACACCTGCACTCAAGGTGATACGAGATAATGAGCCCTATTTGCATGCTGTGATTTATGCAGAATAAAATGTAATGTCTACTTTAAAATCTTCTCCCTTAAAACTTACCTCCATCCCTCTTTTCAGTCTCCAGCCGAATCCGTCGGATTTGCATTACCTGTCATGTTTCTATCTCTCCAGGTCAAGTCACAAACCTGCCGCCACATCATCCAACATACTTTACGTGCTCTCTCGCCCATAATGTAAGTTCTTATAACATTTGATCTTTTTCACCTTTTGTACTCTCCTGTTTAAGTTCCATTTTTACCTCCGCCACCGAAGGTGGATGGAGGTTATGTTTTCACCCATGTCTGTTTGTCTGTCTGTCTGTCTGTAAAGAGGATATCTCAAAAGTTGTGGACGGAATCAGACGAAATTCAGTGGAGAGGTTGGGTATGTCACAAGGACGAAATTATTCGATTTTGGTGAAGATCCGGATCTGGATCTGAGAATTTTTTAAATTGATTCCTCACCATTGGCAGATAGGGCCAAAAACGATATATAGCATGATATTTCAAACGGTTGTGGACGGATTTGGACGCAACTTGTTGGACAGGTTGTGTGTGTGGCAAGGAAGGATCGATTCCATTTTGGTGAAGATCTGAAAATGGATTCGGATATGAGAATTATTGAATTTTTTAAGTGATTCTTCACCATTGAGAGATCGGGCTAAAACCAACATATAGCAGGATATCTCAAAAAGTTATAGACGAGTTATGACTAAACTTGGGGATGAGTTGGTTTGGCGACAAGAACAAGCAGATTAGATTTTGGTTCAGGTCTGAATCCAGATCCGGCCCATCAGTGAGATACAAAACGTAAACTGTTCAGCCTCGTGGAGATATGGGCTCTGTGTTGTTCTCGTTAGCCCCGCCCCTCGCAGCAAGACACGGGGTTTTGCAATCACTTGTGTGTGTGTGTGTGTGTGTGTGTGTGTGTGTGTGTGTGTGTGTGTGTGTGTGTGTGTGTGTGTGTGTGTGTTGTTTGTCTGGGCCATAACTTTTTTGTCATTTGACTTATTGTCATCAAATTCTCAACAAAGCTTTATTATGATAATACCGAGAAGTTAAATTGATAATTTTATCAAAAGGTTAAAGGGTCAGCAACACATAAAATCATCAATTTTCATCCAAATGACCGGAAATTTCAACGATACCATTTGAGTTTTGTCGTCAAATTTTCACCAAAGCCTTATTATGATCATACGAAGAAGGCAAATTAATAATTTGGTAAAAAGGTCAAAGGTCAGCGTCACATAAAGTTGTCAATTTTCATCCAATTGACCTGAAATTTCAATGATACCATTTGAGTTTTGTCGGCAAATTTTCACCAAAGCCTTATTATGATCATACGAAGAAGGCAAATTAATAATTTGGTAAAAAGGTCAAAGGTCAGCGTCACATAAAGTTGTCAATTTTCATCCAATTGACCTGAAATTTCAATGATACCATTTGAGTTTTGTCGTCAAATTTTCACCAAAGCCTTATTATGATCATACGAAGAAGGCAAATTAATAATTTGGTAAAAAGGTCAAAGGTCAGTGTCACATAAAATTGTCAATTTTCATCCAATTGACCTGAAATTTCAATGATACCATTTGAGTTTTGTCGGCAAATTTTCACCAAAGCCTTATTATGATCATACGAAGAAGGCAAATTAATAATTTGGTAAACAGGTCAAAGGTCAGCGTCACATAAAGTTGTCAATTTTCATCCAATTTATCTGAAATTTTAAGAATTTCCATATTTGGGGTCATTGATTTGGATCACCAATCAAAAGCTAGAAGCTGATTGTTTTTTTTATTTTAGATCAAAAGTCAAAGATCAAGGTTGTGTAAAATTGCCAATTTTCATCCAATTGAGCTGAGATTTTAAGATTTTGCCTATTGGGTCACAAAATTGGTTCACCAAACAAAAGTTAGAAGATTTTTTTTTTTTAGATCTAAAGCTCAAAGCAAAGGCTGCATAAAATCATCAAATTTCATTTTGTATACATTTTTTAAACTGTTTTCGTTATTTTGAGCATACAGAAGAAGAAGACGTCTGAATACAAATGGACGTGGATGGGCTTTGCATTTTTATATGCTTTCTATTTCCCAGTAGTTTTACCTCAGCCACCAAAGGTGGATGGAGGTTATGTTTTCATCCCTGTCTGTCTGTTTGATTGTGGACAAAATATCTCAAAAAGTTGTGGACGGATTCGGACGAAATTTGGCAGAGATGTAGCATATGTGACAAGGACGAAATGATTCGATTTTGGTGAAGTTCAGGATTCGGATCCGGCTACTAGAATTTTTTAAGTGATTCTTCACCATTGAGCGATATGGCCAATCAGGTGGAGGTTTGCTTTCTACTGAGTGCCGTTCTAGTTTTAATAATATTGCTGCGGTTTTGAGATTGGCACATTGAAGTCATTAAAGGTTAAAGGTTTGCCCACCATAGTTAGTCACACGAGCAACATATAGGCCCATTTGTAGTATAGTTATGTCTTAGTATGTGTAAGAATAGGCCATTTCCCCTCTTAGTACCTGCGTTGTGTAAAGACAGGTGAATAGGTCCTACATTCATTTTTCTCCAACCTCCATTCTCCCTCTATGGGCACAATCCATCCCGCGCCCCATTTGGCTGTCCACTAGTCGAGTAACACGAGGTAGGCCTCGAAAGGTGCAGGAGGGTTGAGCTCGGCGCGGCAGCAGTGGGGGGCGGTAAGAGCCACCAGCCAATCAGAGCTTGAGCAGCATGCCGTGAGAGGGCATGGTGAAGAGAGTGTGGTGAGTTCCAGAAGGTTCGCGGGGCGGGTCTATATAAGCCCATACGAAAAGCCCTCGAAAGGACTTGACATGCACCAGTGGCGCGATAGGACTTGAGGAGAAAGGACTGTGCCAGAGAATTTGCATCACTCGCCGTTGTTGAACTTTGACCCTCGCAATAGAATGTGCGCGCCAGGGGATAGAGGAAGAGGCGTTGGCCGTACATGTACGCGGGCGCAGCCAGACGCGCCGGTAATGAAGATAGCACATTTCGACCATGCGAGTGAACGTGGCCATAACCACGAGTGAATAAGCGAGTGAATAACCGCCAGTCGCGCCAAAGTCCGCCCTCTACCGTGCGCCCCGAGATAACCCGATTGTTCAGGCGACACGCTACGAGCTCCTGCCTTCTCCTGCCTCCATCTCCATCTCCACGGGACATGCCGGGGACCGGAGAGAGCTGCACGAGAGCCATCCCTGGACGCGCTGGAGAACATCATTCTGCCCATCTGCAATCCCCGTGTGAGTGTGTGTCAGACGGGCCTGTTTGTCCAGGGGTATTAAGTAAGACTGTATAAGGCTGCTCTGTGTCCCTTTCCTTCTACCAATCCTTGTATATATATATAACCACCTTTAGAGGCCATTTTTCCCCGCAAGCGGGGGTTGGCCTTTTTCGGGAACCGTGGTTGTTGTTGTTTTTCGGTCCCCTTTTTGAAGCAATGTTTTACGGCCGGATGCCCTTCCTGACGCCAACCCTTTTTGCCGCCTTTAACGACAAACAGGGAATTACCAGTGAACTGGTCCTCAATTAGCCGACCTCTGAAGGATGACAGGCTGAGTCAACCCCCCTGGCGTTAATTCAGCGATCGACCGGGATTCGAACCCAGGATTCTGTTCTTCGTTCTTTGTATAGTGTAAATAAATTCTGTTCTTCCTTCTGATTCGATCGTTCCCGTGATTTCTCCATTGGCTAAGCGTGGTACGAATAGAACCGCTTGAATCGGGTTCCACCATCTATAACGGCGCGGATCACGTGTACGCAACCGCTCGGCGTATCACCAACACACGTGGTTCGTGCGAGGCTTATTTCCTCGTTTCAGGGCAGCGCTAGTACTTAGGTAACAGCGTATTTGGTCCCGAAACCCTATTTAGCGCTGTCCAGAAGGGACGTAATAGGTCTCGGGTCGCGCCAGGTCAGTCAAGACAAGGGGACTAATCCCCCCTTGATAAGGGGAGAAGGCCGGCGGCAGATCCGCAACAATATAATTGGTGTTGGGAGTAATGAATGAACTTTTGCTGTGCATGACACGTTCCACTGCTGGAACACTACGTCCTCACGTGCAAATGGATCTTCTGTATTCCACATACAATGCCCATCACAAGTGTTGTCTCATATTCAAACTTAAAAGAATGTAAGTGTTGTGATAATAAAGAATATCACTATTCAAATAACACTTTTTTTTTTTAACCAACACCAATGTTCTATTGTATATAACCACCTTTAGACGCCATTTTTTCTGTGGGGGTTGGCCTTTTTCGGGCACCGTGGCCCCCTTTTTGAAGCAATGTTTTATGGCCGGATGCCCTTCCTGCCGCCAACCCTGTTAGTCGCCTTTTGCGACACACAGGGAATTACCAGTGAACTGGTGCTCAATTTGCCGACCTCGGAAGGATGACAGGCTGAGTCAACCCCCCTGGTGTTAATTCAGCGATCGACCGGGATTCAAACCTAGGACCCCAAGCCGGCACCCTAACCGCTAAGCCAACACCAGTCTTATACATATGTGAATCAATTGAAAGATCAATGTATCCATCAACCTTTAAACACTTTTTATTCTACTCAGGTTATGCCTTTACATTGGGATGCTTGACTGCAGATTTGTTCCAATACATGTGACAGAAACCACAAGGCAACGACTTCTTCTTCTTCTTCTTCGTATTCAGCACAAGGTTGGGTAGCTTCATTGGCTGAGGACGCTGCCCTGCCGCTGATGCAATGCCCTCTGCTGGTTAGGGCAGGAATTTGTAACTTGGTCAGGGTACCGGCGATAGCTCGCCTACTCTTCGTGAAAGACAATATGGGAAATTTTAGTCCACCAACTAATGTTGGTAGAAGGGAGGGCACACACATTGATGAATCACCCTATCTGTTAAACACCGGGATGGCAGTTTATAGCTGTGTCTGGATTCAAACCCAGGTTAGACAGTTTAGAGGTGAGTGTACGTAGGCAATGCTTGAAGGAATAGCACAGAATTCATAAAAAATCAATGCAACAACAGTACCATCTCCACAATTGCAGTTCGTGGAAAGAGCGTGAGCCATTAAATGGTTAATTTGCGGAAAGGTGAACTGTGGCAATACCTCCAACACTCTGCCGGTGATGTATTTGTCACAACCATCACAACGCACTCCGTACTGAGCATGGTAGTCTCGTTCACAGTACGGCATGCCTTCTCTGGGAGGTTGTGGGGGAGAGTGAGAGGGTGGCATGTGGGGCAGTGTGAAGTTAATGAAAATACCAAGAGGACAAAATGTTTTTTTTAAACAATTCAAATTGCACACAATCGTTATAATTCAGCTGCGACTTATCTTCACAATTAAATTTGAAGCTTGTCCTTTCGGAAAGTTGGAGTCAAATGCCTTGTGGAGTTAACATGAGGTGGTCGTTTTGTGCTGACGTGAAGTTAACAGCCTTTAGCAAACTGAATTCATTCCCACTAATGAGCTCTACGTGCTAAACAAATCTGGTGTTTGCTGTGTGTTGACATCAGAATAACATCACTTACAATCTCGAGCACTGAGGAAACAATCAAGTGTTGCAATTACACACACAAATAACTTTGGTGCAGGAGGAGGTCATTTGGCCCATCATGCCTGTGCTGCACCAACCCCAGTACCATCACCCATCCACATTACAAGCTACCTAGCTTTGGCACACAAGCCATAACCCTCTATCTACAATGCATCCAGGTACCAATATACATCCCATTCAAACTTATCCACCGCCTCCACTGCCATTACCTTTCCGGGGAGACCATTCCATGTATTAACCACTCTCCGACTGAAAACCGTCCTAACTTTCATCTTTTTTACCCTCAAGCTAACTGTCACCTGGTGCTCACACTGTCCTCTCTGCTGAAAAAACTCCACCTCACCTATTCTATCCACACCCTTCATGACCTCAAACATCTCAATTAGATCCCTCCACAGTGGCCTCCTTTCCTCCAAAACTGCATAGAACAAAACGGTTTCCTCCAAAACAAGTAGAGGTACATTCAAAGTACATCGCCCCACATGCCAAATAAATACACAAATACGATATCCTCAAGCGTGTGACATTGCCATGTGCCATGCAGCACATGCAGACAGAATTGTGAGGGAGCAGTGTACAATAATTTATTAATTAATTGCGGAATTAAATAAACTAGTGGGGTGACCCATGGGAATCCCACGGGCATGGAGGTGTATCGTTGCGATCGGTGCAGCCGTTTTTGCGGTACCCGGTACAATAACGTTAGGCGGGAGTCCAAACCTGTATATGCTGGAGACCAATGCTGAAATTGGAAAACAATATAGCCTATTTTACTCCAGGGGGTCCCAGGATTACCCACCCAAAATTTCGATGAGATCGGTTCTGTCGTTTTTGCGGTGAAGAAACGGAAACGATTTCAGCATAAGGCTGCAACATAACAAAATGTGAAAAAGTGAAGGGGTCTGAATACTTTCTGAATGCACTGTATGTCTCACACCAGCATTTCCTGCAAGGATTCTGACCAATAGGAGAGTCCTGCCACACATCCATTATACAGTTTATGAGGACTTTGGCAGCTGGGAATTAATATTTTCACAGTTGAAATAGCTACTATTGCAACATCAGCAAACCCACATGGCTTTAGAACCCCAAGGCTTCAAAATCCATGCAGGCTTGCAGATGCTTTGGTGAGAAGTGCAGCAGCTGACACCGCATTAGACAGTGAGCAATTCGGCATTTTTACAAAGACTGCAACTGAACCGGTTTTGCCCATTTAAGATCCTCACTTTGCAAAATGTTTTTCTACAATCATGGATTGATTTATGTTGCAATGTCCTTGCGGATCAAATGAATGGATAGGCAGGAATACTAAATGCTAATTTTTTTTTTTTGTATACAAGATCAAGGCTCGTGTAAGAGCTAACATTGATCACAAAAAGACAAACTGACACGTAAAACATGAAACATATGACAAAGGGAGCGGGAGGACAAGATGGAGAGCAGGGACATCGGGAGATCTTTGGGAGGGAGAGGGCTTGGGGGGAGGAGGCACGGGAAGGGGGAGGGGAAGGAGGGGAGATTGAATAGGGTGAATAGGGTGAGATTGAATAAGTTACACAACAAGTTTGAGCATTGGGGCATTCCACCAATTTTTCACAGAGTTGTGGCCTTTGTGGACTTCGTAAATATCACATATTATACACGGGTCAGTTTTCCAGAAGTCATCCCCTTACCCTTTAACATATTGAACTGAAACTTGTTCTTCTTATTCTTTGGAGACAGCCTAACTCTACTGCATTTTATATTGGGAAGGTCCAAGACTATGGTAGTCGAAACGTTTCATAACTTGAAAGGGTTCCACAAAATGTAGGCACAACTGCTTATCTACACATAGGAAAATGAAGGGAAATGAGGGGCGGGCAAGACCATGTCTGTTAATCAGCCTGGTGGGGGCGGGACTTCTGCGACACAATTGCCCGAGGGTCATTCACACCTAAATGGGTGTGGTTAGCTCTGTAAAATGATGTGCAGTTTGATAGCAGCGACAACAGAAAGCCATTTTTAAAAACAGGTGTGGTTAATGGTGGAATATTATCTTCAGTCTGACAACGATTATTGTCATCAAGTGTAATCATCCTTACATCTTTCTTTGAAAAACTGGTCGTTTCCTGTCCATCCCTGCACCCATTTGCAATGACAGCATACAGCATGTTGAATTTTACATGTGAAATATTAAACTGTTAAAACAAGCAAAATACAGCCCATCAATTGCAAAAAAAGACGAAAGAAAAATATACGGTGAAATATCAACAGATATACACCGCCATTTGGGAGAATGACAAAAGAGCAGGGAGATATATAAAAAAAGAGTTGGACAGATTGAGATTGGGCAAACACAAAGAAGAATCATTGGAATGGCTAAGAAGAGGTCAGCTCAATTGGAACAGAGAACGAATCATTATTAATGCCCAAGACCAATGACAGTAAACCAACGGCTTTAAAAAGACGAGTGAGATACCCGTGCTATGCACGGTGGGAGGCCAGAAGCAAACAGGCAATGCAGATACCGCGAATGCTAAAGCATGAAACCAATGAATACCACATTCCTGTAGCACACTCAGTCGCACGTCAGACATGGACAGCAAGTTCGTGAATGACTTCCATGAAAAACGTACCCGTTCGCAAACAAACGGGTATGTTCACGTATAGAAACATCGATCGTGGGTCCATGGCGAATCTGCATACGGCGATCCGCGAAGTTCACGTTTAGAAAGTAGAACCATCACGGCATGTCGTCATTTACTTGAACTCGATATCTCCCTTTTCATTCCAAACAACATAACTCCAATCACAAATTAATCACAAAATAAACTTTTAACAACATTGTTAATGTTTCCTTCATTGTAAAAACTACCAAGTCAACAGTTAAAACGATTTTGAGCCGATAGGTGTTACGGCCTTGGCAAGATCGATGGAGACAGCGATCTGTTAGCGTATACACCGCCCAAATAGCTATGTGGAATTCTCTCATGTAGAGAATAAACTCACGTCGTTTGAACTTTGGCCGAGGTCATTATTTATTTTTAATGATGTTTATATACGAATCAAAAAGAAGATAATTGGTTTTGGGTCGTCCTTTCTGCATATCTCGTGGGTTGGAGAGACGACCGTGATGGCGGGGAGGGGGTTGGCATTCTGTCAAGCAGGGATTCAACTCATGTTCTTATAAAAGGTCTTTGTCCAAGGTCACCGAGTCCGATGATCCGAGGTCACCGCAGCCGTTTGTGCGGCACCCGGGAAAATAACGTTATGCGGGAGTCCAAACCTGAAAATGCTGGAGGCGAAAGCTGAAATTGGAAAAACAATATACCCTGTTTTACTCCAGAAGATCTCAGGATTACCCACCCAAAATATCGTTGCGATCGGTTCAGCCGTTTTTGCGGTACCTCCGAACAGACAGACAGACAGACAGACAGACGGACATTTGGTGAATTATAGTAAGGTGGTGGGCATAGTCAATCAGGCAGGTGTAGATTTTATAAGCTAGAAACAAAAAGTACGAGTCACCTCCTATTGGGATGTAAAAAAACGAATGTCAGAACAGGTGTACACCTAAAGGCACAACAAGGTATGCAGAGTAATCAACTGGCACACTGCAGAAATTTCAATATCCAAGTTCCACAAAACTCATAAAAACATGAACCAAAAGTAATCATTGAAAACAAGGACATAACACTCAAGTATGACCTGATGATCCCATCCAGCATGAACATAGAAAACAAAGCACTGTGACATTGTACTCAGATACAAATAAAGAAAAGACAGAATTGCTGATTGAGATATCAGTACCCAGCGATTTTGGTCTAAATAATGCAGAAATCAAGAAAATGACCGGAAACCAAGACCTCAAGAATGAAGTGAAAAGATCCTGGAAGCTGAAGAGCGCCAGAATTGTACCAGTGATAAATTGGAGCAACATAAATGATAAAGAAGAACATAATGGAGATATTAAAAACCATCCCTGGGACATTACCACAAACGAACGACAGTTGGAGGCTGGACAGGGCTCGGTGATGATCCTGAAAAAAACCCTTGGATCAAAACTCTGAGAACAACACGACTTCACAACTTAGCCCATGAGTCGCAATCCTTCACCGAACCGGGAGTGGATACTTCGAGGCCAGAGAGGACTCTGTTACACCTTCTAAAACCCAAATTATGGAGATAACAACCAACAACACACTTAACTAACCAAATTAAGAGAGATATTTTGTGACGTTTGTAGGAACAACCATTATTCAAATAAAGATAGTTTCACATGATAATTTATTGCGACCATCCGTATATTGTTTACATACTTCTTGGCATACCATCGCTACATCCTTTGACAGTAGAACTGTTTTTTATTACTTGTCATAATAAATTATGAAATGTGAAATATATTGATCAAACTATAATAGTGGAACAAAATAAAAAGCACAACAGACAGCGCACAGAGACAAAGATCCGCATAATACATCATTAGATACTGATGACAATGGTTGTGAGACAAATGACTGCGGGAATTGCATACGTACTTGCTGATGTACTCCCCAGTCAGCACCTTTCCACAGGTGTGGCACTTGAAACAGCCCATATGCCACTGGTGCTCCAGAGCGAGTAGCGCTTGCCCATTCTTGATGTCTCGCCCACACCCTACACACTCTGCTTCAATTGTAAGAAATAATTAATGGACGATTCATAAGTATCGAGCCACCATCAACAACACCCAAACTATGATGTGCGCTTGAGAAGTTTTGCAGTGTAAAATCGGCTGAAATAATTAGGATTCTGCTTTAACAAAGTGAAAATAGGAACAAATTAGAATACAACTTGATATGAAAACAAAATATTCAAAATACGAGGGCAGGTCATGATAGAGATGGAATTTTTATCCTAGACAATCAAAGAGTACAGAGCTGTTAGTGAAACTTCACCGTTGTATCTATGTATTCCCCTGGTAGATGCACATACTTGTCCCATTGATGTGGTAGAACCTCGAGTCCCACATGTATATAAATGTTTGGGACGGGTATGTAATTTGACATATTCATCGTGCGATGCCACTCAGATGTTCTTCGAGTGGTACAAGATGACCATCATGAGGTCACGGGTCTGGACTGTATGAGGAATTATTCCCAAATCTCTCTCTCAAATTATTCCCAAACTTCCCAAATCCTCTCGACCAGAGTAGTGGAAGTTACATTTGCCATTTTCAGGTTGCCACCACCTTTTTACAAGTTGCTCTGGGATATTTCACATCCACAACATAAATGCAGCTGGGACAAGCACAAATTTGTTTGTATACATATTGGGACAAAAATGGCTCAAGGTGGAATAGGGGATGAATTATACGGTTAGTTATTTCATAATTAATGTCATAATAAGTTGGCCCGTAATTTCCTCAATTAGTGCTGCCAGGATCGATTATGTAGACAGACGCTTGCCGTCCAGCCAGCCCGATGTACTTTTCCTTTATTAATACCCTGAGCTCGCAAAGCGAAAATCAGGGTTAGGCATTCGGTTGCGTGCGTATGTATGGCGTACGTGCATACGTGTGGCGTCTGCATTTTAAAAATTCATTTTCTCGGCAACCATTGGTTCGATTGACACGAAATTTTTACCATAGGAGTGCCTCCGCCTGTATAATTGTTTTTATTTATAATTATGACGTCATAGGCCATGTGGTACGGACGCCATCTTGGAAAAACGTTACACCTCTATATCTCCCAAACCGCTAAATTAAAAAAGTTGAAATTGTCAAGTACTGCCCATGGGGAATAAGATATGTTGATGATGATGTCATCATCGCTCTTGCCGCTCTTGGAGGGAAAATGGCCTTAGAATGCATGTTGTTGTTGTGTTGATGATGATGTCATCGGTGCCTTCATTATGACGCCATAATTAGACAAGTACAACGCTTGCTCTGATCAGTATAAAAAATTTAAAAACCACCTTTAGAGGCCATTTTTCCCCGCAAGTGGGGGTTGGCCTTTTTCGGGAACTGTGGTTGTTGTTGTTTTTCGGTCCCCTTTTTGAAGCAATGTTTTACGGCCGGATGCCCTTCCTGACGCCAACCCTTTTTGCCACCTTTAACGACAAGCAGGGAATTACCAGTGAACTGGTACTCAATTTGCCGACCTCGGAAGGATGACAGGCTGAGTCAACCCCCCTGGCGTTAATTCAGCGATTGACCGGGATTCGAACCCAGGATCCTAGGATCCTAAGCCGGCACCCTAGCCGCTAGCCCAACACCAACACCATCACCAATACCAACCAACACCAATACCAATACAACAACCAATACAACCAATACAACCAACCAATACAATACAATACAATACAATACAATACAATACAATACAACAACCAACCAATACAACAATACAATACAACCAACAAATACAATACAACCAACCAAATACAATACAACCAATACAACCAATACAACCAATACAACAAGGCAACACCAACACCAATAGCAACACCAACACCAACCAACACCAACACGCAACACCAACAATAGCAACACCAACAACCAACCAACACCAACACCAACAACACCAGGGACAACACCACCAGGGACAACACCAGGGACCAGGGATCAGTATGAAAAAAAAAATTCCTCTTAGCCCGAGGGACACGGAATTTGTACCATCGGAGCACCTCCTCCTGTATAAGTATTTAATGATAATTATGACGTCATAGGTCACGTGGTACAGGCGCCATCTTGGAAAAATCGAAAAACGTTGTACCTCTATATCTCCGAAACCGCTCCATGGAGAAAATTGAAACATGGCTTATTGTCACCGAGTCCCCATGGGGAATAATATATGTTAATGACGAGGTTATCGGTGCCTTTGTTATGACAACATAACTCGACAAGTATAATGCTTCATCCGATCAGTATGTTTTTTTCTCTGCAACTGTTGGTCTGATGGACACAAAATTTTCACCATAGGAGCGCTTCTTCCTGTAGAATATTTTAATGATAATTATGACGTCATAGATTATGTGGTACAGGCGCCATCTTGGAAAAAACGAAAAATGTTGCACTTCTACATCTCCAAAACCACTCCATGGAAAAAATTTAAATATGGCTCATTGTAAAGAACTCCGCATGAGGAATAGGTTTTGTTAACGATGACGTCATTGGTGCCATAATTATGACATCATAATTCGACAGGGACAATGATCAGTTTGAAATTTATTGAGCCTGATCGATGCAACAATTATATTAGAGAATATAAATTTATGATGTCATCACTCACGTGGTCTGGCAGCCATATTGGATCAAATAAAAAAATCGTTCAAAAGCCGAAGAGTTGGCTCACACCAAGTTGACTGCACAGGGTAAGTATTCCATGAATACCATCTAGTTTTATAGTTTTATGTGCTTTGCATTGCCTCTAGGCCCCCTCCCATCCTCACCTCAAAAATAAAAATAGGTGCAACCTCTGCAACTGGTTAAACAGAAAAGTCTTTAAAAAAAAAAAAAATCTATATATATATATATATATCTGTGCAGCGTCTGTCCTGTGTTGTCCTGTGTTGTCTTGTCTTGTCACTGAACTACTTTCTCAAACTTTTGTGAAATCGTACCAAACTTCTGGTATGCACATATCTCTCCCGTCGGTATGTCCTAAAGCAGGGGTGGGGAACCTTTTTCCTTTCCTGTCGAGGGCCATTTCGATTTTTAGAACATCCTTCGAGGGCCATGCTAAATTATTGAATACATATATCGGACTCACCTAATGCGATGGCTGGAACTGTTTCTCTTTGGCGAGGCGTTTGGTGTCAGGTGGTAGTGATGATGATGCTACTCGCAGCTGGTTTTGCAGGTTTGGGTCAGTCAGTCTTGAGTGAAACCGAGTCTTTGCAAGAGTCAGTTTTGAAAAGAACTGCTCACAGCTGTAGGTCGTCCCAAACAGTGATGCAAACTTCAGTGCATGTCTCCTCAGAATGGGAAAATCCTCAGCACGTACATACAGTTTGTAGAACTCGAGCAAAGGGAGGTTGTTGTACCTAGCTTTGAGCTCGTCATTGCTTTGCAGCTCAATGATTTCGTGTTGTAGGTTGTCAGGCACATCAGCTGGTTCCACATTAAACGGCGTGGCAAATATGTTCAGTTCCCTTTGTTTACTTTTCATGTCCTGGAACCTCTCTCCAAATGCCTGGAGGAGTTTTGCACACTCAGCAGCATATTCAGATGTCACAGCAGGCTTTTGTTCTTGCAGAGTGGGAAAGTGGATAGTGTTTCCCCTTTCCAGTTGCACTTGCCACAGCTTTAGTTTAACTTCAAATGATTTCACATGTGATTGCAGAGAGCTGAGAAGCTGGTTGGGACCTTGGAGCTTGACGTTCAGCTCTGACAGGTACTTGGTAATGTCCACCATGAAGCCCAAATCACACAGCCACTTGCTATCACTGAGTTCCATGACAGGTTTCCCCTTCATCTCCATGAACTGTTTCACTTCTTCTCTCAGTGAGTAAAACCGTGTGAGCATATTTCCGCAACTCAGCCACCGCACCTCACAGTGGTAAACCAGATCTCTGTACTCTGACTCTAGTTCACTCAGTAGCTCCTTGAACTGGCGGCTGTTCAGCCCTCTGCTTTTGATGACGTTTATGGTGGAAACGAGAGTTGTCATCACATTGTTGAGCTTCAGGGACTGTGCACACAGATTCTCTTGGTGTATGATACAGTGGCATACAACTAACTCACTTGGATCGAGACTGAGACGACTCATTTCTTTTTTTAACAATGCAGTCAATCCCTTTTGCGCGCCAACCATGGTTGGGGCTCCATCCATGGCCAGGCCACTTAACTTGTCAAACTGCAGTTCGAATTTGTTCATAGCCAAAACAACTTGCTCAAACAAATCCTCACCTTTGGTGATGCCATGCATGGCTTGCAAAGACAGCAACTCCTCCCTCGTATCAAACTCAGCTGTAATCCCCCGCACAAAAATGGCTAGTTGGGTGGTGTTTGTTATGTCCGTTGTCTCATCGCAGGCCAGAGAGAAAAACTGGAAATCTCTTGCGGTGTCCTTCAGTGTTTTCTCAATATCTTGTGCCATGTCAGTAATCCGATCTGAGACAGTTCTTCGAGACAAACTGACACTTTGGAACAATTTTACTTTGTCCGGTGCGAGCAGCTCCGCAGCGGCAACAAGGCACTCCTTCACAAATTCTCCTTCTGAATGCGGCATCAGCTTCTTAGCGATTAGCTCACTCACCACAAAACTAGCATGCGTAGTGTTGTCTCGGTCAGATTGTGGTCTTATGAAGACTGCTTGTTGAGCACCAAAACTCCGCCGAAGAACGTTAACTTTATCCAAGCGCATTTGTCCTTTCAACTCGTCCAGTTTAGCATGTTTCGAGCTGTAATGACGCTCGAGGTTGGCCTTTTTCATCACCGAGAGCGCTTCCCGACAAACTAGGCATACTGGCTTGCCTTTTACTTCCACAAAGAAATAATCGTTTGCCCATTTCTCTTGGAAAGCGCGACATTCCGCATCTACCTTTCTTTTCTTGTTAGTCGCCATGCTTGCATATACTGAATGAAATGATGACATGAGATCACGCGATCACTTGACTGTCCGGAAGGTCACATATCGCAGTTACGACTGTCCGGAACTCACTTGACTGTCCGGAAGGTCGCATATCACAGTTACGATTAATCACAAATTAGTTTTAATTTGATGGCAATTATTCTGTTAGCGCCAACATATTTTGCCAACGTCAAATAAATGAATAAGTTCTCAAATGTGCCGTCCGAGGCAGCGTCTGCTCGCCACGTTCAGCATTCGTTGACTGTTACAACACGTGAAAGCTCGCTCCTCTCTGATTGGTTGAATCATTTTTGGCCATAACTTGGTTACCCTTTGTCCGATTAATTTAAAACCTTGAAAAGGAGAGATTACTGGAATTATTTCCTCTCAGATTACTGGAATCTTTCCTCTTCTCCAATGGCTTGATCTCTGATCATCAATTTGGTTTCAGACCAGGTCACTCTACTCTGGACATGCTGCTTCTGCTGTCTCAACAATGGATGGAGGTCCTCAATGCCAAACAGGAAATCAGAGCTGTCTCCCTTGACATATCACGTGCCTTCGATACGGTCTGGCACCCAGCTCTGCTAACCAAACTCTCCTCCTATGGTATCCATGGAAATCTCCATGCATGGCTTGCGGACGTCCTCTCTGGTCGTAGTCAACGTGTGGCCCTGAATGGATTTCTCTCATCTCCCCTTCCTGTTCAGGCTGGAGTTCCCCAAGGCAGTGTTCTGGGCCCTGTGCATTTTCTGGTCTTTATCAATGATCTCTCCGACTCTCTGGAAAATCCTCTCTATCTCTTTGCTGATGACTCCACTCTCTGCCGCTCCATTCCTCATCCCTCAGATAGGCAGTCTGCAGCCTCCTCACTCTCTGAAGACTTGGACAAAATCACAGACTGGTCAAACAAGTGGAACATGTCTTTCAATCCTGACAAATCTCACACTCTTACTATGTCTCTCCGAAAAGATCGACTGGACAACCCTCCCATCTACTTTCTCAACAATCCTCTCCAAGAAGTTCTGTCGCTCAAGCTTTTGGGTCTCACTATCTGCCATGATCTTTCTTGGGAAAACCACATTTCCAAGCTGGCCTCCAAAGCCAGTCGCCGACTGGGCATCCTCCGTCGTGCGAAGTCCTTCCTCGGCACACCTGAGCTCCTCACCACATACAAGGCTTTCATCTGCAGCTCAATGGAATACTGTTCTCCCCTATGGGCTGGTGCTCCTGCCTCACACCTAGCTCGGCTTCACGATGTTGAAACCAAAGCTTTCAGAATTATTGGAATCTCCCGCGATGAAGCTATCTCTGAGGGCCTTTCACTCACTCACCACAGGCAGGTCGGTGGTCTTTCTGTCTTCTTCCGACTCCTCTCCGGCCTTGCACCCCCAGCTCTCTCTGTGCTCTGTCCCCCAAATATTCCTACAGGTCGCACAAGATCTGCCAGCAACCCTCTGATGGTTAAACTGCCGAAATCTCGGCTGTCTGCTCACCTTCACTCTTTCATTCCTCTTTTCCCCCACCTCTGGAACAAACTCCCTCACTCCCTTCAATCTCACTCCTCCCTCCAGGTCTTTAAAACAGCTGTTCACCACCATCTCTTATCTTCCCCCATCCAAAACCTTGATCTTTTCTACCCCCGCTAATTCACCCCAGATCCACCTTGTTTGAAATTCCAACTTCTTTCCTGGAAGTCCTGGCAGTGTCCATATGTTTTATACCTCTCCCACCCCCCCTTCCCATGCCCCCCCTTCCCATTCCCCCCCCCCCCCCCCAAAGCCCTTTCCCTCTCACGGATCTCTCGATGTCTCCATGTCTCTCGGTCCCTGCTCTCAAATGTTGTGTTTGTGTCCTTCCCCCTCTCTCCCCATCTTGTCTACTGCTCCCGATGTTATATGTTTTATGTGTCGGTTTGTCTTTCTGTGTGATTAATGTTCGCTCTTTCACGAGCCTCGATCTTGTATACAAAAAAAAATAAAAAAATAAAAAAATAATAATAGATAGATGAATTGCCTCACGGGCCGGATCAAACGGTCTCGCGGGCCGTATACGGCCCGGAGGCCGGAGGTTCCCCACCCCAGTCCTAAAGGGTATTATTTTTGAAAACATTTCTATTTTTTTTTTTTTTTTTTGGAATTTTTTGGGAATTTTTTTTTTCCCAACTTCAATTGTTTATAAAATGTGATATCACGTAAATTACAAATACATTTGTGCAAAATAATTGTTTGAATTATGATTGGTTTAAACCACGACAAAACGGCAACTCGGGTACAGTCATTTATCTATAATCTATATATCTCCACATCTGGGCAGTGTCTGTGTTGTCACTTAACGACTCCCTCAAACTTTTGTTTCCGTGGTTGTTAAGTGTTTTTAATAACGTTGTGGTGGTTTTGAATCACGTGGTGGTGAGGTATTTTGAATTATGTGGTGGTGAGGTGTTTTTAAATCACATGGTGGTGAGGTGTTTAAATCACATGGTGGTGAGGTGTTTTGATTTACGTGGTGGTGAGGTATTTATAATTACATGGTGGTGAGGTGTTTTTAATTATGTGGCAGTGAGGTGTTTTGAATTAGTTGGTGATGAGGTGTTTTGAATTACATGGTGGTGAGGTGTTTTGAATTACTTGGTGATGAGGTGTTTTGAATTAGTTTGTGATGAGGTGTTTTGAATTACTTCGTGGTGAGGTGTTTTTAAATGACGTGGTGGTGAGGTTTTTAATTTCGTGGCTGTGAGGTGTTTTTTTAATGTGTTTTATGGCTGTGAGGTGTTTTTATTCTGTGTTTTATGGCTGTGAGGTGTTTTTAATTTCGTGGTAGTGAGGTGTATTTATTACGTGTTTTATGGCTGTGAGATGTTTTTAATTTCGTGGTGGTGAGGTGTTTTTATTACGTGTTTTATGGCTGTGAGGTGTTTTTAATTTCGTGGTGGTGAGGTGTATTTATTACGTGTTTTATGGCTGTGAGGTGTTTTTAATTTCGTGGTGGTGAGGTGTATTTATTACGTGTTTTATGGCTGTGAGGTGTTTTTAATTTCGTGGTGGTGAGGTGTATTTATTACGTGTTTGATGGCTGTGAGGTGTTTTTAATTTCGTGGTGGTGAGGTGTATTTATTACGTGTTTTATGGCTGTGAGGTGTTTTTATTACGTGTTTTATGGCTGTGAGGTGTTTATATTACGTGTTTTATGGCTGTGAGGTGTTTTTAATTTCGTGGTGGTGAGGTGTATTTATTATGTGTTTTATGGCTGTGAGGTGGTTTTAATTTTGTGGTGGTGTGTTTTTATTGCATGTTTTATGGCTGTGAGGTGTTTTTAATTTCGTGGTGGTGAGGTGTATTTATTACGTGTTTTATGGCTGTGAGGTGTTTTTAATTTCGTGGTGGTGAGGTATATTTATTACGTGTTTTCTGGCTGTGAGGTGTTTTTAATTTCGTGGTGGTGAGGTGTATTTATTATGTGTTTTATGGCTGTGAGGTGGTTTTAATTTTGTGGTGGTGTGTTTTTATTGCATGTTTTATGGCTGTGAGGTGTATTTATTACGTGTTTGATGGCTGTGAGGTGTTTTTAATTTCGTGGTGGTGAGGTGTATTTATTATGTGTTTTATGGCTGTGAGGTGGTTTTAATTTTGTGGTGGTGTGTTTTTATTGCATGTTTTATGGCTGTGAGGTGTTTTTATTACGTGTTTTCTGGCTGTGAGGTGTTTTTAATTTCGTGGTGGTGAGGTGTATTTATTATGTGTTTTCTGGCTGTGAGGTGTTTTTAATTTCGTGGTGGTGAGGTGTATTTATTATGTGTTTTATGGCTGTGAGGTGTTTTTAATTTCGTGGTGGTGAGGTGTATTTATTACGTGTTTTATGGCTGTGAGGTGGTTTTAATTTCGTGGTGGTGAGGTATATTTATTACGTGTTTTCTGGCTGTGAGGTGTTTTTAATTTCGTGGTGGTGTGTTTTTATTGCATGTTTATGGCTGTGAGGTTTATTTATTACGTGTTTTCTGGCTGTGAGGTGTTTTTAATTTCGTGGTGGTGAGGTGTATTTATTATGTGTTTTATGGCTGTGAGGTGGTTTTAATTTCGTGGTGGTGTGTTTTTATTACGTGTTTTATGGCTGTGAGGTGTTTTTAATTTCGTGGTGGTGAGGTGTATTTATTATGTGTTTTATGGCTGTGAGGTGTTTTTAATTTCGTGGTGGTGAGGTTTATTTATTACGTGTTTTCTGGCTGTGAGGTGTTTTTAATTTCGTGGTGGTGAGGTGTATTTATTATGTGTTTTATGGCTGTGAGGTGGTTTTAATTTTGTGGTGGTGTGTTTTTATTGCATGTTTTATGGCTGTGAGGTGTTTTTAATTTCGTGGTGGTGAGGTGTATTTATTATGTGTTTTCTGGCTGTGAGGTGTTTTTAATTTCGTGGTGGTGAGGTGTATTTATTATGTGTTTTATGGCTGTGAGGTGTTTTTAATTTCATGGTGGTGAGGTGTATTTATTACGTGTTTTATGGCTGTGAGGTGTTTTTAATTTCGTGGTGGTGAGGTGTATTTATTATGTGTTTTATGGCTGTGAGGTGTTTTTAATTTCATGGTGGTGAGGTGTATTTATTACGTGTTTTATGGCTGTGAGGTGTTTTTAATTTCGTGGTGGTGTGTTTTTATTGCATGTTTTATGGCTGTGAGGTATATTTATTACGTGTTTTCTGGCTGTGAGGTGTTTTTAATTTTGTGGTGGTGAGGTATATTTATTACGTGTTTTCTGGCTGTGAGGTGTTTTTAATTTCGTGGTGGTGTGTTTTTATTGCATGTTTTATGGCTGTGAGGTATATTTATTACGTGTTTTATGGCTGTGAGGTGTTTTTAATTTCGTGGTGGTGAGGTGTATTTATTATGTGTTTTATGGCTGTGAGGTGGTTTTAATTTTGTGGTGGTGTGTTTTTATTGCATGTTTTATGGCTGTGAGGTGTTTTTATTACGTGTTTTCTGGCTGTGAGGTGTTTTTAATTTCGTGGTGGTGAGGTGTATTTATTATGTGTTTTATGGCTGTGAGGTGGTTTTAATTTTGTGGTGGTGTGTTTTTATTACGTGTTTTATGGCTGTGAGGTGTTTTTATTACGTGTTTTATGGCTGTGAGGTGTTTTTAATTTCGTGGTGGTGAGGTGTATTTATTATGTGTTTTATGGCTGTGAGGTGTTTTTAATTTCGTGGTGGTGAGGTGTATTTATTATGTGTTTTATGGCTGTGAGGTGTTTTTAATTTCATGGTGGTGAGGTGTATTTATTACGTGTTTTATGGCTGTGAGGTGTTTTTAATTTCGTGGTGGTGTGTTTTTATTGCATGTTTTATGGCTGTGAGGTATATTTATTACGTGTTTTCTGGCTGTGAGGTGTTTTTAATTTTGTGGTGGTGAGGTATATTTATTACGTGTTTTCTGGCTGTGAGGTGTTTTTAATTTCGTGGTGGTGTGTTTTTATTGCATGTTTTATGGCTGTGAGGTATATTTATTACGTGTTTTATGGCTGTGAGGTGTTTTTAATTTCGTGGTGGTGAGGTGTATTTATTATGTGTTTTATGGCTGTGAGGTGGTTTTAATTTTGTGGTGGTGTGTTTTTATTGCATGTTTTATGGCTGTGAGGTGTTTTTATTACGTGTTTTCTGGCTGTGAGGTGTTTTTAATTTCGTGGTGGTGAGGTGTATTTATTATGTGTTTTATGGCTGTGAGGTGGTTTTAATTTTGTGGTGGTGTGTTTTTATTACGTGTTTTATGGCTGTGAGGTGTTTTTATTACGTGTTTTATGGCTGTGAGGTGTTTTTAATTTCGTGGTGGTGAGGTGTTTTTATTACGTGTTTTATGGCTGTGAGGTGTTTTTATTACGTGTTTTATGGCTGTGAGGTGTTTTGAATTACGTGGTGGTGAGGTGTTTTGAATTACGTGGTGGTGAGGTGTTTTGAATTACGTGGTGGTGAGGTGTTTTCAATTACGTGGTGGTGAGGTGTTTTCAATTACGTGGTGGTGAGGTGTTTTGAATTACGTGGTGGTGAGGTGTTTTGAATTACGTGGTGGTGAGGTGTTTTGAATTACGTGGTGGTGAGGTGTTTTCAATTACGTGGTGGTGAGGTGTTTTGAATTACGTGGTGGTGAGGTGTTTTGAATTACGTGGTGGTGAGGTGTTTTGAATTAGGTGGTGGTGAGGTGTTTTGAATTACGTGGTGGTGAGGTGTTTTGAATTACGTGGTGGTGAGGTGTTTTGAATTACGTGGTGGTGAGGTGTTTTGAATTACGTGGTGGTGAGGTGTAATCGTCCCAAACTTCCAGTCTGCACCTACCCCTCCCCTATGTATGTGCTGAGGGGTTCTTTCTTGAAAAAAAAACATTCAATCTAAATCTTCAACCTAAATTGCCGAAAAAAATGAAATATCACAAACACAACAAATACATTTGTGCAAAGTAATTGTTTGTATTATGATTGGTGAAAATCATGACAACACAGCAACTCAGGTACAGTCATTAGTCTCAGGTAAAATAAGCCCTTTCCTCAGGGGTGAGGCGAGCGTAGCGAGCCGAGCCAAGCTAGTATATTATATATATAATTATATACACTGTGAGAAACTGAGAAACTGTGAGAAATAGTATAAACTCCACAGTACGAGCAGGGCGGCTCATTTGCATTCAATAAATAATCGGGAGATTAAATCAGACACGGACGTAGCTCCAGGACGTCGATCTTTAATTCTCGACAAGCTTTCGACCAACAAAGGTCTTCTTCTTAGTCGTCCCCAAGTTCAATGCTGGATTATAACTCAAGTGTTTAGAAAATCCGGAACAATCATTACATTTAATTAGAAGTTAAACTTGTAAATAATTAAATTGCAAATTAAATTAAAACTGTAAATATATTAAAGCAAAAATTTTTAAGATAAAATAAAATTGCCATAATATGAAGATCATCACATGTGGCCCTCTGCGGTCAAGGGGAATGCGGGAAGGGGGAGTCATAGGGGGGGATACAAATGGGGGGGGGGAAACCGGAAGGGGGGTGGAAGCGGAGGGGGGGGTTTGGGAGAGGGGTGTTTGGGGGGGGGGGAGGGAGAGGGGGCAAATTGTCCAAATAAAAACCTTGTGTGACATATTATGTGGACTCGTTGTTTAAAGTATGGAATGCCTGCTTCGTTTACACAAGAGTGGATCAAACGCTACCGGTAAGTCAATGAATGATTGTTCCGGATTTTCTAAACACTTGAGTTATAATCCAGCATTGCTTACAGGATTATTATAAGCCGTTAATATGCGGTGATTTTTGAATTTGGTCAGTAACGTTCTCAGTTCACGAGAGCGGTGTGATACGGTTTGATTGGCTGTCCAGCTTTGCCCACCCCACTTTGCATATACCCCGCCCACTTTGTATATAAGGGGATGTTGAGATGATTTTATCACTCTTGAGGAAGATTAACGGAGGAGTGTGGCTTTGTCACATGTTGTTAATCGAAACGTTGAGTCATTGTTTGTGCAATTAAAGGTTGGAGATCTTACCATGGAGTTATATATATATATATATATATATATATATATATATATATATATATATATATATATATATATATATATACACACTGCATATGTACTGTATATTCCAATTCTGATGTGTACCATACTCTGTGAAAGTGTCGGTACTGCTGAAGCAGTTTCTTGTTAAGGGTTATACTGGATGGTTTGCCATTACCTTCCCAGCATCAGTTAGGGAAGGAATTTCTAATTTGTTTCGGATGCCGGTGATAACTCACTTACTCTTCGTGAAGCACACTGCGGGATCTTTAATGTCCACCATCTAATGTCGGTAGATGCCCAGTCTAACATACATCTGAGGGATGGCACGCACATTGATGAGTCAAACTGTCAGTGAAACATCAGGATGGAGGTTTATAGCTGGGCCGAGATTCAAATCCTCAGAGGCGAGTGTGCGTACCTCCAGATCAGAGGATCCCAAACCCAGTGTCACAACCCAAATTTGAAACGCCCCCTCATAAACCAAAAATTTGAGGGAGTTTTTCACGAGTATTTTTTTCTGGTTGTTTTTCTCCAATAATTTTGTTCTTCACAAACTACATGACTGATATGCAACAAATTCGGTTGGTATGATACATTGGGAAAGCAAGGTCTCATGGGGTTGTGCTCCCCGTCCGGATGCGCCCCCTATTCGGCGATGAAAAGTGGTGTTTCACCTCAAAGTCAGGTAATATATTTTTAAATCTTCTTAGAGCCTGCCCCTGAGCCAAGGTGCACCTTGAGCTATCGACTGCCTGCCCTTCCTTGCCATCAATCCCTGGGTGAGTCAGTCTTGTCCCTGTTACGGACACGACTTAGATGTTGCTTGACCGAGCGGAATGGCCGCCGTGTTCGCACAAGTTACCCGATTACACTCGAACGTTGGCCGAATCGCGCTATGCTAAATCAATGAAGGAAAAGGACACAACGGCTGGGATTAAGGCAACGACACAAGGGGTACAGTTCTCAAGACCTCCGGAGGAGGATATAATATTGGTTATGCAGAACGGTTAGATTACACGGCAAGAGGTAAAGCACAGCAAGATGGACACTTAGACACAGTCTTATCTTAGCCCCGACAGACCACAGACAAACGGGACAAGACTGACTCACACAGGGATTGATGGCAAGGAAGGGCAGGCAGTCGATAGCTCAAGGTGCACCTTGGCTCAGGGGCAGAATCGACCCGGTCCGGTCTAGAGATGCGGGGAGGTATCGTCGCGCTGGAGGTGGCGTCCTTTTCTCTCCAAGCTGAGGCGCATCTGACGTCACCTCCGTCTTCCTGCGCATGCCCAGCGGGGAGTGACACGCCCTCGGCTCGTTAGCTCCGCCCAAGATGGAATCGGTCCGCCGCTTCTCATTGGGTGCGGGGGGTTACCGGGCTCCGCCCTTGACGAGGAGCTGACAGTGAGCCCCTGCGTGGTAACCCCGTCGGAGCACATGTTCAATGGCGGCTAACCAAGCCGGAGTGAGGACGCACACTCCCCGCGCCGCCGCCACGCCGCCGCCGCTGTTGTTGTTGTTGGTGTTGTTGTTCCATGAGGAAGAGATGCGGGGAGGTATTGGGAGGTCCTAAACTTACTAATGGTGCCATACAATCACATTCTGGTGCAACGAAGAGTCAGAATTAATGGAAACGAGTCCTTAACTGACATAGACTAAGAATAACTAGCAAGATGTCCGAAAGTTGTCTACGTGAGATGCGGTGAACCTGGGTACGACATTTAATGGGGGAAAAAGGGGAAGGTCGGGGCTACAGAGTGTTGTTTACAGACAATGGGACTAGGGAATGGGGGATTGGGGATAGTTGGGGAGTATTGGGGAAATAGGGGAATATTTACAAGCGGATATGGATGGAGGCCAAATCCCATATCCACAACAATATTTTAAAATCTTCTTAGAAATTGTGGGGAAATAACCATCAGTGCCCCATGGGCTATGTATTATCTTAGGTACCAGTACTAAGTAGGCACAGGTACCATTTGAGTTGCGAGGTTAATGTGATTTCATATTTCAGGACATGGACAAAACAGTTTGAGAACCACTGCTCTAGACCATCCTGTCAGCACATGTGTATATATATATATATATATATATATATATATATATATATATATATATATATATATATATATATATACATATATATATATATATACATATATATATATATATATATATATATATATATATATATATATATATATTGTTGTGGATATGAGAATGTTTTTTTATTTTGTTGTTGTGGTAAAATGTTGTTGTAAAAGGTTGTTGTAAAATATCACCCCTCCTCCCTCCGTTTGTGGTTGTATAAAGGTCAAAGGGCGTTTCCGTAGTTAGTCCATAAAACATACATGCAGGACACGATATATCCTTTCTTTTGACAGTTATATCCTTATTATGTGTATTAGCGTAAGGCTGTGTCTTCCATTAATTGAAATACTCCATTGCACCAGTGAAAGAGAATAGATCCCCTTTCCTTCCCATCCCCAAAATCTCCATCCCATATTACATCCCCTCTCGTCACCGCTGAGCCCTCGATTGCCCATATTACCTCCGATCCAATTGCCGCCATTGACCACGAGGCAGGGTTGGGGGAAGGAAGGCGTTTCCCCACCTCGTCAGAGAGGGGAGGAGTGAACCAGCCCCGCTCGACCAACCATGAGCCAGGGGTTTGGCTACAGAGGGCGGAGGAAGAGCGGCCGGGGAGGTTCGCAAAGGTTGAGGGGCGGGGGCCTATATAACCCAAGGCAGGGGTGTGGCCAAGAGAGATGCGTTTTTACAGAGGAGAGCAGAAGACAGAAAGGCCTGGAGTTGGACTTTGAGTTGGTCTGAGTTGGTTGGGAGTCGGTCGTCAAGTGCAGAGTGGTGAAGAGTCAGTCAGTAGAGGTGGTGGTCAAGTGGTTGCGTTGGTTGCGGTGAGGAGTCGGTGGTAAAGAGTGAGGGACCAAGAAAGAAAGAGAAAGAGTCCTGAAGCACGAGAGGAAGTTGTTGGACTGGGTGGGACTAAGGAAGGAGAGAGAACCCGTCACACCAATCCCCCAAGCTCCGCGTTGGCTCCACCAAGCTCCGCGTTGGCTCCACCAAGCGTTCAGCTCCACCAAGCTCCGCGTTGGCTCCACCAAGCGTTCAGCTCCACCAAGCTCCGCGTTGGCTCCACCAAGCGTTCACCTCCAGCCATCCACCTCCTGCAATTCCCCGCGTGAGTCCGTCTTTTGTTTGTTCTGTCCTGGGTTAATTAAGTCTGTATAAGCTAGTATTTTCCCTGTGTCACCTGCGTCTTATGTGTTGTAAATAAACCTTGATTGCTTTCTTTTTGCTTGTTTGTAAATAGCCAATAAATTCAGTCGTATTTCCAAACCTTTCTTTGCCTTCTTTTTCCTCTTTGCATTCGTCGCCTTTGTCTTTTCCCCATTGGGCAGCTACGGTGCGATACGGCCAAAGTCTGGGTGAATCGGGTGAGTTTGTTAGGTCGCGGTCTTACACCACCGCTCGGTCTATAACATCTAACCGCGATCTATAACAATTGGTGTCAGGAGTGGGATTCGAACCTGGGACTAAATTAATTTAGCCCAAATTTTGGACACCAATTGTGTTAGTACTATAACAATTGGTGTCGAGGAGTGAGATCGGACCCGGAGCGCGTTTACGCGCTCGAAATTATAAAGCCGAAATTTGTTAGTTGTATAAAAATCCGAATTTTGAAATCGCGCCATGGCTGTTCAAGGCGACGGGATGCCGGTGGGAGAGATAGACGGGGTAGAATCGACCCAGGACTTAGGAAAAAAAGTGGTGGAGGAGAGTAAAGAAGGTGTGGTTGTGGGGGTATCAGGTGCACAAAATGGCGCTCTCGCGCACGTGGTTACAGCGGCACCAAATTTTGCCGCGCCCATGACCGTACCACTACCAGCGGGCTTTGATGTGGGGGACTTCATGGCGCAATTCACCGAGATGCTGAGAATAGAGGGGGAGAGATTGAGTAATAAAATTGAAGCAACAATAAACGGAATGAGGGCCGATAGGGAGGAAAGGGAGCAGAGGGACAGAGACCGCAAGTTGGGCGAAAGGGTCCCAGGGGTGCACGACGAGGTAACGCGAGTCGAAAAGCGCTGGTTGAGCGAAGCGGAGAAAAGCACGGGTACAATGACGGGGGTAGAAATCGCGACACGGTGTTGGGAAAAGCCGGCGACCGCTGAGGTAGAGGAGGGTGTTTTATTAAAGCCAACGGTCGCCGAGGTGAATAAAGAAAAAGCAGTAGCGGGAATTAAAATTGAAGAGATGACGGAGGTAACCCGGGAATTGCAGGGAGAAATGGATTATGTACAAAGTCCCTGCTCACATCACGATGCTGTGCTTAACCCGAATGGAAGTTTGCAGGTTCGCATGGAGAAAAGCATCCCCCAGGTGAGTCGTGCTGTATATTGTGCTGGGAGATTTTGTAAGAGGATGTTTAGCGACAAAAGAATTTTCGCGCGCTTGGGATCGAGGAAGCACCCGGGCGTTGGTGAAGGGTCCCGAGTGAGTGGAAATGGCACGCGTGGGAGGAAAAAGTGTGCGTCGGCGAGTGGGTGTGTTATAAAGTGTGGGAGTGAAACCGAGTGCGAGCGAGAATGCACGTCGGTGTGTACGGGGTGTGACACAGGGAGTGAGAGCAATACGGAGTGCACGCCCATGGTGAGTGTTACGGAGGACGTAACGGAGGAGAGGTGTGGACCGAAGTGTGCGCAAGAGGTGTGGTGTGTAACAGAGAGAGCGTTGGTGGAATGTACGGACGGCGTTGGAACGCCAGGTTTTGTGAGGGTGAAAGGGGTAGCGTATGCTTGTAAGCATGCAAGTGAAGCGTCGATGGTAACCGGTTTAGTGGTTAGAGCGACGGATAGCCGATGCGAGCACTCGGTGCGAGGGGTGCTTGGTTGGGTGCGAGGCCCGGCGTCGATCGAAGCTGCGTCGTTTCTCTTCGAAGCGTCGTTGCCGATTCGGGCTTGGCCCCGCCCCACACGGTCGAGTCCGGGCTTTGTCGGGCGAGGCGACCGGTCCGGTTCGAGGGCGAGTGGGAGGAAGCGGAACGGTGCCCCCTCGTGGGGACGGGGTTCCGACCGGGGGAGATGGAGCCATCGGGCCCGGGACCGCAAGGTGCCGCGCCGAGATGGTGCGTGGAATCTCGGTCCAACCAAACCACCTCCCTTGAACCGAAAGCCGGACGGATTCAACCTGCAGGCAACCAAACCACCCGAATTCATTGCTCGGCTTTACGAAGCCGAGTTTAATGATGTCATGACGCACCGAGGCTAGGATATAGCGGACTGTGATGATGGTGATCGTGATAGTAATAGTGTTTTGGGCCCAAAATTAGAGAAAAACAAAATTTGATGATTGGCAAAGGATTGGCAGTAATGATTGGCAGATGATGAGTAGTGATTGGCAAATTTTTGATTGGTTGGAATTTAGGTGTACAAAATTGATAGTGAGAGACCCCCGATGTGGTGGGATGGCAAATCCACCATCCCTCACAGACGTGGGGCAAAGGAGCTATAGTTTATGGGGTGTATGGCAGTGAAAACTAGCCCGGGTGGGTTAGGTTATATTGTAGGGATCTAGAAGAGATTGACATTAGGTAACGTTAAGGTTAGTTAGTGACTGATACCTGTAGTGGGGACGCAGGTAGATTAGTGTGGATGATAATGACGTGGGAGCGCAATAGTTTAAAGGGACGACTGGGAAGCGCAAGTTTCAGAAGGGAGTAGTTAGCTGAGATGATGCCGTGTGTGTGAGGATTGAACAGGTGAGAATTGGACAGGTGTGATTGCACAGGTGTGCAACTGAACAGGTGTGTGGAGCAGTGTATGAGGGAGTAGTGGTGATTGTGTGTTGTGTTGACCAACTGGTCCAGGAAGAGGAGGAGGGTGCAGGTGGCACCAGGTAGGATTGCACAGGTGTGCAACAACAGGTGTATGTGGTTGTATGGAATAAATGGTATGGAGTAGTGGAATGGATGGTCGTGGAGTGAGTATGGTGGAAATTGTGGAGTGGAGTGGATGGTGCGAAGGTGTGAATGGGGGAAGAGTGGACCCCCATCACGGATACCCGGGGCGGGTAGTGTAAGTGTTAGGTAGAGGGTACAGGTAAATTGTGGTTGGA
The DNA here is from genome assembly GCF_964187855.1 of Myxine glutinosa. Taxonomy (NCBI): domain Eukaryota; kingdom Metazoa; phylum Chordata; class Myxini; order Myxiniformes; family Myxinidae; genus Myxine; species Myxine glutinosa. The sequence goes on along the minus strand of NC_136263.1, from coordinate 31,184,065 downwards.
TATTGGCATCTGTGGTGCGGGTGAAAGAATGGTCTGTGGATGGGTGCATTAGTGTTGTGGAAATGGCTGGGCGTGTAGCCTGTTAGTGTGTGTAGTTGGTTGGGCGCTCCACCACTGTGAGGATGTCGGCCAGGTGAGGCCGCAGGTGGGCTCTGGGAGCCGGTAGTAGTTGTTGTGGATGGGGCCCGAGGATCCGGAGGACGGACCCGGGTAGCCCAGTGCCAGAGGGCACCGAGTGGGGTGACAGAGCCAGGAGGGGCCTGCCCCAGTTAGATAGGTTAGGGTGAGGAGCTAGGTAAGCTCGGGTGGCAACTGCAGTGGTGGAGGTGTGCAGGTGGGTAGACCCACTGGGAGAGGTACACGCCACAGCCCAGAAATTGTGCGAGGGCACCGGGAGATGAATCGGGGGAGTGAGACCCCAAATTGAAAAGCACCACAGTTTGGCCAATGGGAATTGGTTTTTAGAACCCATAGTGTAAGAGGGCCAATGGTTTGGCCGGAGAAAGACCCCGGGTAGTGTAAAGTGTGTTAAAATCATTTAGAGGATAGTTAGGATGAAGGATCTCCTCGCACCATCTGCATCCACTCACCTGAGGTGACAGGTACTCCACACCATGCCATGTTTAATTATTTTTACTGTGCAAATGTTTGGAATGAGAGACGCATCATGACGTGGGTGTGACATTGTGCGTAATTCCATCTCTTCCTCCTTATGAGGATTGATGATGAATTGATGATGGCAAATTTTTGAAGTAGAGGGATTGTGGTGACGAATTTGGTATAGGGGAAATATGGGGAAGACGTGACAGTAGTGACGAATTGTTAATGTGTAGGTTTTGTACATATGGGGTAAGGGCAAGGGTGGGCTAGGTAACAGGGGGGTGACGTACGGTAGGGACGAGCTTTCTCACTTCGCCCTCCGTACGCATTTCGCCTTGCATTGCCTTATTGATGTGTACCCTTGTGACCTTACCCCTCGCTCAATTGTCTTTCTTTTGTCTCCCACATGACCTGTGCGCCGTTGGGCGCCGAGGGGAGCGTGCGTGGGTCGGCCATTGTGCGCCCGAAATTCCCAGAACCAGCTGTCTGCATCGATGCACCACATTATGGACCACATGCCTGTGGCCGAGCACCACTTATGGACCCCATGGGTTGGGGCATGGCCCCTCTGCTGGAACCGGCCAAGAGGGCCCGAAATCTTGCTGGCGGACCTTGGCCACAGGGCACCGATGCCCCACAGGTGAACCACACATAGTCGGCCCTGTGGGCCATAAATAAAATAAATAAGAAGGACACATTGGGCACACTTTATTGCAAATAGGCCGCCAGTAAGCAAAGCAAAAGAGAATGACAACATCTGGAAGACAAATAATAATAACCAGCAGAGGGAGCCGAAGAGCAAGAGACACCTGCAGGGTTAGGGGTTGTTTGGTTATTTTTATTCATGAACAGTGATGACTGTGCACCGATTGGTGCTTGAGGGTGCTTTGGTGCGTTTTTGGGTGCTTTAATGGTGCATTGATGCAGAACAGACTGTCTCCCCCCCAAGAAAGAACAATTACAGGTCCTGGGTTAGTTTTGTAAATAAAAATAGCGTCAGTGTAAATAATGCTTCCCACCGTCAGTGTATAGTTTGAAGACCATTCCGCAATTCGGTTAACTGTGGGCGTAAGTCTGTTAGGCAGGGTGCAATGGAGCAGCGGGACACATTTATTTATGTTTTAAAACTGTCGCACTCAGGGTCAGGTTAAAAGTAGAGGGAACTACACCTACGTGCCACACTAAGGTAAAAGTAATAGGCCCGGGACGTGCCTAAGGGGAGGAGGGTGCAGTGTTGTGGATATGAGAATGTTTTTTTATTTTGTTGTTGTGGTAAAATGTTGTTGTAAAAGGTTGTTGTAAAATATCACCCCTCCTCCCTCCGTTTGTGGTTGTATAAAGGTCAAAGGGCGTTTCCGTAGTTAGTCCATAAAACATACATGCAGGACACGATATATCCTTTCTTTTGACAGTTATATCCTTATTATGTGTATTAGCGTAAGGCTGTGTCTTCCATTAATTGAAATACTCCATTGCACCAGTGAAAGAGAATAGATCCCCTTTCCTTCCCATCCCCAAAATCTCCATCCCATATTACATCCCCTCTCGTCACCGCTGAGCCCTCGATTGCCCATATTACCTCCGATCCAATTGCCGCCATTGACCACGAGGCAGGGTTGGGGGAAGGAAGGCGTTTCCCCACCTCGTCAGAGAGGGGAGGAGTGAACCAGCCCCGCTCGACCAACCATGAGCCAGGGGTTTGGCTACAGAGGGCGGAGGAAGAGCGGCCGGGGAGGTTCGCAAAGGTTGAGGGGCGGGGGCCTATATAACCCAAGGCAGGGGTGTGGCCAAGAGAGATGCGTTTTTACAGAGGAGAGCAGAAGACAGAAAGGCCTGGAGTTGGACTTTGAGTTGGTCTGAGTTGGTTGGGAGTCGGTCGTCAAGTGCAGAGTGGTGAAGAGTCAGTCAGTAGAGGTGGTGGTCAAGTGGTTGCGTTGGTTGCGGTGAGGAGTCGGTGGTAAAGAGTGAGGGACCAAGAAAGAAAGAGAAAGAGTCCTGAAGCACGAGAGGAAGTTGTTGGACTGGGTGGGACTAAGGAAGGAGAGAGAACCCGTCACACCAATCCCCCAAGCTCCGCGTTGGCTCCACCAAGCTCCGCGTTGGCTCCACCAAGCGTTCAGCTCCACCAAGCTCCGCGTTGGCTCCACCAAGCGTTCAGCTCCACCAAGCTCCGCGTTGGCTCCACCAAGCGTTCACCTCCAGCCATCCACCTCCTGCAATTCCCCGCGTGAGTCCGTCTTTTGTTTGTTCTGTCCTGGGTTAATTAAGTCTGTATAAGCTAGTATTTTCCCTGTGTCACCTGCGTCTTATGTGTTGTAAATAAACCTTGATTGCTTTCTTTTTGCTTGTGTGTAAATAGCCAATAAATTCAGTCGTATTTCCAAACCTTTCTTTGCCTTCTTTTTCCTCTTTGCATTCGTCGCCTTTGTCTTTTCCCCATTGGGCAGCTACGGTGCGATACGGCCAAAGTCTGGGTGAATCGGGTGAGTTTGTTAGGTCGCGGTCTTACACCACCGCTCGGTCTATAACATCTAACCGCGATCTATAACAATATATATATACACAAAGAATTAAGTTAAGCACCCCTACACAAAGAATTAAGTTAAGCACCCCCTAATCCTGTCCTGAACCTGAACCCCCTCGAGCACGTTTGGGACATGTTGGGACGACAAATTGCGAAGATGGTCCCTCCAATAGCCAATCTGGATGAATTGGAACGTGCATTACATCGGGAATGGAACAACCTGCCACAGCAACGCATACGACGGCTTACAGGGTCTATGAGACGTAGGGTTGAGTCAGTGATCCGATCACGTGGGTCCTACACACGTTATTGACGCAAAGATCGCTAGAGGTCTTCTCAGAACAATGACTGTACGTTAGAAAACATAAACGTCATCCACACTGTCCGTGATGGACCTATAGCTCCATACTTAAATTGAGGTGAAAATATGCCTAAAATTCCCAAAAAATTCCACCTTAAATTATTCAGAATAAAATATTGAAAACGGCATGATTGTTATGTTTTTATGTGACCATAATATCACTTCTCCAGAAAATATAGCAATATCATGGGTATATTACACTGTTTTGATGACAACAAACTTGTAATGTGCGAGGTTGTAAAAAAACGGGGGGGGGTGCTTAACTTAATTCTTTGTGTATATATATATATATATATATATATATATATATATATATATATATATATATACACAGACTTGGCATTTAATATGGAATTTTTTTTTGTGGGGGTGAACTTACTTTTCAAGATGACTTAGAACCAAAAGTTCATTGGAATTATGTTGAAATTATTCCAGATTTTGTTAATGTGACCTTTAAAAGAAACAAAAACCACATTTGACATTTCGAAACAAATAAATTGATCCTTGAAAGTGATGTAAATTGATATCGAACTCAATTCACGGACAGTACTGTGTTAAACTTCTGTACGTTTTCCAGAAGTATCTCTTTATTTTGCACATTAGCCAAAAAATTTTTTAAACAAAAACTAAAGTTAAATTACGACTGGGATTACGGACAGTAAAATTACAGTTCAGCACTTCGTGTAACCCCCACGAGCATTCAGGAGAGCACGTACACGTTGAGGCATGCGGTTCACGAGATTTGCCAAGGTTTGGACAGGAATCGTTTGCCATGCAGTTACAATAGCCTGCTGCAATTCACGCACAGAGGCAGGCTGCTGGTCCAAGTTGTCGATTCGACGTGTTAATTCTGCCCACAAGTTCTCTATCGGATTCATATCCAGGGACATGGCAGGCCACTCCAATGCTCTACACCACTGTCAGCAAGAAAGTGCTGGATCATGCGAGCACGATGAGGCCGTGCATTGTCATCTTGGAAAACAAAGTTTCCTCGAAAGGCTGCACGAACAAATGGAAGCAATGTTTCTTCCAGAATGGCCCTGTGCTTGAACTGCTTCAGGTTTCCATTCAGAACAACCAGGTCAGTTTTGCCCACTGCATGAAAATCAGCCCAAACGGTCACCCCACCACCTCCAGCTTGGAATCTTCGTTGCACTATACAATCTTCGTTGTAGGCTTCATGCACTTGTCTGCACACTCGGACGCGGCCATATTGACGATAGACAAGAAATCTAGACTTGTTACTGAAGATCACGTGATTCCAGTGTCCTGGCTGCCATTGACGGTGCTCTCTGGCCCACTGCAATCAGCGCTGGCGGTGTTGTCTGGTCAGACGTGGCTTTCTCAGGGGACGCCTGGCACGATAGCTTGCTTGAACCAGTCGTTGGTTGACTAGCCTTCTGGATACAGGCACATTTGTCAGTTGCTGCCACTCAGCCCTAAGCTGATTAGCTGACTTGGTATGGCCATTGCGGACCAACTGGTGCAGCTGGCGATCATCCCTCCTTGTGGTTCTGCGGGGACCTCCTGACCTCGGTATTGGAGGAGGGACACCCCACTGAGCATTTCGTTTCAGGATCTTTGACATCTGACCTTGAGTGATGCCATACTGCCGAGCAATAGCACGCTGTTTCATGCCGGAATTTCGTAAAGCCACCACGAAATGACAAACAGCATTGTCGAGTTGACGGACCATCTCCAGGGGAAGCGGCAATAACTTTTGTAGACGTGCAGCAGTTGTTTTCCACTAATACAGAATGCAACAACCCTTATATACCCGATTGTGAGGCCAATCGTCAAATGTACCTGCCCGTACATTTTGTCATGCCACCTGTGATATAATCCTGTTATTGACTTCATGCTGCGACAGACAATCAGTGACATGGTTCTTTTAACAAAGAAATCACCGAAGCATAAAAGAAACTCACCAGATTGATATACCGAGTTCAGAAAGTAAACCCAAGTCAAGAAAAAAATATATTCCATATTAAATGCCAAGTCTGTGTGTGTGTATATATATATATATATATATATATATATATATATATATATATATATATATATATATATATATATATATATATATATATATATATATATATATATATATATACATATACATACATATATATATATATATATATATATACATACATACATACGAGTATATATACACATACGTACAAGTCGAACATATATGTGTACTATACACAATATGGTCTGAACCCCTCATTCGCTAGACCTCACCCCATGTGATTTTTTTATTGTGGGGCTTTTTTAAGGGCAAAGTTTACACAACTCAACCAGTGAATGTTCAAGACCAGAAAGAAGCAGCTTTTGGAGAAATTATGGTCGCAATGCGACAGAAAATGGTCTGGGACTATCGCCAAATGATGCACACTGCTTGAAAATGATGGAAATAACATCGAAATTTATAACTAATTTTGCAAACTTCTGAATTCAATAAAATTTTCCTACAAAAACTTGAATTATGTACCTATATCCTATAAACATTTTGTTCGATTTTGTTTCCTAGCAACAGAATTACAGGGGTTTTTTTTGTATACAGAATAGAGGCTCGTGTAAGAGGGTTCAAAACATAGAATAGATAAATGGCCCACCCTGCATATTTTTATGTAAAATCAGTTTGTATCATTCTGATGTCAAATAAAAAGTTACAACATAATAAAAACACCTTTCTGTTTCACCCTGAAAATCAGATTTTTTTGTTGAGTTCACAGAGCTGATTGGGTCGAGTGGAAACCCATTTGATTAACTTCTCAAAGTGGTTTAATTCCGAGTCTGATTTCACCAGGGGAGTGAACAGGTAACACCACCTCCATTATAAACAACTACTATTTGGATTATTTATGGTTAGATAATATATTATATGCACAAAAATACTATTTTCGTTGCACTATGTTGATTGGTGAATTCCGCCCCCCAGTGAATTTAAGTTTAAAAACTGTTTGATTGAATCAATGTTGCGGAGATGTTGCACAGGCTTGAAGGGACAAATGGCCTTCTCCTATGTCCTGTTCTTTGTTTATGCTTGTGCGAATCAGACACCCACTACGATACATCTGAGGAGGCAACTTAAAGGTGAGTACAATATAACATAGACCTATCCTGCCACCTTGGCCTTGTCCCTCTCCACCATTGTCACTCCCATGCTAATTTGAGACACTCATGGTGGAATGTAGAGGTCTACAAATGTGGTCAAATGGATCCTACAAATTTTTATCAATCCAACCTAAAAATAAATAATTTTCTAAATAAATTAATAAATAAACAAATTTCTCCATAAATAAATAAATAAAAGCATTAAAGCAACCAAAGATTGAAATTATACAATCCTCCCTCACATTGTAATTACATGCCAGCCAAAGCAGCAAACTTTACCAAGTCCACAGTGTGAATAATGATACATGTCGTATGTTGATTAGCATCATTAACATTGTGTAGAATTACTCACTGCTGGCAAGGCGTGAGTGCCGTAACAAGCTCGCTGATGGCTGTGCACACTCTTGGCAAACGCATGCCTTCCCATTGAAAGTGACCCTTGCACCAGATGGAAATGGCTGCCTGTTGTGGGAAGGGGAAGCAGGAAAAGGTTAAAGAGGTGTACATCAATGAGATCAGTTTTCTCCTGAATTTAGCTGTCTTGGTGAATCTATATACGTATATAAAACCGAAAAACACAGTCCAGGAAGCCATTGGTCCGATCGTCCGTCCGTTCCGCCGTCCAGCTGTGATTATGTGTCTATTAATTATGTACTGTTTGAACGCCGGTAGGTTCCTGTCTATTAATTATGTATGTCGATTAATTACGGATTGTTGGAATATACCTTTCGACCATTTAGACTGCCGGGTTCCCTTAGATCTTTGAAGACCCTTTAAGTCCCCCAAGACCCTTAAGACCACAAAGACCCAAAATACTCTGAAAACCCTGAAGACCCTTAAAGACTCAAAAGACCCAAAGGACGCAAAATAACCGGAAGATCCCCAAAAACTCAAAAGACTCAAAATACCCCAAAAACCCCAAATTCCTCAAAAACCCCTAAAGACCGTGGGGACCCAAAATATCCCAAAGACCCAAAATACCTAAAAGACCCTTAAATACAATGACGACCCAAAAGACCATGAAGACTTAAAAGACCCAAAAGATACGGAAGATCCGAAAGATCCAAAATAAGTTGAAGACCCTTAAAGACCCAGAATACCCCAAAGACCCAAAATATCCTGAAGACCCATGAAGACCCAAAATACCACGAAGAGCCAAAATACCACGAAGACCCAAAATACCACGAAGACCCAAAATACCCCAAAGACGCAAAAGATACAAAATACCCAAAAGTCCAAAAATACCCTGAAGACCTGTAAGACCCATTAGACCCATTAAACCCCAAGATCCTGAAGACTCTCAAGATCCTCAAGACCACTTTTACCTTTAAGACCCTTTCAATACTTGAGACACCTTGAGATCCCTTCACCCTTCCAACCTTTTATACTCTTTAAGCCTTTACACCCCTCAAGTCCCTTTCGACCCCTTAGATACCTCCCCTATGTCGACCTTATGTAGGGCACATACCTCTGCTAGGCTGAACAGTTTGTGTTTTGTATCCCACTGATAGGCCGGATCTGGATTCGGACCTGAACCAAAATCGAATCGGCTTGTTCTTGTCACCGAACCAACTCGTCCACAACTTTTATAAATATCATGTTATATATCCCTTATGGACCGATCTCTCAATGGTGAAGAATCACTTTAAAACACACCATGGCACACCTGAGCTCCTCACCACATACAAGGCTTTCATTTGCAGCTCAATGGAATACTGCTCTCCCCTCTGGGCTGGTGCTCCTGCCTCACACCCAGCTCGTCTTCACGCTGTTGAAACCAAAGCGTTCAGAATCATTGGAATCTCCCGCGATGAAGCTAACTCCGAGGGCCTTTCACTCACTCACCGCAGGCAGGTTGGTGGTCTTTCCGTCTTCTACCGATTCCTTTCCGGCCTTGCCCCCCCAGCTCTCTCTGGGCTCTGTCCCACAAATATTCCTACAGGTCGCACAAGATCTGCCTGCAACCCTCTTATGGTTAAACTGCCAAAATCAAGACTCTCTGCTCACCTTCACTCCTTCATTCCTCTTTTCTCCCACCTCTGGAACAAACTCCCTCACTCTCTTCAATCCCACTCCTCCCTCCAGGTCTTTAAAAAACAGCTGTTCACCACCATATCTTATCTACCCCCATCCAAAACCTTGATCTTTTCTACCCCCGCTAATTTCACCCCAAATCCACGTTTTTGAAATACCAACTTCTTTCCTGGAAGTCCTTGGTGTCCTTGTGTTTTATACTTCTCTCACCCCCCCCCCCTCCCCTTCCCACGCCTCCTCCCCCCAAGCCCTCTCCCTCCCACACATCTCCCGATGTCCCTGCTCTCAAATGGTGTGTTTGTGTGCTTCCCCTTCTCTCCCCATCTTGTCTACCGCTCCCTCTTTTCATATATTTTGTTTGTCTGTTTGATTTGTTTGTGTGATAAATGTTAGCTCTTTCACGAGCCTCGATTCTGTATACAAAAAAAAAAAAAATTCCCGTATACAACAACTTGCATTTTAAAGGCCATTTTCCCTGCGAGAGCGGGGGTTAGCCTTGCGGTCCCCATCACAATATTCTACATTTTGCCCTATTTTCTGCATCTCTCCTTGTTAACCCCCTTGCCCGCATTTCTTCTTCCACCATCTTTAGCCAAGTCTTTCTCGGTCTTCCCCGTCTTCTACTTCCTTCTACATTCATTTCCATCACTCTTCTCAACCAGTCACTTTCATCCTTCCTCAACACATGACCAAACCATCTCAACCTGTTCCTCTTCACAGCATCAATCACAGGCTCTATTCCCATCATCTTTCGCAATTCATCATTTGTCTTCCTCTCTCTCAACGATACTCCGCACATCCGTCGAACCATTCGCATTTCCACCCTTTCCAACCTTCGTTGCTGCTCTACGTTCATTACCCATGTCTCGCTCCCATAAATCATAACACTTCTCACACGTGCAGCATACAAATTTTCCCTTCAGCTTCAACAACACTCCCCTCATCATCAGCACGCCACTCAATTCCCGAAACTTCTTCCATGCACATCTCACTCGAGCAACCGTTGCCGAGTCTGATCCACCTTCTCCATTCAGCATGTCTCCGAGGTAGCAAAATGTTTTCACACCTTCCAGCTTCACACCGTCTCCAAGATCCAACTCAACATTTCCTCCATCTGCAGCTTCCTCTGTGCACACCTTACATTTGAATGTAGCTGCCACACTGGTTAATGACCCTCTCAGACCACTACATTTTTGATGAACCCACTCAGCGCACATTGTACACTGAATGGAGTTCACTCCGACACCCTTCCTACACACAGCACAGGGCCACTTCCCAGTTCTTTCCACCTCACCACATGCTTTACCACTTGCCATCACCTTCGTCTTTCCGATATTCACCTTCAGACCTTTTGTCTCCATACATTCCTTCCACGTGTTCATCTTTTCCTTCAGTCCATCCATACTTTCAGCAATCATCACCAGATCATCTGCATACAACAACTCCCACGGTAAACCCTCCTTTACGTTCTGAGCCAGCACCTCCATCACAGCTACAAATAGTAGTGGACTTAGTACCGACCCCTGATGCACTCCCACCTTCACCTCAAACTCACCACTGTTCCCGTCCTTCGTCCTTACAGCTGTGCGTGCTCTTCTGTACATTGCCATCACTACTCTGATCAACCATTCCTCCACTCCTAACTTCCTCAATGCCCATGTCAATACTTTGCGTGGAACCCGATCGAATGCTTTCTCCAGATCAACAAACCCAAGAAACAACTTCTTCCTCTTCTCCATGTACTTCTCCTGCAACTGCCTCACAATGAAAAGCGCGTCTGTCGTTCCTCTTCCTGGCATGAATCCAAACTGCATTTCGTCGATCTTCACTTTCTTCCTTATCCTCCTCTCCAACACCCTTTCAAATACCTTCATTCCATGCTCCAATAACTTTATCGCTCGGTACGAGCCACACTCCAGAGGGTCACCTTTCCCCTTGTATAGAGGGACGAGGGTACTCAGTCCCCAATCCACTGGAATGCGGCCTTCTTTCACCACCAGATTACAGATCTCTGTCATTCTCTTCACACCCCAACTTCCTGCTGCCTTCAACATATCTCCCACAACTCCCGTCGGCCCTCCTGCTTTTCTACCCTTCATTGCTTTTATCGCTTCCTCAACTTCCTTCTCAGTTATCTTCTCTGCCGGTCCTAAAACTGGGTTACTCTCTATGTTGCCATCCCATTCATTCTCTGTATTCAACAGCATTTCCATATATCTTTTCCATCTTCCTTTAATTCCATCTGGGTCGACAACGATTTGTCCCACTTCATCCTTCAAGCAACTCACCCCCATCACATCACACCTCTCTTTCGCTATCTGCTTTGCAATCCTGAATACTGCTTTCTGACCCTCTTCCGAATCCAAGCGTTCTCCGAACATTTTCCTACATGCCTCCTGCGCCTTTGCTACCTCTTTCTTTGCAGCCTTCCTGGCTGCCTTATAACTTTCATGCTCTGCTGTTTCTGCTCCTGTACCCTTCGCCTGCTGCCACTCCTTGAACTTCTTCCTCTTCTCGTCAATCCTCTTTCCAACTTCATCATCCCACCACCATGTTTCCAAGTGCCTCGATGGTCCTTTTGTCCATCCACATACCTCACCAACGGCTCCCAACAGACTAGCTTTCATTGACATCCAACCACTTTCTAGCTCAACCACATCATCCTCGACCCTACTCAGCCTCTCTTTTAATACCTCCCTTACTGTCACCTCTTTCAACCTCCACACCTTCATTCTCGGTTGGTACTTCACCCGCCGAGCTCTCCTCGCACCTTTCACCCTTACGTCGCAGACAACCAAGTGGTGCTGTGAAACAGCCTCCTCCCCCGGGATCACCTTTGTGTCCTGGAGGTGCCCCCTATCTCGCCTACGCACCATCAGGTAGTCAACGGTTGTCGTCGACCCACCTGACGTGTATGTAACAAGCTTATTATCCTCTTTCTGGAACTGAGTATTACAAATCAACAAATCAGCTCCATCAGCAAACTCCAAAATCCTTTCACTTTCTCCATTTCTCACACCATATCCGTAACCCCCATGAACTCCGTCAAAATCATCCATACTCCTTCCCACATGTCCATTTAGGTCTCCTCCTACCACAACAACTTCCTCATCTTTCACGTTTTCCATCAGCTTCTCTATCGCACACCAGAACTTGTCCTTCTCTTCATCGCTTCGACCAACCTGCGGAGCATATCCCGAGATGACGTTCACCAAGAGCTTTCCAATCATCATTTTCACCATCATCAACCTATCACTCACTCTACTCACACTCACCACACTGTCTACAAACTCCTCAGAAAACAGGACACCAACACCATTCACGCCCTCCAGGCACCCTTGCCACACAAACTTGTATTTCTGTCCCTGCCTACCCTTCACCATTCTCACACCACTTCCCTTCCATCTCGTCTCTTGCACACAACATATGTCCACTCTTCTTCTGACCAATACTTCCACCACTTCTCCTGATCTCCCTGTCATTGTCCCTACATTCCATGTCCCAAACCTCAGAAACCGATCTCCACTTCGGGCTGTACCCTGCCCACATGTAGTTGTAATTATCATGGTTCTCTTTTTTGAGGCAATGTTTTTATGGCCGGATGCCCTTCCTGACGCCAACCCTCTTAGTCGCCTCTTACGACACGCAGGGATACGGCGTACCTATTCTTATCCAGGGTACACACTGGGAAACGTTTAAAACATGGGAATTCTGGGGGGTGGGGAGGGCGGCGTCAGCATCACGGCTGCGGTTTAAACATATTTAAATAAATATTTAAACAAAACCATGAAAAACAATCTGGGAAAAGTCTCTAAGTGAGAACGTGGATTTGAGAAAGCAGGAGCAGAGGTGAAAGAAAAACGAGATAGATATAGGGGGCGGGGCACAAGTCGAGACGAGGAGGCCGCACGAGACACCAGGCCGCACGAGACACCAGGCCGCACAAGGCGCACGAGGCGCGAACAAAGAAACGCATAATTACACACAAATTTGCAACAACTACAAAACCAAAACCAAATAGAAACACACAATAACACATACACAACAAAATACGCAGCGGAAATTTGACAAAGAAACGAACGGGAAAACACTCAAACTTTGATGCCGTGGAGAGATCGAAGCGAGCCCCGTCGCTCGAGTGACCGGAAGTCTCCCGTATACAAATCCATATTCTGATCTTCAGCAAAATCGAATCGATTCGTCCTTGTCAGACACCCAACCTCTCCAGCAAGTTTCGTCCAAAATCCGTCCACAACCTTTTGAGATATCCTGCTATGTATCGTTTTTGGCTCGATCTCCTCATGGTGAAGAATCACTTTAAAAATTCTACTTGCCGGATCTGCATCCGGATCTTCACCAAAATCTAATCATTTCGGCCTTGTGACATACACTACCTCTCTGCCAAATTTTGTCCGAATCCGCTCACAACTTTTTGAGATATCTTGTTCACAGACAAACAAACAAACAAACAGACAGACAAACAGACAGACAGACAGACAGAAACAGACAAACAAGACAGACAGGGGTGAAAACATAACCTCCATCCACCTTCGGTGATGGAGAGAATAAATAATATCACCAATTACAAATAAATTTGTACAAAAGAAATGTTTGTATTATAATTGGTGTAAATCATGACAACAATGCAACTCAAGATCAGTCAGTTCATTATCCTCAGTTTGAACAAGCCCGTGCCTCTGCGGCGACGTGTGGTGAGGCGAGCCACGCTAGTAAGAACATGAAAGCATTTGATGTGAACTTGCATATCACAGGTTTGCAGGCTTTCCATCATCCTGGATTTTTTTTTTTGAATACAAGATCAAGGCTTGTGAAAAAGCAAGAACACTGAGTGGATCAGGATGCAACAGAACAAAAGGAACAGCACAAATAGGAGTTTCGGTTAAATGCATCAGCAAAGGGGTTGAAAGACAAAAAAGGGAGACAAATACATATTTTTTTATACTTTTTTTTTAAGTTGAAGGCTCCAGGCATGGACTATATAGCCCTCATCGAGGCTGGGCCTTAAATAAAAGAGAAAAAAAGTGTTTGATGAAAAGTGTATGATGTTTGTTAGCAAGAAACAGAGATTGAAGGTAGCCCGGTGGCTATAGTTTGAGTGAGATAAAAAGTAAGACCAGAAATCCTGACATGGAGAGTGTAAGATGGTTCCGGGCACCACTTTAACGCTCCTAAGTCAGAACGGCAGTACTACCCTGGGCGGTTGCTGTCTACAACATACAACATTAAAAAGGTTGGGCTAACGCGCGCGCGCGCACACACACACACACGCGCGCACGCACACACACACACACACACACACACACACACACACATCTCGTTTTTTCATTTCTGTTCCTCACAATTCTATCTCTCTCTTTTATTCACAGACACACACACACACACACACACACACACACACACACACACACACACACACACACACACACGGACATACTGACGAGACAAACACTTAACACAGTCACTGTGCTTGGGGAAGTGCTGTCACGACCGTCACTTCCCTGGATACTCTGGGTACCAGTGACGTCACAATAATGGCGTCGCTTTTCTCACCATACTCAGCGGGGAATTTCCTCAAGAGGAATTTCCTCCTCCCCATGGATGCCAACCAATGGTGAATGTCTGTTTTTTTTTTTGTTTTTTTTTTGTATACAAGATCGAGGCTTGTGAAAGAGCTAACATTAATCGCACAAAAAGTCAAACAGACACATAAAACACAAAATAAGGGGAGCGGTAGACAAGATGGGGAGAGAGGGGGAAGGACACAAAACAACATTTGAGAGCAGGGACATCGAGAGAACTGTGGGAGGGAGAGGGCTTGGGGGGAGGTGGGAGAGGTATAAAACATATGGACACTGCAAGGACTTCCACGAAAGAAGTTCGAATTTCAAAAAAGTGTATCTGGGGTGAATTAGCGGGGGTAGAAAAGATCAAGTTTTTGGATGGGGGAAGATAAGAGATGGTGGTGAACAGCTGTTTTAAAGACCTGGAGGGAGGAGTGGGATTGAAGAGAGTGGGGGAGTTTGTTCCAGAGGTGGGAGAAAAGAGGAATGAAAGAGCGAAAAGAGCTGTGCTCTACTACTGTTCTAATGAAAGAGCTGTGCTCTACTACTGTTCTAATGAAAGAGCTGTGCTCTACTACTGTTCTAATGAAAGAGCTGTGCTCTACCCTTTTCAAGCAAGGAAGCAGCACGTACCATTTTTAGTCTTTGGTATGACTTGAACCGCTCCAAATAGAATCGGTGCTTTTTAGGAGACACCATCTCCTTACTGGATGACCGTGGACCCCCTACTGGAGCTCATCCGCCCTTTGCCAGGTGTTGGTGTTGGTTTTGGTCCTGGCAGGGTATCACAGTCACCCTCCCCGCTAGCAAAGCCAGTGAGGGGTGTCGGTTTAGTTGCCAACACCCCATTACATGTTACCAGTGGCAGTCCCAAAAGACTGGCCCTGCAGATATCTGGGCGGGGCAGGGAGGGGTAGGAGGGGGTAGAGTGGGGAGGGTTGGGAGGTTAGTGACAAATTACGGAAAGAGCAGAGGGTGCAAGACCAGAAAGGAGGCAGTAGAAAACAGAGAGACAACCGACCTATCTGCGATGCAAAACCGATAGGCCCGTCGACTCAGCTTCACCGCTTGAAGGCCAGATGGAAGAACAAGCACCGAAACGGAATAAATTCAGCAAAATTAATTTATATGTTTTCACACATTGCTCTATTAAATTGCCAAGAAATTTGACAAAACCCGTTTTAAATTCAATTCACACGTGATGTACGTTTAACGGAAATGTTATAATTTGATAGTCAGCACTGTGGAGACATTCCTTTCACACTTGCCTCATTACTGTCGAACTTCACTGCACAAAATGTTCCAAACAAAGGCAAATTAATTTCCTTTTGCAAGATCTTTGATGACAATAATTTTGTGTTTCGCAAGAAGTGAGATGAGCTGAGACAAATCAAGCTAGATATCAAGAAACTGGACATCCTCCATTGTGCCAAGTACTTTCTTCATAAATCTGAACCATACAAAGCCTTGGTGCGTAGATCGATGGAATAATGGCCTGTCCGAATGGCCGGTGACCCTTCTTCACACCTGCCTTTCCTGCATGCAGTGAAATTGAAAATTTTCAGCATCATTGACATCCTCCACAAAGCAGACAGGTTGGTGGCTTGTTTTCTGACCACCTCTCCTCAGGTCTTGCTCCCTCTACTCTTTCATCTTCCTGTCCCTCTCCCGTCCCTCTCCAGGTCTTGAACGTTCTTCCTTGAACCCCTTCCATGTCAATATCCCAAAATCCAGGTTCATTGCTCACCTCTATTCCTTTGGTCCTCTCCTCTTTCCTCAATCTGTTCAATCCCAATCTTCCTTCCAAGGCTTCAAAGTTGGAGGTTTACCATCATATCATTTCATCCTCCATCCTTACCCATGATATTGTTACGGAACCCAACGTCGGCCTATGGTTCCCCTTCGAGGGGGGATTAAGCCCCTCGTCTGTTACGGACCGACGTGGTCCCGGGGGTATGACGCCACGCCCGGTCGGCGCTGGATAGGGTTTTAGGCCCACAAGTCCTATGACCTAAATACCAGCGCTTCCCGGTACGCGAAGGAACACCCCCCGCTCACGGCTGCAGCGTAATGGATGTTGCGCCGAGCGAAGCAAACCGCGGCGTGAGCCATTTACCAAGACTAGACCCGATCCTGAAACGTTGGCCAAATCGTGCCACAGATATTCAATGAGGGAAAAGACAAAGACGACACGGATGTGAAGAAGAGGAAGACGAAGGCAAAAAGGTTTGAAATACGACTATTATTTATTACTATTTACAGGACCAAAATAACCAAGGAAGAAGGAAAGATAATAAAATAAAGACAGAAGGAATCAAGGAGACACAGTGCAATGCTAGCTTACCTACAGTCTTAATTAATACCCAGGACAGAACAAACAAAAGGCAGACTCACACGAATGGGGAATGGAGACAGGAGTGAATGGCTGGACCGGGAGGAAGGTTCAGCTCGGACCAGAGGACGGCCGGGCCGGGAGGGAGCAGCCGCCGCCCTTCCTCAACAGCAACGCTGCCGTCAACGCTCAAGCTGCGGCGGTCAAAGCTGCGATGGTTCCAGCTGCTGCGGTTCAAGCTGCTGTGGTTCAAAGCTGCTGTGGTTCAAAGCTGCTGTGGTTCAAAGCTGCTGTGGTTCAAAGCTGCTGTGGGGCATCCCTCTCTCCTCTCCTGGATCACGCAGCTTGGTGTCTCTCTCTGAAGCTCCTTTTTGTGTAACTCTTAGAACTCAATGGTTCGCTCTCCGTGCTTTCTCAGGACTCCCCCTTCGAGGGCTTCCGCGCGCGCTTTTTATCTCCCTCGGGCGATCAAGCTGCCGGCCTCCAGGACACGCCCATCGGTGAGGTCGCCTCGGCCCTGATTGGTGGGCACGGGCTCTCTGGCTCCACCCTTGATGACGATCAGCGGGCCACGCCCTGGATTCGGCGGCTCCTCCCCCTTCTTCTCCGAGCCCACCTCGTGGCTAATGGAGTCGCGGTGAAAATCGCCCAGCAGCTGCGGCGAATGCAGTTGGCAATCGAGGCTTTGGGAATGGGGCTTTGGGAATGAAAGGGGATCTATCTATTTGAATTCGGTGCAATGGAGTGTCAATTAATGGAAGACAAAGCCTTAGCCTAATACACAGAATAAGGAAATAACTACCAACAAGCAGGGAATCTATGATTGGCTAAACGTGATTGTATATGACCTAACTACGGGACGCCCTTTGACCTTTATACACAACAACTGGAGGAAGGAGGGTCCACAATAAAACAATTAAAAAAACACAATCCTCATATCCACAACAATATTTTATACCCTCGATAACCCGACAATGATCTTCACATTGGACTTCCCATCTACAACCACCATCACTCTTTCATAAGGCAACATTGTGTACCCATAAAACACACCAACATTGATGCGATGAAACTCACAACACACAGTACTTTGCTAATTGTTGACGGAAATTACCTTGTATTAGGAAGCAAATAGTTATTTCGAAGTTTCAGTGGAATCTCAACTTAGTGATAACACATCTCGGGGCAAGAATAGAGAATTTGGCCAAGATGGCCTGCGCTTTATCTAAATGTATCATCAGATGTTTTCAACTAATTTATCATGGCATTCAATGGTAACAAGAAAGTTTGCAAGCTAAAGTAACCCCTCTTGCACCCTTCAAAAGGGTATACAACATGATGCAACACCGTGCATATACATATATACACATACACATACACACACACACACACACACGGTAAATCCTCACGTTTAAGGTGCACCGGTGTATAAGGCGCACCCGTGTACAAGGCGCACCGGTGTACAAGGCGCACCGGTGTACAAGGCGCACCGGTGTAGAAGGCGCACCGGTGTAGAAGGCGCACCGGTGTAGAAGGCGCACCTGTGTATAAGGTGCACCTGTGTATAAGGTGCAGCAGTGTACAAGGCGCACCAGTGTACAAGGCGCACCAGTGTATAAGGCGCACCCGTGTATAAGGCGCACCCGTGTATAAGGCGCACCCGTGTACAAGGCGCTCCCGTGTACAAGGCGCACCCGTGTATATGGCGCACCCGTGTATATGGCGCACCCGTGTATATGGCGCACCCGTGTATATGGCGCACCCGTGTACAAGACGCACCTGTGTATAAGGTACACCGGTGAATAAGGTGCATCTGTGTACAAGGCGCACCTGTGTATAAGGTGCACTCATGTACAAGGCGCACCCGTGTATTAGATGCATGGTTGATTTGTCCCACACCCCACCACAAAAATGTATACCTTTATACAAGACTAATACACTGCACATAGGTTGCATCATCTTTAGCTTAGACGTCTAATATATCAGGAAATCTCGATCAAAAAGAAGAAAAGTTTGTCACAATTTTTTTTTTAAACCATTAATGAATGTTTCATTTTCATACTTTTTACTGTGTTGAAACAGGTACAAGAAACATTGCACAGCCACATGTGTCCATCCATCAGCTCTATTTATCTGACGCTGCACTGGTCATGAAGCTGTTGGAGGAGAGAAGAGGAAGAGGAAGATGTAAATATGCGTGTTTGGCGTTTATGTCTTCTTTTTCAAAAATTTGCTCTTGAAATCATGTAGATCTCAAAAGAGTTGTCTGGGTTTCTTTTGTTTGTCTCGTCTAATGAATTAGCTATATACTTTTTAAAGAGGCACGTGTTCTTCGTTTAGTCATTTTGCCATGATTGAGCAATCGTGCACATTGGACCAATCTGTGGAGAATAAAATATTATAATCAACATCGTCATTAGCGGGGATGATTAAGATTTCCCCCCTGAGCATGGAACGGATCTTCCTGTCTGGTGGCCCCGTGGTTAAATTCAATGCACTGGTTATTCGTGAGGCCTTTAGGCCTAGTTAAAGGCAATATTTTAATTCACGTGCCTCAATTTATCCTAATCTGTCTTTCAGGTAACCCCCACTTCCTGAGAAACCAATAAACCACCTCCCTAAGAACCCTATCATATGCTTTATCGAGACTCACAAACTCACAAAACAACTTGCTATTCCCTTCAAAAAGTTTCTCCCATCTCTACTTAACCTTTTGAATCCTGATCTCCTTGGACTTTCGGCCCCCCACCATGGTCTCCCTGGAGAAAAATGAACGAAAAGTTTTAAATTTGTAATATTTCAGTTTTCTGCCAGTAAAATGTTTTTCTAGCCCTGTAATTACAAATTGTATATATATATATATATATATATATATATATATATATATATATATATATATATATATATATATATATATATATAATATATATGTATGTATGTATGTATGTATGTATGTATGTATGTATGTATGTATGTATGTATGTATGTATATATATATATATATATATATATATATATATATATATATATATATATATATATATATATATATATATGTTTTATTTATTTATTTATTTTTAAAGAAAATGTGGCAGCCGGTAGACTGACCGCCAGGGTATATAGAGGTTTGAATAGCGGCAGGTCTACCAGCCACTTGGGTTCAAAGGGTTAAGAATGAAGATAAGTACCTCTCCTGCCAATCCTTTGGTATAGGTATCCTTACCTCCTTCCAGATGTTAACCTACAACTGCCAAAGTTAGTATGCTCCTCCATCCCTTAATCCCTTGATCATCCCTACCATCACTCTGATGATCCATTAGCTTTCCCTATCTTCATTTTCCCTCGATCTGCCACAACATCTTCCCTTGCAGATATCCAGATATTGCACCTTGCTGATCTCTCCTAATACATCTCTCCGTGCAATTCCACACATTTAGCAGTTCCTTAAAATATTCCTTTCATTTACCAACAATGTCCTTCTCTTGATTAAGAATCTCTCCTCCACAGGTCCTAATCCCCTTAATGTCTCAATTATCCCTTGAAACCCTTTCCCTGCTGTCATCCCCATTATAAATAATACTTCCACCTTCTTCCCAGTCTAGCTTATCAAATGAACCTCAACACGCCATTTTGATCCTCCACTGGTGCACCTCCACTGGTGCTCCATTTTGATCCTCCACTGGTGCACCTCCGCTGGTGCTCCATTTTGATCCTCTCTCCTTCCATTTTCGCACACACCTTAGCTGCTGCTCCCAGCAAGGCCTCCTTCATGTTCTTCCACTCCTTTCCCTGTAGCTGAGTTATTGTCCTACTAACCACTTCCTTGATTCTGCTGCTTGACCTTCTAAATATATTATATAACAGAAGATACTGGGCGAGTTGGCCTCACGATGAAGACACTCGACTGTCATCCGAAAACTTGCTCGTCAAATTGCAGCTAAAGATCGTCTAATTAAAGGAAAAATTAAGTTTAAACTTTGAGGGTTACGAAAGGCAATCATCATTTGGTGAATTTGTTTTCCATATTTTCACCCCCACACGTTTGTGTTTATTTGTGCATCTGCTTTGTAATGCCAAAATGTTTGTAAAGGCCATTTCTAGTGCAATATGCATTGCTAATGTCCCATGAATCTTCGTTCCAGTAAAGAACGGCCTTCCAAAGCAAGAGCGTGTGGATTTACTCTCAGACCCGAGATCGGAATTGCTAGTGTAAAATGGAAAGCATTTTAATGACGTTGGTGTGACTAATATGTTTATCCTCCATCTGTGCAACTCTTAATAGCTGTAAAGTACAAATAGAAAAAGCAATCAGCGATTGCAGACCCTTGCTAGGACGTGTTTTCAGTCATTTTTAAGGCGTTTGTGGTAAAACAAATATGGAGGCCGACCAACGTGACCGATGACGTCATCATTTTTTTCTCCACCAATTTATCCCTAAATGATGCTCAAGAAATTTCATCTTGATCGGATAAAGTTTTGTACTTGTCGAATTATGACGTCATAATGGAGGCACCTATGACATCATCATTAACATATTTTATTCCCCATGGAGAGTTCTTTACAATGAGCCATGTCTCAATTTTTTCTAATCAGCGCTTTCGGAGATATAGAGGTGCAAACATTTTCAGTTTTTCCAAGATGGCGCCAGTACTACGTGACCGATGACGTCAGAATTATCATTTTTAAAATTCTATTCAATCCTGTCCTATTCAAATTACAAGTCAATGGGATGAAAATTGAGGATTTTAGAAATTTGAAAAGGTTGTTGACCTTATGGCCTATGTTGACCTTTTGGTTAATGTTGATCTAAAAATAGTTTGTGGTTGAATTCAGTTTGCTGATTTGGAAACCTATTCAAATTTCAAGTCAATCGGATGAAAATTGAGGATTTTAGAGATTTGGAAAATGTGGTTGACCTTTGGCCTATGTTGACCTTATGACCTATGTTGACCTCAAAAATAGTTGGTGGTTGAATTCAGTTAGCTGATATGAAAATCCTATTCAAATTTCAAGTCAATCGGATGAAAATTGAGGATTTTAGAAATGACCTTTAGGCCTATGTTGAACTTTTGGCCGATGTTGATCTCAAAAATAGTTGGTGGTTGAATTCAATTTGCTGATATGTATATCCTATTCAAATTTCATGTTAATCGGACGAAAATTGAGGATTTTAGAAAATTGAAAAAGTAGTTGACCTTCGGCCTAGGTTGACATTTTGGCCTATGTTGATCTCAAAAAAAAAGTTGGTGGCTGAATTCAGTTTGCTGATATGAAAATCCTATTCAAATTTCAAGTCAATCAGATGAAAATTGAGGATTTTAGAGATTTGGAAAATGTGGTTGACCTTTGGCCTATGTTGACCTTATGACCTATGTTGACCTCAAAAATGGTTGGTGGTTGGTTTCAGTCCGCTGATATGCAAATCGTATTCAGATTTCAAGTCAATCGGATGAAAATTGAGGATTTTAGAAATTTGAAAAAGTGGTTGACCTTCGGCCTAGGTTGACATTTTGGCCTATGTTGATCTCAAAAAAAAAAGTAGGTGGCTGAATTCAGTTTGCTGATATGAAAATCCTATTCAAATTTCAAGTCAATCAGATGAAAATTGAGGATTTTAGAGATTTGGAAAATGTGGTTGACCTTTGGCCTATGTTGACCTTATGACCTATGTTGACCTCAAAAATAGTTGGTGGTTGAATTCAGTTAGCTGATATGAAAATCCTATTCAAATTTCAAGTCAATCAGATGAAAATTGAGGATTTTCGAAATTCGAAATTGTTGACCTTTGGCCTATGTTGACCTTTTGGCCTATGCTGATCTAAAAAATAGTTGGTGGTTGAATTCAGTTAGTTGATATGAAAATCCTATTCAAATTTCAAGTCAATCAGATGAAAATTGAGGATTTTCGAAATTCGAAATTGTTGACCTTTGGCCTATGTTGACCTTTTAGCTTATGCTGATCTAAAAAATAGTTGGTGGTTGAATTCAGTTAGCTGATATGAAAATCCTATTCAAATTTAAAGTCAATCGGATGAAAATTGAGGATTTTAGAAATGACCTTTAGGCCTATGTTGAACTTTTGGCCGATGTTGATCTCAAAAATAGTTGGTGGTTGAATTCAATTTGCTGATATGTATATCCTATTCAAATTTCATGTTAATCGGACGAAAATTGAAAAAGTAGTTGACCTTCGGCCTAGGTTGACATTTTGGCCTATGTTGATCTCAAAAAAAAAAGTTGGTGGCTGAATTCAGTTTGCTGATATGAAAATCCTATTCAAATTTCAAGTCAATCAGATGAAAATTGAGGATTTTCGACATTCGAAATTGTTGACCTTTGGCCTATGTTGACCTTTTGGCCTATGCTGATCTAAAAAATAGTTGGTGGTTGAATTCAGTTCGCTGATTATTTTTTTTGTATACAGAATCGAGGCTCTTGTAAGAGCTATATCATTGAACATGAAAACATGCACAGACACATAAAACATACAATGAAGGGAGTGGGAGACAAGAGGGGGAGAGAGAGGGAAGCACACAAGGACGTCGGTAGATCTGTGGAAGGGGGAGAAATGAGGAGGAGGGAGGGGTACACGGTATAAAGCAAATGAACACTACTAGGAACTTCACTACTAGGAATTTCAGGAAAGAAGTTGGAGATTGAAAGGTGGATTTTTGGTGTTTTAACGGGGGTAGAAAAGATCAAGGTTTTGGATGGGGAAAGACAAGAGATGGTGGTATGAAAATCCTATTCAAATTACAAGTCAATCGGATGAAAATTGAGGATTTTAGAAATTTGAAAAAAGTGGCTGACCTTTGGCCTATGTTGACCTTTTGACCTTAAACATATATAGGATTTTGTCGGACCACGAACTCTACCATTTGGTGAAGTTTCGTGAAGATCGGTTTGAAATTGTGACCTGTAAGTGACCTGTAGGAAAGTATAAGTGAGCGGACAGACAAACAAACACACAAACCGGAGCGATCAACATTCTTGTCCAAAAATTATTTTTTTGCCAAATAACAAACGGACTCAAATGCAACACCCTCTCCTCTGGCGAGGGTAATTACTGGCCAGTGGCAGACATTTCACCCAGTAAATGAATGGCTTTGCATTTTGAAGTCATAAAGCTGACCTATTGGCTTAATGTATAAAGAAAGACAAAGAATGGAGATTTTACCGTGCTTACCTGCAGACGGAGCACACGAAGCACTGAAGGTGGTAGGTGCGGCCCAGTGCCGTGACGACCTCTCCTTCCACAAAGTCCCCGCAGGCCTGACAACGAGTACCGTACAGCCGCTGATAGTCCAGGGTACAGACGTAGTCGCCATTTTTCATGAAGAAGCCACATTGCGCGAGATCACAACCACACACTGCCAGCACACGTGGGACACACCACCCACATGTCATCCGCAAGCACAATGTGGAGAAAATGGAGGCAAGTTCTACATCCAACTAGCCTTTATATAACCACAACAGGTAATAGAGCAAAGATCAGTAAAGATGTACACACGACAAAAAAATTGTGCAGGTGATCATGGAAACTGCCGGGATCGATGGGATGAAGCACAAAGTTAACAAGCGTTACGCCTAGGTCCCCTGTCGGTGAAGTGATGTGAATTGACAAAGTGGAAGACGCAAGGCGGCCATCTTGGATTTTGACGTGGCGACCCAATTTTCAATAGCCTTCTCCCTTATGCGTAGATACACCCACACACCAGATTAGAAGTTAGTAGCTCGTTAATTTTTTCCAGATATTTCGCTCACAAGATTCAGACATATATATGGTGGCGGCCATCTTGGATTTTGACGTGGCGACCCAATTTTCAATAGCGTTCTTCCTTATGCGTAGATACACCCACACACCAGATTAGAAGTTGGTACTTCGCTCATTTTCCAAGATATTCCACTCACAAGGTTCAGACATACATGGCGGCGGCCATCTTGGATTTTGACGTGGGTTGCACCCACACACCAAATTAGAATTCGGTCCTTCGCTTACGCACGCACGCACGGACGGACGCATGGACGGACGCACGCACGCACGGACGGACGCACGGACGGAGGGGAAAACCATAGTCCCCCTTTCGCTCCGCAGTGCGACGGGGGACAATAAATTGATGTAAATGCAGAAAACATCAAAAATGACTGAATTTCTGGAAAAAAAACCACCTTACAAAGCTTATATAATGTCAGGTGCCGGCCAAAAGAATGCACACCATTAGTTCATGGTTCAGCATGAGATGGAATCCGATCAATATCGATCAAAATTACCATTACAGGTATTAAACAGAATCTGAAGATAATCCACTATTGTTATTAATCTAATAGCAAGCATCTCAAGATTGCGCTATGGTACATTGTCCATTACCATTGTATTTACACTGCAGCAAGTTGTTACCTCCACCACCGAAGGTGGACGAGGTTGTGTTTTCACCCCAGTTTGTCAGTCCGTGAGCAGGATATCTCATAGATATATTTAGTTGGGTTTTGATTGATTGATTTTTATTATTTTAAATATTTTTGATCCGTTTCACAAACTTGCTTCACAAACAAACTTTGATCCAGGTTGTCTGGTTGATTTGTTTGTGAAGTAAATGTTAGCTCCTTCACGAGCCTCGATTCAGTATACAAAAAAATAATAATAATAATAATAATAATAATAATTAACAAAAGCACAGACATGTTGTTGGTGCTTTGAGGATGGTCCACAACTTTTTGAGATATCCTGCTAGTTTTTGGCCCTATCTCCCAATGGTGAAGAATCACTTTAAAAATTCTACTAGTCAGATCCGGATCCGGATCTTCACTAAAATGGAATCTATTCTTCCTTGTCACACACACAACCTGTCCATCAAGTTTCGTCCAAATCCATCCACAATTTTTATAAATATCATGTTATATATCCCTTATGGACCGATCTCTCAATGGTGAAGAATCACTCAAAAATAAATAATTCTCGCATACAAATCCATATTCAGATCTTCACCAAGATCGAATCGATTCTTCCTCGTCACACACACAACCTGTCCAACAAGTTTCGTCCAAATCCGTCAACAACTTCTTGAGATATCCTGCTATGTATCGTTTTTGGCCCTATCTCCGAATGGTGAAGAATTACTTTTAAAATTCTAGTAGCCGGATCCGAATCCGGATCTTCACCAAAATCGAATCATTTCGCTCCATCTCTGCCGCGACATCTCCATCTCCTTGTCACATACGCGACATCTCTGCCAAATTTTGTCCGAATCCGTCCACAACTTTTGAGATATTTTGTTCACAGACGGACAGACAGACAGACAGACAAACAGACAGACAGAGGTGAAAACATAACCTCCATCCACCTTTGGTGGCGGAGGAAACGAGAAAAATGAAAAATTAAATAAATGTTCAGCCTGGCGGAGGTATGCGCGCTCTCCCGAGTGTTATTCTAGTTTTGACATTATAAGTGAGGTTGTTGGTTGGTTCCACAGAGCTTCAGCATTTAATAAAACAATTTCCTAGATTTCGATCTCCGAAGGCAAATTAGGCAAGGCACCCAGTGTGTTCCCTGGCATTAAAGCACTTCAGCAGTGCTTACTGTAATATCATAGGGAAAATGAAAAAATCCCGCCCCCCTTCCCCAAAGCCCTCTCCCTCCCACAGATCTCCCGATGTCCCTGTTCTCTGCTGTTGTACTTGTGTGCTTCCCTCTCTCTCCCCCATCTTGTCTCCTGCTACCTTTATTAAATGTTTTTATATGTGTCCGTTTGTGTTTTTGCCATTAATACTAGCTCTTACACGAGCCAAGATCTTGTATACAAAAAAAAAATAATGGTATGAAGTTGATGGAAGGATATTGGTATCTATGGCACAACAGGTGCTGCTCATGTTGTTTCCTGGGCGATTAATCAACTTCCGAGTTGTTTAGGGCAACCGCGTCTCAGACTCACAGGGGAGCTCGCATGTGCACAACATGCAGGGTGATGGCATTAGGAGGCATTGGTGTACATTTATATGAATTCCAAGATTAGGTGATGGTCAAATCACCACATTACATCTGGGAATTCCATCTTGCGATCCCAGCACCAAGAGCTAGAGCAAGTGCTGAGATGAGAACAACCAGACGATCCCAAACACTCCCTTCCAGGTCGAAGTATTTGTGCAGATAATTTATAACAATGATAGGTACAACCCAGACAACATTCATAATCCAAAATGCAGCACTTTTCTTTTTCTTTTCTTTTTTACAGTTTATGAACGTAAACATATCAAAGCCCTTATCTTGAAGCCACTTAAATGTGATTTAAAAAAATTAATATTTCGCAATCCCTTGATCACTTCTCATTTCACACAACTTGGGGACCTTTGTTATGACGAATCGAAACCTTCCCTCCGGCTGCAATCACATTGAGTAACTCGATGGTATTCATAGAATACTTACCCTGCGCAGTCAACATGTTGCTAGCCAACTCTTCTGTTTTTTAACATTTTCTTCTTTGATCCAATATGGCTGCCAGACCACGTGAGCGATGACATCATAAATTTATATTCTCTAATATAATTGTTGCATAGATCACGCTCAATGCATTTCAAACTGATCAGACTAAGCGTTGTTCCTGTTGAATTATGACGTCATAATTATGGCACATATGACGTCATCGTTAACAACACCTATTCCCCATATGGAGTTCTTTACAATGAGCCATGTTTCAATTTTTTCCATGCAGCGATTTTGGAGATATAGAGGTGCAACATTTTTCGGTTTTTCCAAGATGGCGCCTGTACCACATGACCTATGACGTCATGATTATCATTAAAATATTCTAAAGGAGGAGGCACTCCTATGGTGAAAATGTCGTGTCCATCAGACCAACAGTTGCTGAGAAAAAAATTCACAATGATCGTATAAGTGTTGTACTTGTCCAATTATGATGTCATAACGAAGGCACCGATTACATCATCATTAACATATCTTATTCCCCATGG
The DNA here is from genome assembly GCF_964187855.1 of Myxine glutinosa. Classification (NCBI taxonomy): domain Eukaryota; kingdom Metazoa; phylum Chordata; class Myxini; order Myxiniformes; family Myxinidae; genus Myxine; species Myxine glutinosa. The sequence goes on along the minus strand of NC_136263.1, from coordinate 31,156,544 downwards.
GGAGTTGTTGACAATGAGCCAGGTCTAAATTTTTTCCATGAGTGGTTTCAGAGATATAGAGGTGCGAAGTTTTTCCAAGATGGCGCCTGCACCACGTGACCTATGACGTCATAATAATCATTGAAATATTCTACAGGAGGAGGCGCTCCTATGGTGAAAATTTAATGTCAATGGGACCAACGGTTGCTGAGAAAATGAATTTTTAAAATGCAAACACAATTATGGCACACGGCACATGGCACATGTACGCACCTGAATGCTTAACTCTGCTTTTGGCTTCGCGAGAGCAGGGTAATGAGAGTTTTGACACGTCGGTTAGCCCCAAAAAGCGACATAATACCTGCACCTCGGCACAACATACTAACATACAACATGCTGACATGTTAACATACAACATGCTAACATACAACATGCGAACAACATGCTAACATACAGCACATACAACAAGCTAACATATTAATGTTAGCTCTTTCACGAGCCTCGATCTTGTATACAAAAAATATATATATATATATATACAGTGCGGTGGTGAATGCATGCAAATGATAAGAGCATAAGCAATGCAAGATGGTGAATGCATGCCAATGAAAAGTCAGACTTCATGAATTTCTGCTGCTACTGCTACAACTACGACTACGACTACTACTTTATCGGCCCTAATTCTTTCTGACTTATTGGGAGGTCGGCCGGGGCAAATCTCGGCCCAGACTAGACAGCTCAAATATAAATGAGCTACCCCCACAGCATCCAATCGGACAAGCCTTGTAGGACAACTCGTACATCCTCCAATAGAGGTGTGCTGTAGCCTAATAATAGGATAAATATGATTGCAGAAACCTTTATCAATATTACTCTATCAGGAATCCCAGGTGTAAAATATCCAGCCAGTGCTTTGAAATACTGTATGAGAATACAATTCCATTTCATTCATTTTATTGTGCCTCCGCTACCATGGCAACATGCTGCCATGGCAACCTAACCATTTAAAGGCATGCCAATGCTTCAATATGTTAACATGATGGGATAATATCGCAATGGGTGGAAGGTTGGTTAAGTGTCGAAGACATAGGTGACTAAATAATCGACCTCAGTCGCCAGACCTACTGACGTCACAATTAGAAATGGTAATTGTGAAAATTCAACGGTTTTCCTTTTGTGTTTTTAATGGTTCGATTTTAACGCAAGAAGGAAAGACCAAAAAAAAAATGGTTCCGTTTAAGGTTTTAATGAAATCAATATGAAATACACCTGACATAGTTCCTTATAAAATATGCAAAGCAATGCAGCAGGATGAGCAACTTTTCTAATTAACGAGTCTCATCAGGAGGACAAAGAACAAATTAAGTCAGTGGGACCACGAAAGCAGCTTGACGCAGATATGCAACAAGCAAACTGATTTACAAGGCACGGAAAACACTACGGAGCATGGCGGCGTGCATGCTGGCCTGTGCGTGTCCGATACGGTGACCGCTTTGGGACCGGATTCATGAGATGGAGCCAAATTTGCAACATGGTGCTCCAGCCCCGCTTCCAGCATTTTTCTCTGGGTTGGCGCGGTGGCCGAGCGGCCCGAAAAGCGGTCCGGCGGAGCAAAGCGCTGTGGATTCCAGATACCAGGAAAGGATTTGAGAAATGCTCGGGTGGGTTCGTCCGAGTAGTGGGGGGTCCTGGACCATCATACTCAAGGTCGTGGGTTAAACGTGGAGTAAAGACAACAGCATTAACGATGCTTTAACGATTCATTACCGAAATTTTCCCAATAGGAGCGCCTAATCCTGCAGAAATTTTAAATGATACTTATGACGTCATAGGTCACGTCGTAGGGCGCCATCTTGGAAAATCCGAAAAGCTTTGCACCTCTTTCTCCGAAACCGCTCCATGGAAAAAATTGAAAGGTGGATTATTGTAAAGCACTCCCCATGCGGAATAACATATGTTAATGATGATGTCATAGGTGCCTTCATTATGATGTCATAAATCGATACGTAGAACGCTTGATCCGATCAGTATGAATTTTCTTTGGCTAAGCCGTTGGTAGACTAGGTCTTGTTTTAGGTCTTGTTTTAGGTCTTGTTTTTCTCGACACCGCCTTGTATCGTGGCACCATACAAGGCATCACATATGGTGGTTAACTTTTCCATACCCTCGTTATGCCTTGAAAGGAGTGGAGCCCACATCTTTCTAAATGTAGTTTAAAAACCCATCAAATACGATGCCGACAAAAGATCTATTTTGAAAAAAGGAACATCCTATTAATAGCTGGGAAGATTTTGGAGCCACAGTACACAAAGTGTGCCAGGAATATTGCAAAGAGATGTAAACAACATGCTGGCAAGAAGCAAGGCAAATATGATTTGGGGAGGCATGCATTACAAAGAGGATGGGACTGGCGCTCAGAGGTAGAATATTTACATATTAATTAATTTTGATCTCGGTTCAATTCTTCAAGATAGAATCCAGGTGCAAAATTGCATCCTGGTGCAAAATTGCATGCAGTGCGATGCTTCACAGAGATATAAATGCCATCTTTCAAAGTTTACATTCATTTGGTTCTTTTCTGCTTGAAGATGTTATTGCTTTGGGAGGAGCGTGCAGGAGGATGCAAGGTGTGCAACACTCTCTGCGTTCTGTCTACAACACACTCTACAGATCAACACAACACACAACTACAACAACGCAGATTCGCAGTTTGATGGAATATTGTTCCCCCCTCTGGGCCGGTGCTCCTGCCTCACACCTAGCTCGGCTTCACGCTGTTGAAACCAAAGCTTTCAGAATCATTGGAATCTCCTGCGATGAAGCCGATTCTGAGGGCCTTTCACTCTCTCGCCACAGACAGGTAGGTGGTCTTTCTGTCTTCTACCACCGACCCTTCTCCTGCCTTGCACCCCCTGCTCTGTCTGTGCTCTGTCCCCCAAATATTCCTGTAGGACACACAAGATCTGCAAGCAACCCTCTTCTGGTGAAACCGCCAAAATCAAGTGTCTCTGCTCACCTTCACTCCTTCATTCCTGTTTTCTCCCGCCTCGGAAACAAACTTCCTCAATCCCACTCTTCCCTCCAGGTCTTTAAAACAGCTGTTCACCACCATCTCTTATCTTCCCCCATCCAAAACCTTGATCTCTTCCACCCCTGTTAATCCAACCCAAACCCACCTCCTTCAAATTCCCTGTTTTCTTTCCTGAAATCCCATGTAGTGTCCATCTTGTTTATCCTGTGTACTCTACCCTAGCCCTCTCCCTTCCACAGATCTCTAATGTCCTTGTTCCCTGCTGTTGTTGTGCTTCCCTCTCTCTCTCTCCCGCTCCCTTTGTTATATGTTCTAGCTCTTATAAGAGCCTCGACGAAATGTACAAAAAAAAGCTCTCCTTTTCCAAGCTGTCAATGTTCTCTGATGCTTTTCTCCTCAACGCCCCCGTTCTCCGGTTTTCCCTCAGCGCCCACGTCTCCCCTGTTGCTCATCCATATCCACGGGATAAAGTAAGCCACGACGTGTCCCTAAAAAGCCTTTTGTTGAACAATACTTCTGTGGAAAGCTCTTGGGGCAAGCTCCTGGATAGGGTATTTGGGGTTTGTGGATTTATTGGTGTTACAAAAGGGTACCGTTAAAGTTGGCGTTCCGAGACGCTTGCCACCAGAAAGCTGGAGGCCTGAACCCAGATGTAGCACTCTGGGAGTCTGCCTCATCATCTGGCACATAATCTCTGTTTCCCTCATTTGCTGGAGCTGCAACAGAACATGGGATTCCAGAAGGCCTTTCCGAGGCCGCTCTTCTGCACTGTTGAGCCATCTCGAACGCCCCATGTTTTTCTGCAAAGTTGCCTGAAGCCCCTCACCCTTCTTTATTTTACCCGTTGGCTAATAATCTGTGGCACACCGATCCCGATTATATTTTCCAATCATCTTTCTTTGCTTTCCAACAAAGGGGGGACCTCTCGGATTTTGGGCTCAACACCCTGTGGTGTTAACGATAAAATACACAAATTACAGGAGCAACTAGAATGGCACTCGGGAGAGCACATACCTCTGCCAGACTGAACAGTTAATGTTTTGTGTCCACTGATAGACCAGATCTGCATCTGGACCTGAACCAAACTTCATTCGGCTTGTTCTTGTCATCTACCCAACTCCCACACAAAGTTTCATCCTCATCCGTCCACAACTTTTTGGGATATCATGCTATATATCGTTTTTGGCCGTATCTCTCAATGTTGAAGAATCACTTAAACAACTAGAACGGTACTCAGCAGAGCGCATACCTCCGCCAGACTGAACAGTTGATGTTTTGTGTCCACTGATAGACCAGATCTGCATCTGGACCTGAACCAAACTTCATTCGGCTTGTTCTTGTCATCTACCCAACTCCCACACAAAGTTTCATCCTCATCCGTCCACAACTTTTTGGGATATCATGCTATATATCGTTTTTGGCCGTATCTCTCAATGTTGAAGAATCACTTAAACAACTAGAACGGTACTCAGCAGAGCGCACACCTACGCCAGAATGAACAGTTTATGTTTTGTATCCCATCCACTGATAGGCGGGTTCTGCATCCGGACCTGAACCAAAATCTAATCGGCTTCTTGTTGTCACCGAACCAACTCATCCACCAAGTTTAGCAATAACTCGTCCATAACTTTTTTGAGATACCATGTTATATATCGTTTTTCACCCGATCTCCCAATGGTGAAGAATTACTTAAAATTAAATAATTTTCGTATCCGAATCAATATTCAGATCTTCACCAAAATCGAATCAATTGGTCCTTGTCACACACACAACCTGTCCACCAAGTTTTGTCCAAATCTGTCCATAATTTTTGAGATATCCTGTTCACAGACAAACAGACAAACATCGGTGAAAACATAACCGACGTCCAACTTCGGTGGTGAAGGTAAAAATGGTGCAATTTCTATCTCCCTACATTATTCCTTTATCCTTTTCTTTTCTTTTCTTTTCTTTGTTTCTTCCCCCAAGCCTCCCGACTGGTTGAAAGCACCCCGAGAGTGCTTAAAGACTGGCTTAAAATTGAATGTTGAAAAATATTTAACAGAAATAAATATTTATGGTAAGAATTAAGAGATAACTATTTGAAACGTGATAATCTCAACTCATTCAATGTCCGAATAATCGGTTCTCTTCCCAAGGTGGAGATTTATTGAGTTTTGATATTTCCTCCTATTTGTACTTTGTTGAGTGAAGATTGGCAGATTGGTGACACGTGAGGACATGTAGGCCTGTTCCCTCTATTTCCCAGCTGTATCCCAGTTTCTTTGTATCGTATTGTGTGCTCAGGATCCCACTTCAACCTGGAATGAAAGTGTTTCTTACCAAAGAAAAAGAACAGTGGAAGAAACTACACTGTCATTCCCTCCTATCTGAAAGCAGTGTTGATACTGCAGAGTAGTGATGCCGATAGTACTCCACACACTCTGGTAGTGGTGCTGGTGGTGGATATCCATACTCTTGACAGAACGCCAACACGCGTTCACAATGAAAGTTTCCGTGGTTGTTTTTTTTTTGTATACAAGGTCGAGGCTCGTGTAATAGCTAACATTGATCACAAAAAAGACAAACTTACACATAGAACATAAAACATATGATAAAGTGAGCGGGAGAACAAGATGGAGAGCAGGGACATCGGGAGATCTGTGGATGGGAGAGGGCTTGGGGGGAGGAGGCATGGGAAGGGGGTGGGGGTGGGAGAGGTTAAAAAAAAAAACACGTCGACACTGCTAGGAGTAGTGTAATAATGTTGCTTCTGGGACACCTCCGTTTAACATGGGAAATCCCTATCTAATGTCATTTACCCCCTTGTCTTTTTCAAAAATCATAAACACCTCTATTTCTCCCACCCTCATCTTTATGAACCTTTTGTCTGTAGTACCTATCCTTAATGTTGTTCATTAGACCACTCAAACACTACAAATATTTGTTTTCTCTTATAGACCTATCATCCTTCTTCTACATATCATCTGGCAGATTAATCTTTGACCCACTCAAACATTGACCCATTCACTTCCATATTAATTCTTTCCCTCCCTCATTGCCCCTAAACACCTATATTTCTCTCACCCTGTTCTTTACGAACCTTCTAACCTTTTGACATGTTATCCTTATTCATTAGACCACTTAAACACCTGTGATCCTTCTGACCTCATGGACCTTTTAACCTTTTACTCTTAATATCATCTGGTGAATATAACCCACTCAAACAACGACCCTACAAATATTTGTTTATGCGTGGGAAATAATTTAATTCTCCTACAACTCTCTTCACCATCTAATATATTAACAAAAAATATGTTTGAGTTTGGTTCTTTATTAAGATATTTTAACTGAGCTAAGATAAAATGGTAAACCTCCCTCAATGTTCTTGTTTGAGCGCCTCCAGTGCCACATACCATTTTTTGGTAAGCTCCGCCCACTTTTTGGTAAACCACGCCCATTTTTACTAAGCCCCGCCCACTTTTTGTTAAGCCACGCCCACTTTTTACTAAGCCCCGCCCACTTTTGCTAAGCTCCTCCCACTTTTGCTAAGTCCCACCCACTTTATAAACTCTTCAGCATTGTATCATTTCCAGGTAATACATTACATCATTTTCAGGGAATTTCCATCACATCATTTCCAGTTAAGACACGCCCAGGGAATTTCCACAGGAAGACACACCCAGTCCTTATAAAAGGCACCGACCACACAGGCTTTTTCAAACACGCTTTCTGCTTCACTTGAGAATGGACTACTATGCCGAAATGGAATGGGATAACTTTGCTATTCCATGGAGTCCTACTACCTGTGTAGAACTCAACCTTCAGATTGATGAACTGGACTCGAACCTCTTATCAATGGAGGTAAGTTTGTTTATTTATTTATTTATTTATTTAATTTTTTTTTTTTTTTTTTTTTTTTTTTTAAGATGAGACTCGTGTAAGAGTTAACAAAGTTTATTTTAATATTCATAGAGCTTGATTTATACAAATAAAAAATATTGTATTAAATTAATACATTGTTATTTTCTTTCACAGGAAATTGTATCTGAGATACGAAATGAAAATTCTGCTTTTAACACAACTTGGGATGAAGTTATTTTTTTGTTTGAAGACATTTTGAACAACCAAGACCCCCAGAACGAGTTCTACCTTGATGACCCAGCCAAAGAGTTATACCTTGGAGATCCACAAAATCCTGAAAAAGAGTTTTACCATGATGATACTTGTTGTGAGTTATCAAAACAAAACCCACTGAACAAGTTCTACCTTGATGAGCCAGAATACAAGTCATACATTGGAGACCCACAAATTTCTGAAAATTGGGAAAGGAGAGTTCTCCCTGATGGTCCGCAGTTATACTATGTGAGACACATCATAGAAACCCTAAAAAATTGGGCAAGGAGAGTTCTCCCTGATGGTCCGCAGTTATACTATGTGAGACACATCATAGAAACCCTAAAAAATTGGGCAAGGAGAGTTCTCCCTGATGGTCCGCAGTTATACTATGTGAGACACATCATAGAAACCCTAAAAAATTGGGCAAGGAGAGTTCTCCCTGATGGTCCGCAGTTATACTATGTGAGACACATCATAGAAACCCTAAAAAATTGTGAAATGGGAATTCTCCCTGATGGTCCGCAGTTATACTATGTGAGACACATCATAGAAACCCTAAAAAATTGGGAAAGGGAAGTTTTCCCTGATGGTCCGCAGTTATACTATGTGAGACTTATCACGGAAACCCCCAATATTTCTGAAAATTGTGGTTTTACCTTGGGGACTTGGAAAGATGGTTATATTTTTGGAGACTCGGAATGGGGGTTTTGTTTTGATGACTCGGAATGTGATACCTATCTTGGAGGCTCAACAGGAATGTGGTTATACCTTGGGAACTTGGAAAGTTGGTTTTATTTTGGAGACTCTACCTGTGGGGTTCCTCTTGGAGACTCTTTGGATTCTAAAGCAATGAACAATGTTCTTTATTTAATGACGCTTGATTTAAGCAATATCAAGAAAGTTCGAGGAAGAAAATGCTGGAAAATTCTTTCTTCCCATTTCTACTTCTTCAAACTTAAAAGCCTTGAAAGACAGAATTGGAGGAAGAGGAAAAAAAAAAAAAGAAATACGTATTTAAAAAAGAAGAAAAGAAAGATTATGTTAGGGTTTGGGTGGGATTTTGAATGTGAGGGTTAGGGATGGGGTTGGGTTAGGGTTGGGATTTTGAATGTGAGGGTTAGGGTTGGGGTTGGGTTAGGGATGGGGTTGGGTTAGGGATGGGGTTGGGTTAGGGATGGGTTGGGTTAGGGTTGGGATTTTGAATGTGAGGGTTAGGGTTGGGGTTGGGTTAGGGATGGGATTGGGTTAGGGTTGGGATTTTGAATGTGAGGGTTAGGGATGGGTTGGGTTAGGGATGGGGTTGGGTTAGGGATGGGGTTGGGTTAGGGTTGGGGTTGGGTTAGGGATGGGGTTGGGTTAGGGATGGGGTTGGGTTAGGGATGGGGTTGGGTTAGGGATGGGGTTGGGTTAGGGATGGGGTTGGGTTAGGGATGGGTTGGGTTAGGGATGGGTTTGGGTTAGGGATGGGGTTGGGTTAGGGCTTGGGTTGGGTTAGGGTTTGTATATTATTATGACTCACTCGCACATACACACACACACAAAAGTTAAGCCCCAACTAAAAAGTTGTGGGATTCTGTGTTTGGGGTTCACAGATTTAAAAACGTATCCCCATTATACACACACAAAAGTTAAGCCCCAACTAAAAAGTTGTGGGATTCTGTGTTTGGGGTTCACAGATTTAAAAACGTATCCCCATTATACACACACAAAAGTTAAGCCCCAACTAAAAAGTTGTGGGATTCTGTGTTTGGGGTTCACAGATTTAAAAACGTATCCCCATTATACACACACAAAAGTTAAGCCCCAACTAAAAAGTTGTGGGATTCTGTGTTTGGGGTTCACAGATTTAAAAACGTATCCCCATTACATTTTATTTATTTATTTATTATTTTCAAGGGTATTATCTGCTTACTTGTGTTTTTTGTAATTCTTGTGAGTAAAATGAACCCAAGATTTCTTCTCCATTTAAATCATATAATTTGTAGGTCCAAGGGACTGTATCCATTACATCAATGATTTTAAATAATTCACGAGTCCATTTTTGTGTATAACCTTTCTCAAAATGACTTTTCCATTTGTATATTCTTACAATATCACCAACTTTAAACTTGGGCTTTCTCAAATTAATCTCCTTTTCATATTCTAATTTTGTAAATGTTTCTGATGGTTTTGATTGTGTTGATGAATGAACTGTATTATTGTAATTATCTACAATATCCTGAATTAAATACACCCATTTTTGAGAACCGAGTTGTGTGAATTTTTTATATAATTTCTCTTTTAAAGTACGATTAAAACGCTCAATAACAACTGCCTTTCCTTCATTAAAGGTGCTGTATAATTTAATACCCTTCCCCTTAAGAAATTTCATGAATATTTTGTTATAGAACTCTGTTCCCTCATCAGTCCATAACTTCTTTGGTTTCCTTTTATCCCGATCAAATATTAGCTTAAAGGCTAACATTAAAGTATCACCCCTTTTATTTTTTAAAGGGACAACCCAGGCAAATCTACTCCTCAAATCAATAACGGTTAAAGCATACCTGTATCCCCTGTCATTATTCAATTCAATTAAATCAGCGGACCATATGTGGTCAGTGTATTTAGAATAAACCTTCCTTCTTTTAAACTTTGTGATTATAGGTTTGTGTAATTCTTCAGCCAAAAGCTCCTCAGTCTTGATGGCATCATTAGAGCCTAATAGTTTTTTGAGGAATAACCAAGACCAAGTTTCAATTTAGCATTTATCAAATTTCTCACAATAAACCTATCAACTTTCTCTCTCAACGTTGGATTTTGTATCAAAGACAAATTATACAACATTTCGCTGTCGGCTTTATGTTTTTCAGTCAACGTAGTGGTTTTCCCATAAGCAATATCATGCTTCATACACACTTCGTCAACCCTATTTGTAGGTTTAGACCAAGGTTTAGGATTGTCAGCCTCATCTAATCTTTTATCCAAGTTTGTTCCTGGACCACAGAAAGAATACCCTGGAAGGTGTAATTCCCCTGGAATTCCAGTTGTTGTAAATTTACTTCCTGACAGAAACTTTTGTATGTCTCCTCCTCTTTTAGGAGAGATGAATTGGCACTTTTTAGAGCCACATACTTGACATATTCCTTTTTGATAAACTCTATTATTTTTAGCTTTAACATAAGAGATATTTTTAGATTTAGTTTTCTTTTTACATTTGAGACAATAACTCATATTTATTTATCAGAAAAATTCCGACAGAGTATCAAAACCTTTTTGGTTTTCAACATATACATTTCAATCTTTATTTTTAAAACATAAAGAATCCTAAGGAATGCCTTCACTCTCTCCTCCATTTATTTACAAATAAAAACTAACTAAAGTCAATGACACCAACATCATCAATCACATAATCTTTTCCTTCTTCTTCTTCTTCTTCTTCACCACTTTCTCGTTTAAATCTCCTCCCTGAAATTGAAGACATTGACGTTGTTATTTTTGAAACCATTATCTTCATAAGAGTTGTTAATTCTTTAATTTCCTCTTCGGTGCGTTGAGATTGATTTATTTGCTGTAATACACTCAATCTTTTACGAATCTCACTGATTTCCATCTTTTTATATTTTTCCTCCCTCTCTCTTTGCTCCCTTTCCTCCCTCTCCTCCTTCTCCTTTTTCTCCCTCTCCTCCTTCTTCTTTTTCTCTCTTTCCTCCTTCTCCCTTTTCTCTCCTTCCTCCTTCTCCTTTTTCTCCCTCTCCTCCTCCTTTTTCTCCCTCTCCTCCTTCTCCTCCCTCTCCCTTTCCTCCTTCTCCTTTTTCTCTCTTTCCTCCTTCTCTTCTTCAATTCCTTCCTTAGCCCTTACAACCCTTGAGCTTGAGTCCCAAATAATATTATACATATACTCATCTGGATTTTGAGATATTCTTGTATCTATAATTATTTTTCTCATAATAGGATACCAATAAGATTTGTTGACGATTTCTAAAAGAGTTTTATATTTCATAACTTTGAGAAGTTCATTTTTATTTAATACTTTAAACAAGTCTCTATTTGTGGGTTTAACAATATCAGTATAAGGCCAGTTTTTAATGACAAAATTTCCATGTGTATGTTCCAATTCGTACGGTATGTAAAACCGAGCACCCTTTTCTTGTAGGTATCCTTGAATACAAAAATTATAATTCTCTTGTAGTCTTCTTCCTGCCATTTATGTATCAGAAATATATGTGAGATTAATATTATGACAGGTAATACCACCCCATCTTCCCACTACCAAATCGGTTTGTATTCCTCGGCTTTCTATCCTTATCTCATTACCTTCCTTCTTTGTCATGCGAACCATCGCTATACTATCATATATTTTTATTTTCTTAAAATCACGTATTTGTTGTTTACTAATTGTACTTCCACATAAATCCTTATCTTCACCAAGTGGATAATATTCTTCTTTACGAGACTGATTTAAATCATGTAGGTCTTCTAAGTTTATTGAAAAAGACCAATTATACCCTAAATCAGGCATATCATACCCCCATTTATTAATTCGCATATTAACTAAATGTCCTTCTTTATAAAATTCAATTGTAAGCAGGTAGTTAAATTCAATGAGGAAAGGTGTATGGTCAGTATAACCAGGTGTTGTGGTTGTAAATTTTACTTGTTTCACAAAACGTGCTGTTTTATTTAACAAGTGTGATAAATCACTGAATCTAATTAAGTCATTCGCATCTGTAGGGTTTGGATAATTGATTAATTTATAAGTATTCTTCATATTAATATTTTTACTTATACTATATTTTTGTCGTTCAGCCTGTGCCTTTGTATAATAATTTGATAAATCAATATCCTGGGAGGATTTTCCAAAGATAGAACCATCTTTTCCAACATAAGTCATTTATATTAGATTAAAAATGATATTATAAAAATTTTCATTATTGTTGAGTTGAAATAATACATATAAACATAATTGACCACAACATTTAGAATTAATTTCTTGAACTTGAAATGTTTGATAAACACCATTCTGTAAGAATTGTATTACTTCAACAGGTGGTGGCATACCATAACTATCAAAATAATATTTATCCTGACTATTATGAATACAAACCCAATGAGAACCATTCTGTGTGTCTAAATTCATAATAATATTCTTTGTATTCTTATTTATATGTATTAATTCATCTCTCATACAGATTACCACATTATCAATTTTTAGTGTTTTACAATACTTGGCTAGTTCTATATTTGACGTTGTATTCTTTCCAAATTGTTTAAACCATTTATCCATTTATTTATGAGAAAGATACAATCCATTACCCCGTTTAGTTAGTTTAACACCCGCTTGAGCGATAGAGGAAAGCATATCACCAACCAACAATCTAGCTTTATCAGGCAGTGGGTGAGCAAAATCTACAATTACACCACTTCCACTAATTTGTTTCTCCAACTCCTTGTTATGTCTTTCCAATTCTTTTTGAGCTTTTAGTTGTGCCTTCCTTTCGTTAGCAGTTTTTACCGCTGCTGAAATACCACCAGTCAATGCTCCCGCCGCACTTAAACCAGCAAATAAAGGAATTAGAAACGGGAGAAATCCTCCTCTTGACTCGTCTATTGAATATTTCTTTAACATAGGTTTCGTCATTTTAATTTTAAGTGATCCAACATCATTTAGTGTTTTTACTTGTGTGTGTGTGAGTAAAACATCAATTCTTACAGCTCCTTTTCTTTGAATTGTATTAACATTAATAATACAAGGCTTTTGATTTTGAATACAAGATGTTAATTTATTAAGATTGATTTGATTAACATATACCCCTACCATTTATTTATGAGAAAAAACCTATGTGATATTAATCATAACACCATTATCTGTATTAATCTGTAATTCTGTTTCCTCCAAAAGCAAACAATAAGCATCAACTTCTTCATTCTCCCCTCTTTCAATGTATAGAGAAGTATCCACTCGATTAGACTTTATAGTTTCCTTTTGAGAACTCAGGTCAATTGCGTAGATTGTATATAAACCTTTAAATGCAACCATATCCAAAATAGGATCATTATTACCATTACTTTCACACACTTTTTGGTAGGACTTGTAGGCTTCCGCATAATCATTTTTTTCCCAATCAATTTCCAATCTATCTCGCGGATAAAATGTGCCATCAAGAGAAACCCGAAGTTGTTTCACCTTAGCATTATCACTCAGCGCATTATTCTTATTAGTACCCTCCTCTCCATCTGGTTTTTTAAAAATGAGCCATAGGTATCGTGGCTTTCCTTCAAGAACACCCAAATTCCAAGTGTAGGTAGTGTGTTCCAGTTTAACGTGTTGACATCTTCTTTTAAGGTATGATACATTTAGCGGTTTCTTTGAGTTAAGTCTTCTATTTAACATCTCCTCCGTTTTAAGATTAGGAGTATATTCATTGATATACCAACACAAATCATTAATAACAAATTTATTATTGTCGCCAAAAGCATTTTCAGCCCCAAAAAGCAATCTATTTACATTATCATTCCTTTGTAGTTGAAATCTAATTTTAAGACCATACAAAACTTTATCATAATCACAAAATCCAAATATACCTTTAAGAGGTACTGCTACGGTAAAACTATTCTCAGCTTTTGCGTCATCATTATACATTGACTTCCTTTGACTATAACCAGGGTCTGTGTTTGTTCCCGTTGACATATCAGGAATAAAGCCTTCAACAGCTCCCTTACCCATTCTATCACCAAACGAATATAGTGTAAATTTCATCATTTCAGATGTAGCAGAGACATAATCAACCGCTTCAACCTCTTGTGTTCCAATATACAGGCGAACACTGTCAAACATTTTCCAGAAGAAATCATTTACGAGTGTAGCATTAGTATTATTCGCAGCCTTAGTGAATTTAAATTTACACAGCAAGAAACTATCAGCTATATTCAAGTAAGTTTGTTGATTATTTATTTCAAAACTTTTTGTTCCGTTTGAATTCCAGTCGGTTCCTGTAATAGCATTTACCTTAAAATAGTCTTCCTTTTTAGTAGAGTTTGAAATGATAATCGTATCATCCAAATCATAGATACTATCAATCGCTTCCATACTTGTATTTATATAGTATTAAAATTGTTGAAACCCTGACCCAAGTATTTTAATGATTTTTTGTCGTTCTTGTGAAGATAGTTGAGTTTTACCTTTTTTAATTTCTTTGATTGCTTGTAATTTATGGGACTCCTTTTGAGCATCTTTTATACTCTTTACAACACCTGCTACATTTCCCATGAGAGAAGCAGTTGAACCAATTAGGTCTTTATGTTTAAGAATGGTTGAACCCGAAGAACTGAACTGAGAAGCAGTTGAACCAATACCCATTAGAGTATCAATTATCCCATCTCCTTTATTTCGAAATTGATGACCCACACCCCGTTGTCTCTTAGGTTTATAGTATCCTTTACCCACATACCTTGTATAGTCTGGTGAAAGGAACATGCCCTCCCCTGTAATTATTTTATATTTTCCCAACTCGTGTTTTCTTACAATAACCATTATTTATTTATTGAAAAACTTCACGTAGGTGAATTCTGATGGATATAATTTCATCATTAAAGGATATCATACGATTATCTTGGTCGGTTATCCTAAAATTTACTCTGTATATGGTTTTTCCTGACACAGGTAAATAGACAAGATTTTTTGGTTCCATATTAAATTTATAACCAATCGGGGTTGAGTATGCACTGAATGAAAATATTGTATTTGTTCTTATTCCATCGTTATAAGCACCATCAATCAAATCACAATGAATTAATACTGAATTTATACCGGAGGATATTTGGATAACATTATCACTGTAAAACGTCCCGTTATTTTCAATCTTTTTTGAAGAGAAACCCAATAGCTCTCTGAACGAATTTTCAATCGTGAAATCAACTTTATAATTATTTTTCAGTTTAATAGTTGATTTTGAAGTGTGTGTTTGAATATCTATTACAATATTTTTTGGTTCATCACCTTTTTCTTTCATAAGGCGAGAGACTTCTGAAGATATTTGAGAAATCTCGTAAGCTCCAGGTGAAACAGTTATAGTTTTGTAGGCAGTGCCTGGATTATAACTAAACTTGTTGTTTTTCTCTGTGATATTAAAAAGGGTATTGTAAGTTTCCATTGACAACAAAGATGCCTCATATGAGGTAAGGGGGTCAAGTTGTAGTGGGTAAGGGAATGAAGCTGTGTAATTGCTCGTTGTGAAATTAAAACTAAGAATTGTGCTTCTCATCTTATTTAATATCTAATAAAATATCTTTGTATTGACATTTATTAATTATTTTCATGTTCATCAACTGATCTAAAATGGCTGAGGATTCATTAAAACAATTGTTGTTTCCAGCCTTCTTACTACCTAATAACAATAATAGCCTATTAACTAATTGTGATGGGTCATTTGGAAGAAAACTAACACCCGAACCAAGCTTACTTAAAGCATCAATAATATGTTTCTCCTTCTCATTCTTCTTACTTTTACCAGCAACAGAAACTCCATAATCAAGTGTATTTAACAACTCAATATATACCCTATCTTCCTCTCTTTCCATATCAAGTGGTTCCTCAAAATATTTTGAACCGCTGAATCCGGGGTTTGTTAGAAGAAACATTAATCTTGGAGTTAATTTAACATTTGGTTGAGTAGAACTCAAGAACATCAATTCATCATTAAATATCAATACCTTTTCTTCCACAAGATGAAACACTGCTGGTTCTTCTGTTGGAATGAGACCTGCTCTGGTTTTTGAACCCGCAGAATATTCATTGTTTTGAAGAGCTTCCACAACATAATTAGGGGGTTGATTTACCTGCTCAAGTTTCCGAAATAATCCCTCGTCATCATATTCTAATTCACCAAGTTCTTGTTTTGTTATCTGACTAAAATCTTTGAGCATTTGAAGTTTTTTCGGAGTAAATTCTACCGTGGGAACTGTAGGGTGTTGAGTTTTCAAAAGTGGTTTAAAGAATTTCTCTTGTTTTCTTTCAAAGGCTTCTTCACCAGTTAGTTTCTGTTTCCGTTTCTTCTTTATCTCTTCCTGTTGTTTAACAACTTTTGAAACTAATTGTTGATGTTCCTTAAACTTTCTTTCTCTTTCTTCGGTATTCATTTAGTATTGAAAAATATCATTTAGTATCTCATCTTGTTTCACAACAATATATTTATATTTTCCAATCGTGTGTTTCATATAATTTTCAAATTCTTTTTTACTACATAACGTAGAGCAATTATCTCTCCAAAAATTATTTACATCTATTGAATTTAACTTAAATAAAATAAAAGTATTGGCATTGTTTCTTATTGAGCGTCGAGGGAGTTGAAAATATGATTGACTAAGATATATACAATTACAAGAAGAATGTCTCCCTCTTGTATAGTAGCTATCCATTACTGTTTGGTTTCTCTCATTAACACAATCATCAAAGATGACAAGGTTCTTTTTTGATTTATCTAAATCTTGAGGTGAAGGTATATCATCCGTATTATCACTGAGAATACAAGTTATGGGTTTCGATTTTGATTTCTGTGTATCACAAAATAATTGTATTATATCATCAATATTATAATCATTTAGTTTGTTTTGAAGTTTAAATAAACCGATAATGTCTTCCTTTTTAAGACCCGCATTAAAACCCTGTGAGAGTAGTTGATACTCGGGTTGAAAACTTGACTTTGTAAAAATTATTAAATTATCATAATCTAAAAAATTAGGACCAAGGAGCATCTTTAAAAGTAAACAGGTTTTTCCACATCCGCTTGAACCAACTATTAGACATCTCAATGAATTTGGAATGTTTTTATGGTTATTAAATTTTATCTTATTTTCCCAAACGGGTAAAAAATCATTCATTTATATATTTGGAAAACAAGTTATCCAACTTTTTTTGAGCTATTTGAGAAACTCTATATTTTATCCTGAGTTCGGGTTTAATTTCAAAATAATCCATTATTTTATTTATATAGTATCTTGTATTAACATTTCCATTAAAATTATTTTGAATAATAAATATCATTAAACCCTTATACATTTCCTCAATACAATTAGTCTCTTCCCTTGAAAGAAATGGTGTATTATCATCACAATACTTAACATTCATCTCTCTTATTAATCTTGTAAAGTAATTCATTTTTGGTTCTAATTTAAAAGAGTTATATATTTTTTTATATTTCTTATTATCATTAATTAAAATTAAATCACAGAAAATACATTGTTTATATGAATCCTCATCATTAAGCCCCACTCTATCACAAGCCGGACAATTCTCTAATTTATCATATGGAGAGTCTGGAAATTCTAAATATCCTTCAGAACTTATCATATTTATGTGGTAAATTTTTACTTAAACTAAACGCAAGTTTATTCATTAATAAATACAATGTTTCAAAGCACAAAAGACAAATTTCAATCAATCTCTACTTCGGTGGAAGATATAGAAAAATATGTCAAAGATGTTAAATTGAACAAAGATAAATATGGAAATTTTTGGGTAAAACCAGTTATGGAAAATAACATGAGCCCCTCTATTTCATTTAAAGGAAGAGCTCTAACTATACCTGGAAAGACATCCATTAAAGTAAATCTAACAAAAGTTTCTCCTCTACTCCTGGCAATTTATTCAAAGCTTGAAAAAGTGATTGACCACGATACTTTGAAAAAGAATGATAAGACCATTAATAATTCTAGAGGAGACATTTGTATTTTCTTTAATAATCCAAAGGGTGTAGATCTAAGTAAAATGAATGATGTTAATATTTCTGGTGAAATGTCATTTCGTTCTATGATAGTTAGAGATTATTTAAAGATAACTTTTGATATAAAAATTGTAGAGATTGAATCTGTTAATGAAAGAAAGTATATAGATATTGATGGGAATATTTTTCTTGCTAATTAAATATGAGTCAATACAGCAGTGAAGATTTTACTATTTCATTGAACTCAGACGATAGTGATGATAGTATTTCATTGAACTTGGACGATGGTGATGATAGTATTTCATTGAACACAGATGATAGTTATGATACTAATAGTTTGTGCTCAAATGATAGTTATGAGAGTAGCTTTATTGATGACTCTGAGTATGATTCTGAGTATTCATGTGATAGTTATGACTTAGATGATTCTGAGTGAAAAAGTGTTTTAGTTTAAGCACAGCGATATATATAAAACGGAGCTGTAAAGCTCAAAAGTGTTTTATTTTAAGCACAGTGATATATATAAAACACCACGTTTTCTCACGCTATAAATATGGTTTATTGTGATACTTGCGAGAAGGAAGTAAAATATTATAAACAACATATTCTCACCGCAAAACATACATACAACATTTTAAACAAACTTTCCCCTCTTCCACCTGAAACAAAACACTGTTCTACATGTAATAAAAATATCCTCAAGAAAGGCTTCAAAATACATCTTAAAACAAATCTACATTTATCAAATTTTATCACAACTAAAAACTCTGATGGAGCATTCAAAGGACATATTAAAATAAGAGTCTTTAACTTCAAACCTCCTGAACCAGAGTCTATAGTTGATGCTGTAGAAATAGTTAAACCTGCTGTTCAAACGTTGATTGAAAAAACACTAAAGGAAATGAAACCACTTAAATTTTATATGGGAGTAAAATTAGAAATGACAAAGGATGAAGGAGTTATAGATGCACCATACATGAGAACTGAGCCACACTTTATATCTTCATATCAAGATTTTAAAACATCAGGAGTCTATGATGAACTTATTAAACAAGAGCAAGATGTGGATAATTCAATCGTAGGAAGTGGATTCAATATAGGAAAAATTATTTACATAGACATTCATATTCTTAAATCAGATCCTCTAAAAGCTTCTTCTTACATTGATTTACCCAGTGTTATCAAAAATAGAAAAGCAGTTATCAATATCAAAAATAAAGACAATAAATGTTTTCTCTGGTCTATTTTAGCACACTTACATCCTCCACATTTTCATGATGAAAGAGTATCTCATTATAAAAAATATGAGAATACATTAAATACGAAAGATCTAAAGTTTCCGATGACTTTAAATGATATTCCTAAATTTGAAAAGATGAATAATTTATCAGTTAATGTTTATGGTCTAACAGAAACAAACAACATTCAGGTTTTAAAGCTTTCTGACAATTGTAAACAAACTCATATTAATCTTCTATATTTTAATTCAGACGAAAATTCACATTATACATACATCAAAGATATTGCTAAATTAATAAAACCACAAGTCTGTAAGAGAACAAATAAAATATATATTTGTTTGCGTTGTCTTAACTTCTTCAATTCACAAGAAAGATTAGATAAACATTCAAATTATTGTGGCGAACATAAATCAACGGTAATCAATATGCCTAAAGAAGGCTCAAAGATCACATTCAAAGATGAAAATAAAAAGATCAAACATCCATTTGTTATATATGCTGATTTTGAAAGTATTTTAGAAAAAATTGATACTGCTTCTCAAGATCCAAAAGAATCATACACAAATAAATATCAAAAACATACTCCTTGTGGTTTTTGTTATTATATCAAATCATCCGTTGGTGATAAATATAACAAGTTAGAGATGTATAGAGGCTCAAATACCCCAGAGGAGTTTGTGAAACGACTAGAAAAAGACTGTGTTCGATTAACCAAGATAATGAGAGAAACCAATAAACCAATGTCCTTAACAAGTAAAGAAAAAAGGGAATTTATAAAAAACAATGTCTGTCATATTTGTGAGGAGAAAATTGGTAAAGGTCTAAAGGTTAGAGACCATTGTCATCTCACTGGTAAATATAGAGGTCCGGCTCATCAAAGTTGTAATATTAATTATCAACTCCCCTCTTTCATTCCTGTCTTTCTTCATAACAACGCTCATTATGATACACATCTATTTATCAAGGAACTCTCAAAGACTTCTGGAAGTATCTCAGCAATTCCAAACACGGATCAGAAATACATTTCATTCACAAAAACAATTCACACATCTCCTATTACTCATATCAGATTTCTTGATACATTTAAATTCATGGCAAGTCCATTGGTTAACTTGGTTCAAAATCTAAAAGAGTTTCCATGTCTTTCAGAGTATTTTTTAGATAAAGATTTTCTAACACAAAAGGGAATTTACCCCTATGACTATATGGACTCATTTGAGAGATTCAATGAAACACAACTTCCTTCAAAAGAAAATTTCTATAACAAATTAAATAATAGTCATATATCTGATAAAGATTATGTACACGCACAAAATGTTTGGGAAAAATATAACATCAAGAATCTTGGCGAGTATCACGATTTGTATCTCAAAACTGATGTGCTTTTATTGGCCGATGTATTTGAAGCCTTTAGATCTGTTTGTCGCACTGGATATGGATTGGATCCTGCTCACTACTACACAGCACCTGGATTGGCCTGGAGTGCGATGTTGAAAATGACAAAACAAGATTTGGATTTGATAACCGATGTTGATATGCTTTTGATGATTGAAAAGGCAAAAAGAGGTGGAATTTCACAAGTCTGCTCGAGTAGATACGCAAAAGCAAATAACAAATATCTTCCAAATTATGATCCAACGAAAGAGAGTTCTTACTTGATGTACTATGACGCGAACAACCTGTATGGCTGGGCAATGTCTCAGGCTCTTCCTTATGGAAAACTTAGATGGGTAAAGGAAAAAGACTACAAAAACGTTTTACAAGATGTATGTATCTCTACACAAAAAGAATTGGATGAAGAAAAAGTTGGTTATTATTTTGAAATTGATTTAAAATATCCAGAGGAACTCCATAACCTACACAAAGATCTCCCATTTGCTTGTGAGAAAGCAAGTCCAAAGAAAGAATGGTTGAGTGATTATCAACGATCGTTTGATATAGGTGAATCAACAGAAAAATTACTTACTACATTATATAACAAGAAAAATTATGTTCTACACCAAAGAAATTTGCGACAATATTTATCAAAAGGTCTAAGAGTAGAGAAGATCCATAGGGTTCTAAAGTTCAATCAAAGTCATTGGTTAAAGGGGTACATTGATTTTAATACACAAAGAAGAACAGAGTCAAAAACAGATTTTGAGAAAGACTTTTATAAATTGATGAATAATGCGGTCTTTGGTAAGACTATGGAGAATGTGAGGAAAAGACAAAATATCAGACTATCAACATCTTGGGAACAAGCATCAAAATTAATTAATAGACCGAGTTTTACTCGAGCTGAGGTCTTTACTGAGAACTTTTGTGCGATCCATTTGATTAAAGAGAGTATTGAAATGAACAAACCTATTTATATTGGAACAACAATTCTTGATTTATCAAAGTCATTAATGTATGATTACTTTTATAATAACTTGAGGAAGAAATATCAAAATGATGTTAATCTACTTTATATGGATACAGATAGTTTTATTTTGAAAATTAATACCAACGATGTTTATTCAGACATGAAAAGAGACATTAATATCTATGACACGAGTAATTACAGTCCAGAGAGTGAGTTGTTCTCTTCTAAAAATAAAAAGGTGATTGGAAAGTTCAAGGATGAATTAGGAGGAAATGTTATGAGTGAATTTGTGGGATTGAGGTCAAAGGCTTATGCTTATAAATACATTGTGAATAACGTTGAAAAGACTGATAAGAAGTTAAAAGGTGTAAAGAAAAATGTTATTAAAGAAACAATAAACTTTAAGGATTATTATAACTGTTTAACAACAAAGAAAGAAGAGTTTAGAAAGATTAATGGAATAAGAAGTTATAAACATCAATTATATTCAGAAGAGATAAATAAGAAAGCATTGGGGGCTTTTGATGATAAGAGGTTTATTTTAGAAAATGGAATTGATAGTCTCCCTTATGGTTATATAAGTATATAAGTGATAAGATATATATATAAGTGATAAGATATATATAAGTGATAAGATATACATAAGTGATAAGATATATATAAGTGATAAGATATATATAAGTGATAAGTTAAAAAGGGGGGGGGTTGGGGATTTTAACGGGCTACCGCCGCCTTTTTTACTATTATATAAATGATAGAACCAAGTATCAACCAGACTAAAGAGTGGAGGTGTAATCAACCTTGGTATATAAATGGAAAACATAATGAATGTGAAAAATATCAAATAGGTATAATTGAAAAGGCAACTGGTAAAAAAGTTCACAAAACAAATAAGAGAATTAATTTAAATACCGGTGAATTGGGTAAAAAAGATGGAAATATTTTTGAGTGGACGGAAAACTTTGATGGTTGTCAGGAAAATATATACTTTAATTTAAAAATGGTATGTGGCACTGGAGGCGCTCAAACAAGAACATTGAGGGAGGTTTACCATTTTATCTTAGCTCAGTTAAAATATCTTAATAAAGAACCAAACTCAAACATATTTTTTGTTAATATATTAGATGGTGAAGAGAGTTGTAGGAGAATTAAATTATTTCCCACGCATAAACAAATATTTGTAGGGTCGTTGTTTGAGTGGGTTATATTCACCAGATGATATTAAGAGTAAAAGGTTAAAAGGTCCATGAGGTCAGAAGGATCACAGGTGTTTAAGTGGTCTAATGAATAAGGATAACATGTCAAAAGGTTAGAAGGTTCGTAAAGAACAGGGTGAGAGAAATATAGGTGTTTAGGGGCAATGAGGGAGGGAAAGAATTAATATGGAAGTGAATGGGTCAATGTTTGAGTGGGTCAAAGATTAATCTGCCAGATGATATGTAGAAGAAGGATGATAGGTCTATAAGAGAAAACAAATATTTGTAGTGTTTGAGTGGTCTAATGAACAACATTAAGGATAGGTACTACAGACAAAAGGTTCATAAAGATGAGGGTGGGAGAAATAGAGGTGTTTATGATTTTTGAAAAAGACAAGGGGGTAAATGACATTAGATAGGGATTTCCCATGTTAAACGGAGGTGTCCCAGAAGCAACATTATTACACTACTGCTAGGACTTCCAGGAAAGAAGTCGGTATTTCGAAAAAGTGGATTTGGGGTGAAATTAGCAGGGGTAGAAAAGATCAAGGTTTTGGATGGGGGAAGATAAGAGAATAAGAGATGGTAGTGAACAGCTGTTTTAAAGACCTGGAGGGAGGAGAGGGATTGAAGAGAGTGAGGGAGTTTGTTCCAGAGGCGGGAAAAAAGAGGAATGAAAGAGCGAAGGTGAGCAGAGAGTCTTGATTTTGGCAGTTTCACAATAAGAGGGTTGCAGGCAGATCTTGTGCGACCTGTAGGAATATTTGGGGGACAGAGCACAGATAGGGCTGGGGGAGCAAGGCCGGAGAGTAATCGGTATAAGACAGAAAGACCACCAACCTCTCTGCGGTGAGTGAGTGAGAGGCCCTCAGAATCAGCTTCATCGCAGGAGATTCCAATGATTCTGAACGCTTTGGTTTCAACAGTGTGAAGCCGAGCTAGGTGTGAGGCAGGAGCACCGGCCCAGAGGGGAGAGCAGTATTCCATTGAGAATGGAATACTGTTCTAAGAAACTAAGAAACAATCATGAACAGGTTGCCACTCTGTCGCAAGGGAAAGGGAGATTGCTGTCCTGGGCAGCCATGGCTGTGGAATCCGCACCAGTGAGAGCGGTACCCACCTAACCAACCCAACCCAGGTGCTCCAGCACACAAGGCATGCAAGAAAAACATTCAGTGCCTTTTTAACTCCACAGATGTTCCCGTTGAGAACCCAAATGAGTAGTGTGATGAATGAAGTGAGCAGGTTCGTGGTATTTGTGTATTTATTTACTTGTTTACAAACATACCTTGAGATAGCATGTGCGGAGCAAAACAGGTGAATCAACTGAACAAGTGAAATGAACCCACACAGCATGGAAAAGTACATAATCTCATGGCAATTTGCAGTGTCTGAGATAACGATTAGCAATTAAATAGGGTACTCGAGGATCACACCAACTGGTGGGCAGCCATTATAACGCACCATGGAGCGTGAAAAGGCACAGCGAACACAAGGGATTGGACAATGCTACGCGCATGCGGTTACTGGTGAATTTAGGCAAAATAAACGAGGTAACATCATCAGCACACCTCAGAAAGGATAAAAGGTGATAAGTTTCCTGTTAAATTATTGCACAGACTGAAAAATGTTTCGAGCTGGGTTTGATTCCCTGCCCGACTGTGGATTGTAAGATTGGTGTTTCACAGGCAGGGAGTTGCATGCCAACGTGTGCAGTGCCTATGATGGACGTTAAACTGAGGCCTGGGTGTCCCAGCTGTTAGCAACAGTTTGTAGATGTTAAATATCCCACATTGTGAAGCCTGGTGTTGGCTTAGCGGTTAGGGTGCCGGCTTGGGATCCTGGGTTTGAATCCCGGTCGATCGCTGAATTAACACCAGGGGGGTTGACTCAGCCTGTCATCCTTCCGAGGTCGGCAAATTGAGCACCAGATCACTGGTAATTTCCTGTGTATCCGGCAGGAAGGGCATCCGGCCATAAAACGTTGCTTCAAAAAGGGGACCATGGTGCCCCAAAAAGGTCAACCCCTGCTCTGCGGGGGGAAAATGGCCTCTAAAGGTGGTTTTTCTTTCTTCTTCATTGTCTTCCGATGAAGAGTAGGCGGAGGTATCGCTGGCACGCTGAACTAAGTACAAATTCCTTCCCGAATCATCTTCACTCAAATGTCAGGCCTGGCCAACCAGTTTGTGAAACACTTGGGCCAAAAACGATTCCCAGGCCGACGCCACAGGAAGGTGGGAATAATTGGGGCACTGAGGAAGTAGTAGTAGTCATAGTAGTAGTTAGTTGTTCAAGGCCAAACTCAAACTGTGGTGAAAACCCTGCTACCCCAGATTTGCAGGCTTTTAGTCAATCTCAATTTTCTGGTAATTCATGCTGCTCTTGATCTTGATTTCATTTAGACCTTTTCCCAAAATTATAGGCGAAAGTATGATTGGTGGAAGTTTGTAACAATGCAGATCAATCAAGTGGCAAGTGGATGCAAAGATTCGTTCGACTCTTGGGGTGAGCGGTCATGTTTCTGTTTTTTCTATACGGTACATAAAATATCCTTGTGTTGTCTTTTGGAAATAAAAAGTTCCAAACAATTGTTTCAAATCAGAAATGTTCATTCTACAAAACAAAATGGCTGTGGAGGATGTATATAGAGAGCTTAGAGGGGTGGGTACCATTCCCACCAGGGACATCCCTAATCTACGCAAAATTCAAGAAAACTGAGTTGAGCCAAAAGATCATTCCTTTCTTTGTTCAAATATCTTATTTTAATTTCAGATATGATTATTGAAGTGAATCTACGAGGAAGAAGAAGGTTGTGATCTTCCTGAAGATGGATTTGGGTCATCATGACCTTCATTATTCAGTTATTCAATGAGTCACTGCTTTCAAGATAGGGATGATTTGATGAGATTTCAAGAAGTGATTTTGAGCATAACTTATTGGCAAAGCAACTTTGGAACTAAAGGGACGATTACATTGTGACCCTGGAAGCACTGGCCCAGAAAATGGAATTAGACATCACATTAGTAAAGCCACCCTGTAATCGCATGGCAGGTGCAGATGACTCCATCCTGCTGTTCGGAAAGTTGTTCACCCAGCCAAAGCCATCGGACACAGCATGACACACAGAAGTCTAATGCACAACAGACAGCTGCACCCCACGATAAGTTATATCGACACAAAGTGCATCACAGTTGATGGCAACCAAGAAGAAAAGGAATCATATGAAATTTCCAAATTGAGCAGTCGCTCGAGGCATTTCCAGATTTCCAAAAAAAAATCCAAAATGTGTTCAAGGCATCGTCTGTATGTAATATAATCATTGGAAGAAAGGGAAATGTTTGCAACCGGATGACCATGAGTCGCCCGTTACCTTTGCAGGTGAAGCACGAGATGTGGAAGTGTCGGTTCTCCACACGTAGGACCTCGCCACGGCACAGCCTCTGACACTTGTAGCACAGGATCGGAGGACGGTCCATCGCGGGACTGTACCTACCGTCATAGTTGGCCGTGACTGTTTGTAAAATGAAGGGGAGGTTGGGAGAGATAGAACAAAAAGCATTGTTATAACCAGCAGCCATTATGATCGATTGCTGCCTCACACACAGTCAGCAGTCCATGTCCGTTAACCTGGGGTTGATGAGCATCCATCGGGTTCCCAGATGAGCACACACCTCATGATGTTGGGATCTCAAGTTAATCAAGTTGTAATTGATACGGAGCTAACACTGAACTCTCCAAGTATCCTCGTTACAAATGGCGAGCATAATGAAGCCCTTTCACGAGTGTTAGAAGGTAGAGGAAGAGTGTCAATTGTCGAGTGTGACATCCATCCCCTTGTCGAGTGTCACTTGTCGAGTGTCACTTGTCGAGTGTCACTTGTCCAGTGTCACTTGTCCAGTGTCACTTGTCCAGTGTGACTTGTCCAGTGTGACATCACACACATCCATCCCCTTTCACACTCACACAAGCAAACACGCAGTTATTACTCTCACACATCCATTAAATCCCCTGCCTACCCTATTACAAGAGTTTTGGCTATCGGGAAGAATCCCTGAAGCATAGCGCGGTTACGCGACACAAGTAGATACGACCAATGCAGGCAAGATCACTGAGAAATTATTCGTACTTTGCTTCCATGCTTAAAACCAGTCAAAATCAACAAGAAATGATCACAGTGAAAAATTTTTTTAGAGTTCCGGAAAAGCCATCATTTACCTTTCCCTTTTGGTACTTCAAGGGTTACCATGCTTCCTGAACTCCTCCACCTTCCTCTCCTCCCAGGAACATGGAGCTAGCTATTGGGCCATTCCACGTCAACTGAACCAGAAAAGGGGCTTTTCGTTGCCCGACCCTCTCAGATTTTGATAGGAAAATTCACCAGGTGTACTTTGGGCACAGGGCACGTCAAGTTCAAAAATGCTTGCCATTCTATCTTTTCTTATCTCCCCATCGACCTGTGACCTGGCAAAGGTCAACACAAAGTGAAAACGTGGCCTTGACCAGAAAAATCACCATGGGCTCAAATTAGATGCTACCATAGTGTGTAGCACCTCGTCCGACTCGTAATGAATTGAGCTTTCGAGAACAAAGAGCATCAGGAGCCCCTGTAGGGGATGCAGATCCTAAAATGTTAATATTGCTGTAAGAACCTCAGGGACCAGTCTTCCAAATTATGCGAAACACTTTTGGTTTTAAGCCTCCCCTCTGATCATACACCGTGTCTGCAATTTTAATTTTTGCTATTTTTACTATGTTAGGCCAAAATCACCCCGGGAGAGGGGAGTGGGGAGGGAAGTGTCGGATTCCCCCACCAAAAAAAACACCCAAAGATATCTTTGTATAGCTCTATATGAGATCTGCACGATTCAAGCAAAACATTTTCGTATCCATGCATTTTGGATGCATTTTGGATTTTTGAAGTTGCATCTGTCATGCATTCCACTACCTCTTATTTACCACTTCGACAAGTACCACATAGTCTGAACCGGAGTTTGTCTTCAATTTTGCATTGTCTGGGGTGAGATCTGGAATAGAGAGTGCGTGTGTTTCCAGTGGCACTTGCTTGGAACTGAAGGGTTATGAACTTGAGTGTGCAATTTAGATTTCTTTGTTTTGAGATTAGATGGATTTTTTTGAAACCAGAACGGCAGTCGGAAGGGCACATACCTCCGCCAGGATGTACAGTTTACGTTTTCTATCCCACTGATAGGCCGGCTCTGGATTCAGACCTGAACCAAAATCTAATCGGATTGTTCTTGTCACCTAACCAGCTCATCCACCAAGTTTTGTCATAATCCGTCCACAACTTTTTGAGATATCATGTATAAATCGTTTTTGGTCCCATCTCTCTTCATCTTTGTCACACACCCAACCTGTCCACCACATTTCCTCCAAATCCACCCATAACCTTTTGTGATATCCTGTTCACAAACAAACAGAAAGACAGACAAACAGGGGTGAAAGCATATAACCTCCGGTAAATTTTGTTGGCCGAGGTAACCACCAAAATCTCACCTAGTTGTGTTTGAAAAGCTGCAAACTAATAGAAACACAAAACAATAGATTACCATGGTACTCCTCCTGGAATTCAATTGTACTACAATCTCAGTTCTTATGACAATATATAAGAATGCAAAGAAGAAAAAATCCTAAACATTGTAAAAGTTGCACATAGAATGCAGATGTTAACAACTGCGTTACAAACTGCACATCGCAAGGTTCAGTAAGCATCAATTCTAAAGTTATTGCGTTTGTGAACCTGAACAGGGAGCGATATTTTCATCATGGTGTTCTTCCATTCATAGAACAGTATCTGTCTTCAGAGAAGGGCTACCTAAAGGTGTTCGATCCAGCAGGATGCCGAACTTGTGCTCCATCATCTGATGTACTCAACTTCTCCAGGGAACATGTCATTGTCATACGGACACCTTCAACCAGTCACCAACTTGTAGACGCTGCTGAGCTGGCATGGCCAACTGCCTCATTCAACACAGTCACCACATGGAATTCCGTACTTTGACTGGTAAATGAGACCTTCAGCTTGTCTGGGGTATTGGGTACAAAGTGTTGTGCTTCAATAGAGCCGATGATGTCTAGGGTGTTACCATACCTAAGGGGTCCATAATCCCGCAGTTCCAAGCCTGGTTTTGGCTTAACGGTTATGGTGGTGGGCTTAAGATCTTTAGGTCTTCTGAAGTCGGTCAAATGAGTACCAGCTTACAGGAAACAGTGGAACTGCATCAGTGGCACAACCACACTCCAAGCAATGATGCAACCAGCAGCCACAGCTGCATACAAAATAAAAATAAACCCTTGAGATCCAAGCGAGTGCCACTGGAAGCACACTCGGTCACTTTTTATTCTAAATTTAACCCTAGACAATGCAAAATTGAGGAAGAATGCCAGTTTGGATGAGACTATGTGGTACTTGCAATGTGTGACATGACACCAGATTGTTAGTGGTGTAATGGTTAGAGAATTTTGTCCAAATTGTTAGAGAATTAAATTGGTTAGACAATGGACAAATTGAATTTTGTCCCTGTGTGTACCCTGGATAAGAATAGGTACACCGTATCCCTGCGTGTCGTAAAAGACGACTAAGAGGGTTGGCGTCAGGAAGGGCATCGGGCAATAAAAACATTGCCTCAAAAAGGGAACCATGACAATTACAACTACATATGGGCAGGGTACAGCCCGAAGTGGAGATCGGTTTCTGAGGTTTGGGACATGGAATGTAGGGACAATGACAGGGAGATCAGGAGAAGTGGTGGAAGTATTGGTCAGAAGAAGAGTATACATATGTTGTGTGCAAGAGACGAGATGGAAGGAAAGTGGTGTGAGAATGGTGAAGGGTAGGCAGGGACAGAAATACAAGTTTGTGTGGCAAGGGTGCCTGGAGGGCGTGAATGGTGTTGGTGTCCTGTTTTCTGAGGAGTTTGTAGACAGTGTGGTGAGTGTGACAAGAGTGAGTGATAGGTTGATGATGGTGAAAATGATGATTGGAAAGCTCTTGGTGAACGTCATCTCGGGATATGCTCCGCAGGTTGGTCGAAGCGATGAAGAAAAGGACAGGTTCTGGTGTGCGATAGAGAAGCTGATGGAAAACGTGAAAGATGAGGAAGTTGTTGTGGTAGGAGGAGACCTAAATGGACATGTGGGAAGGAGTATGGACGGTTTTGACGGAGTTCATGGGGGTTACGGATATGGTGTGAGAAATGGAGAAGGTGAAAGGATTTTGGAGTTTGCTGATGGAGCTGATTTGTTGATTTGTAATACTCAGTTCCAGAAAGAGGATAATAAGCTTGTTACATACACGCCAGGTGGGTCGACGACAACCATTGACTACCTGATGGTGCGTAGGCGAGATAGGGGGCACCTCCGGGACACAAAGGTGATCCCGGGGGAGGAGGCTGTTTCACAGCACCACTTGGTTGTCTGCGACGTAAGGGTGAAAGGTGCGAGGAGAGCTCGGCGGGTGAAGTACCAACCGAGAATGAAGGTGTGGAGGTTGAAAGAGGTGACAGTAAGGGAGGCATTAAAAGAGAGGCTGAGTAGGGTCGAGGATGATGTGGTTGAGCTTGAAAGTGGTTGGATGTCAATGAAAGCTAGTCTGTTGGGAGCCGTTGGTGAGGTATGTGGATGGACAAAAGGACCACCGAGGCACTCGGAAACATGGTGGTGGGATGATGAAGTTGGAAAGAGGATTGACGTGAAGAGGAGGAAGTTCAAGGAGTGGCAGAAGGCGAAGGGTACGGGAGCAGAAACAGCAGAGCAGGAAAGTTATAAGGCAGCCAGGAAAGCTGCAAAGAAAGAGGTAGCAAAGGCGCAGGAGGCATGTAGGAAAATGTTCGGAGAACGCTTGGATTTGGAAGAGGGTCAGAGAGCGGTATTCAGGATTGCAAAGCAGATAGCGAAAGAGAGGTGTGATGTGATGGGGGTGAGTTGCTTGAAGGATGAAGTGGGACAAATCGTTGTCGACCCAGATGGAATTAAAGGAAGATGGAAAAGATATATGGAAATGCTGTTGAATACAGAGAATGAATGGGATGGCAACATAGAGAGTAACCCAGTTTTAGGACCGGCAGAGAAGATAACTGAGAAGGAAGTTGAGGAAGCGATAAAAGCAATGAAGGGTAGAAAAGCGGGAGGGCCGACGGGAGTTGTGGGAGATATGTTGAAGGCAGCAGGAAGTTGGGGTGTGAAGAGAATGACAGAGATCTGTAATCTGGTGGTGAAAGAAGGCCGCATTCCAGTGGATTGGAAACTGAGTACCCTCGTCCCTCTATACAAGGGGAAAGGCGACCCTCTGGAGTGTGGCTCGTACCGAGCGATAAGGTTATTGGAGCATGGAATGAAGGTATTGGAAAGGGTGTTGGAGAGGAGGATAAGGAAGAAAGTGAAGATCGGCGAAATGCAGTTTGGATTCATGCCAGGAAGAGGAACGACAGACGCGCTTTTTATTGTGAGGCAGTTGCAGGAGAAGTACATGGAGAAGAGGAAGAAGTTGTTTCTTGGGTTTGTTGATCTGGAGAAAGCATTCGATAGGGTACCACGCAAAGTATTGACATGGGCATTGAGGAAGTTAGGAGTGGAGGAATGGTTGATCAGAGTAGTGATGGCAATGTACAAAAGAGCGCGCACAGCTGTAAGGACGAAGGACGGGAACAGTGGTGAGTTTGAGGTGAAGGTGGGAGTGCATCAGGGGTCGGTACTAAGTCCACTACTATTTGTAGCTGTGATGGAGGTGCTGGCTTAGAACGTAAAGGAGGGTTTACCGTGGGAGTTGTTGAATGCAGATGATCTGGTGTTGATTGCGGAAAGTATGGATGGACTGAAGGAAAAGATGAACACGTGGAAGGAATGTATGGAGACAAAAGGTCTGAAGGTGAATATCGGAAAGACGAAGGTGATGGCAAGTAGTAAAGCATGTGTTGAGGTGGAAAGAACTGGGAAGTGGCCCTGTGCTGCGTGTAGGAAGGGTGTCGGAGTGAATTCCATTCAATGTACAATGTGCGCTGAGTGGGTTCATCAAAAATGTAGTGGTCTGAGAGGGTCATTAACCAGTGTGGCAGCTACATTCAAGTGTAAGGTGTGCACAGAGGGAGCTGCAGATGGAGGAGATGTTGAGTTGGATCTTGGAGACGGCGTGAAGCTGGAAGGTGTGAAAACATTTTGCTACCTCGGAGACATGCTGAATGGAGAAGGTGGATCAGACTCGGCAACGGTTGCTCGAGTGAGATGTGTATGGAAGAAGTTTCGGGAACTGAGTGGCGTGCTGATGATGAGGTGAGTGTCGTTGAAGCTGAAGGGAAAGGTGTATGCTGCATGTGTGAGAAGTGTTATGATTTATGGGAGCGAGACATGGGTAATGAACGTAGAGCAGCAACAAAGGTTGGAAAGGGTGGAAATGCGAATGGTTCGACGGATGTGCGGAGTATCGTTGAGAGAGAGGAAGACAAATGATGAATTGCGAAAGATGATGGGAATAGAGCCTGTGATTGATGCTGTGAAGAGGAACAGGTTGAGATGGTTTGGTCATGTGTTGAGGAAGGATGAAAGTGACTGGTTGAGAAGAGTGATGGAAATGAATGTAGAAGGAAGTAGAAGACGGGGAAGACCGAGAAAGACTTGGCTGAAGATGGTGGAAGAAGAAATGCGGGCAAGGGGGTTAACAAGGAGAGATGCAGAAAATAGGGCAAAATGGAGAAGATTGTCATGGGGACCGCAAGGCTAACCCCCGCTCTAGCAGGGAAAATGGCCTTTTAAAATGCATGTTGTTGTTGTTGTTGTTGTTGTTGTTGTAATGGTTAGAGAGTCCACGCCGAGTTTGGAAGGTCGGCGGCTTAAAAAATCTGCCCAAAATCCAAAATTCACTGATAACAAAACATTTTGCTTTATTCTTGTAGATCTCGTCAAGATATATCTAACTAGAGCAATGCGACTGTGTCGCCAATATGCCTCCGCATAGTCCCATAACTGGTAGATGCCCTCATTCACTGTCCTAAAAATAAAAAAGTTTGATTTAAATCGCTTCAGCTGTTTTCACCAGCCATGACAGGTTTCACATTAATCGGTGAAGCGGTTTCAGAGAAGGTATTTTTTTAAATATTGGCTTTTAAGCTAATATGGCTGCCGCACCACGTGACATATGTCCTTTAAAAATGTACACTCTGCATATGTATGTGTCAGGGATCACATTTGTGAAGTTTCGTGTTGATCGGATAAGGTTAGTTTTTCTATACAAGATGGCTGCCAAACCACATGACCTACAATGTCATCATTTTCAAACTATATGCAACAATGGTGTTAGATGATATTTGTAAAATTTCGCATCAAGAGGGTAAGCGGTTTCAGAGATATAATTATCTAATATTTTCCTTCAATATGGCTGCCACACCATGCGACCAATGATGTTTTCGTGATCATCTTTTAATCGCCATGCCTAGTCAATGACACAGGTAAAGTTTTGAGTTAATCGATTTGGTGGTTTTGGGAGAAGATGTTTTTTTTAGGGTTTTAGGGTAACTCCAAAATGGCTGCCAAACCATGTGACCTATGATGTCATAAATTTAATAGTTCAATATAAATGTATCAGAGATCATGTGTGCAATTTCAGATTTTTAAGATAAGGAATTCAATTAAAACATTTTTGGCTGGTGTACCACTTCACCTATGATGTCATCATTATCATGCTTTTGTTCCCCCATTGGGAGGACTTGATAATGTGCCAAGTTTCAAATTTTTCCATTCAGTGGTTTCCGAGAAATAATTTTTTTTTTATTTGCGTTTATTTCAAGATGGCTGCCATACCACGTGACTTTTGACATCACAATTATCATAAAAACATTCTGCATGGGTGTCACTCCTACTCTGAAAGTTTCGTCTCAATCGGACAAATTTTTGCTGAGAAAACGAGGTTTAGCCCAAACGGATGGACGGACGTACGGAATGACGGACGGACAACCCCCCCAAAAAGATAATGCCTCCAGCCACCTTCAGGGGCGGAGGCATAAAAATATATTTGGGTGATCTTTTTGGATCACCTCCACCCCATGAGTTATTATAGCCTCAACTTGGTAAAAGAGGAAAAAAATATATAATTTCAGAGAGGGGCGTTTATGACCAGTGGGAAAAGTTGAAACCAAAAGTGTTTTACAGAATTTGTAAGACTTGTCTTTAATGTTCTTACAGCTATACTAACACTTCAGGATCTTCATCCCCTTGGGGCAAAGGTTTGGGCTGAATGTCAAATACAACTCTTCACTTACTCATTGTCTGGCAACTTGCCAAAAGTGAGTTTGTGGCTCCTGATATTTTTTGTTCTTGAAAGATCACTTCATAAATAGTCGAATGACAAACACACACACACACACACACACACACACACACACACACACACACACACACACACACACACACACACACACACACACACACACACAAACACACACAAACACACACACACACACACACATTGACACACACACACGCACACACACACACACACACACGAGACGCACCACAGGACTGTTATACGACACAAAACAGCCACTGAGCTTGGTGGAGATGCCATCACTTCCCGAGGCACTCTGGGTACCAGTGACGTCACAACAATGACGCTGCCTTTCTCAACACTCAGCGAGGGAATTTCCTCCTCCCGACGGAAGGCAAGCAATGAGAATTGTCCATGCTCCATCCTTTTAAATGCTGAACGTCAAGCAAGGACATATTCCATTTAAAAAAGTTATTCATAAGACTCAACCGGAGTTTGAACTGACGACCTCCCAGAGACCTCCAGGACCTCCAGCGGAACCTCGAACCTTTACACCACCATGTCTGGTCAATTGTAGCATCTAAGTTGACTAGAGGTTGATTTTTCTGGTCATGGCCATTTTCTTCACGTGAGGTTGACCTTTGCCAGGTCACAGGTCAAAGGGGAATTTCATTTAAAAAGAATGACTGGCGTATGTCACCTCAGCAGACCTGAAAGCCCCTCAGGTGAATTTCTCTCCAGCAAATTATGAGACAGTCGGGCAGCGGCTCTGGTTGAATTGGTTTGGAATGACCCCAATACATCTCACTTATTACCATTCCCAGAACTTGGCAGCCCTGCTATTCAGGTTAGTGAACCAACCGTGGACTTCATATGATGATGAAGACCTTTAGAGGTTCATGGTGTCACATGTTCAGCATACAAATCGATGAGACTATCCATGAGACAGGTCCCTAATCAATTGTAATGCTCCCAGAGACCTCAACCGGGCAGGAATTCAAAATTCGCCCAGGATACCGGCATACAGAGGCCTACTCGTTTGGAACAGATACCATATGGGATCAGTAATGTCTAGTAATGCCCCCCCCCCCCCCCCCCCCCAAACCACCTTTTCTTCCCCACAAAAAGGGATTCAACTCTAAAGGAACTGGAAAGGCATTTCGGAGAGCGCATACCTCCTCCAGGATGAACATGTTTTGTATCCCAATGATAGGCCCATCTGGATCCGGACCTCCAAAATCGAATCGACTTGTTCTTGTCACCTCCATCTAGTTTTCTCATAATTGGTCCAAAACTTTTTGAAATATCATGCTATATATCATTTTTGGCACAATCTCTCAGTGGTGAAGAATCACTTTTAAAAAACCCTTTATTTTATATTCCATAACTTTTTGAGATATCCTGTTCACAGACAGACAAACAGACAGACAGCGGTGAAAACACAACCTCCATCTACCTTGGGTGGTGGAGGTAAAAATGGTGGCACACAGTGAGTCAATATGCTGTATTTTCCACAGGATATCACAGAGCTTTCGATCGATACTCATATATATTAACATATGTGAACAGCTGAATGGTTTGGGATTCCATAATGGAGAGATGAGGATCACGAGAATGTTCATGAAATAACTCATGTACAAAATCAAATCCATGGCCAACATTGAGCCAAATGATGACTTTACTACCTGCATTGAGCCCAATATTGTGGGTACCGCCAACATTGAGCCAAAATGATGATGTTATTACCTGCATGAGCCCAATAGTGTGGGTACCACCAACATCGAGCCAAATGTGTGGGTACCGCCAACATTGAGCCAAATGATGACGTTATTACCTGCATTGAGCCCAATAGTGTGGGTACCACCAACATTGAGCCAAATTATGACTTTACTACCTGCATTGAGCCCAATAGTGTGGGTACCACCAACATTGAGCCAAATGATGACTTTACTACCTGCATTGAGCCCAATAGTGTGGGTACCACCAACATTGAGCCAAATGATGACTTTACTACCTGCATTGCACCCAATATTGTGGGTACCACCAACATTGAGCCAAATGATGACGTTATTACCTGCATGAGCCCAATAGTGTGGGTACCACCAACATTGAGCCAAATGATGACTTTACTACATGCATTGAGCCTAATAGTGTGGGCACCGCAAACATTGAGCCAAATGATGACTTTACTACCTGCATTGAGCCCAATAATGTGGGTACCACCAACATTGAGCCAAATGATGACGTTACTACCTGCAGTGAGCCCAATAGTGTGGGCACCGCAAACATTGAGCCAAATGATGACTTTACTACCTGCATTGAGCCCAATAGTGTGGGTACCACCAACATTGAGCCAAATGATGACGTTACTACCTGCAGTGAGCCCAATAGTGTGGGCACCGCAAACATTGAGCCAAATGATGACTTTACTACCTGCATTGAGCCCAATAGTGTGGGCACCACCAACATTGAGCCAAATGATGACTTTACTACGTGCATTGAGCCTAATAGTGTGGGCACCGCAAACATTGAGCCAAATGATGACTTTACTACCTGCATTGAGCCCAATAATGTGGGTACCACCAACATTGAGCCAAATGATGACGTTACTACCTGCAGTGAGCCCAATAGTGTGGGCACCGCAAACATTGAGCCAAATGATGACTTTACTACCTGCATTGAGCCCAATAGTGTGGGCACCACCAACATTGAGCCAAATGATGACGTTACTACCTGCAGTGAGCCCAATAGTGTGGGCACCGCAAACATTGAGCCAAATGATGACTTTACTACCTGCATTGAGCCCAATAGTGTGGGTACCACCAACATTGAGCCAAATGATGACGTTACTACCTGCATTGAGCCCAATAGTGTGGGCACCGCAAACATTGAGCCAAATGATGACTTTACTACCTGCATTGAGCCCAATAATGTGGGTACCGCAAACATTGAGCCAAATTATGACGTTACAACTTGAAATGAGCCCAATAGTGTGGGTACCACCAACATTGAGCCAAATGATGACTTTACTACCTGCATTGAGCCCAATAGTGTGGGTACCGCCAACATTGAGTCAAATGATGACGTTACTACCTACATTGACCCCAATAGTGTGGGTACCGCAAATATTGAGCCAAATGATGACTTTACTACCTGCATTGAGCCCAATAGTGTGGGTACCACCAACATTGAGCCAAATGATGACTTTACTACCTGCATTGAGCCCAGTAGTGTGGGTACCACCAACATTGAGCCAAATGATGACGTTACTACCTGCATTGAGCCCAATGGTGTGGATACCATGCACCAGCTACACAAAAAGGGCCTTTCTTAGCATGCTGATCAATATGTAAATATTTCCACAAACACCCGACAATCCTCTTCATCATGGCTGTACATCATGTGGGTGATGCAGCATTCCCATTATCTAAAGATTAATTAACCCTTCAAAAGAATAAATCGTAAAAGTTACAATTACATTCCTTGAGATGCTTGTCCTGATGAAGGAATGGTAAACTGCACAATAAAACACGCACACCCATCCCCTAACACTGTCTTCTCCCATCTGTGCCCACACACTCCCTAATCCTGCCTTCACCCTCTGTGCCCACTCACCCCCTAATCCTGTCTTCTCCCATCTGTGTCCACCCACCCCCTAATCCTGCCTTCTCCCATCTGTGCCCACCCACCCCCTAATCCTGCCTTCACCCATCTGCCCCCCACCCAACCCCTAACCATGCCTTCACCCATATGCCCCACACCCAACCCCTAACCATGCCTTCACCCATCTGCCCCCCACCCAACCCCTAACGATGACTTATTCCATTTACCCCCCACCCAACCCTTAATCCTGCCTTCACCCATCTGCCCCCCACCCACCTCCTAACGATACCTTCTCCCATGTACCCCCCACCCACCTCCTAACGATGCCTTCACCCATCTGCCCCCCACCCACCCCCTAACGATGACTTATTCAATTTACCCCCCACCCAACCCTTAATCCTGCCTTCACCCATCTGCCCCCCATCCACCTCCTTACGATGCCTTCTCCCATCTGCCCCCCACCCACCTCCTAACGATACCTTCTCCCATCTGCCCCCCACGCACCTCCTAACGATGCCTTCTCCCATCTGCCACCCCACCCACCTCCTAACGATGACTTCTCCCATCTGCCCCCCACCCACCTCCTAACGATGCCATCTCCCATCTGCCCCCCACCCACCTCCTAACGATGCCTTCTCCCATCTGCCCCCCACCCACCTCCTAACGATGCCTTCTCCCATCTGCCCCCCACCCACCTCCTAACGATGGCTTCTCCCATCTGCCCCCCACCCACCTCCTCACGATACCTTCTCCCATCTGCCCCCCACCCACCTCCTAACGATGCCTTCTCCCATCTGCCCCCCACCCACCTCCTAACGATGGCTTCTCCCATCTGCCCCCCCACCCACCTCCTAACGATGGCTTCTCCCATCTTCCCCCCACCCACCTCCTAACGATGCCTTCTCCCATCTGCCCCCCACCCACCTCCTCACGATACCTTCTCCCATCTGCCCCCCACCCACCTCCTAACGATGGCTTCTCCCATCTGCCCCCCACCCACCTCCTCACGACACCTTCTCCCATCTGCCCCCCACCCACCTCCTAACGATGCCTTGAAGGAAAGATTATTACATTTGAAAAATAATTTACCAAAGACAAAATCCATTGAAGATTAATAACATTTCACACAATGGAATAAATACACATTATTTGAAATCACATCTTGCCACAGCTTGAAAATTCCTTTGGGAGGATTCGGAATGGGTTTGTTAGCAAATAATTTTAGCTGCACAAGGCAACACCTTTTTATTATTTCCAAGAATTATTTATATCGATGGTATTTAAATAAACTAATGACTCTGAGTGCAAATCCACCAAAGGCCAATATTGACTGAATGGAAAAACCATTCACAAGATTCATTCATTCATCCGTTCCCTCTTCTCTCCCGTTTGAATCATATTCCCAAGTCTATTGTCTCGTCTTCTTTCCTCTGGGATTTCAAGTCTGCTGCCCATTGACACCTCGTGGTCCATCCCATATCTACCCTTGACCTCTCATACATTCACTGAG